>NC_048899.1:28265896-28578073 GCF_011077185.1 Oxyura jamaicensis | reverse complement strand
AGAAAAAGAAAAAGAAAAAGAAAAAGAAAAAGAAAAAGAAAAAGAAAGAAAGAAAAAGAAAGAAAAAGAAAAAGAAAATCACACCTCACCTTCTGACAGCAGCGTGCTTTAGAAATACTGGTGGTTATTGAGAGATTCTCTTCAAAGCACTTTGCATACAAAGGAACAGAGAAGCTTGGCAATGTGACAAACATTTTATGGGAAAGCTGTAGACAGAAAAACAGCCAGCAACTCCAAGAGAAAGCTGTCCATGGTGTTCCTGAATGTCTCTGAAGAGATTTCAGATTAATCCAAGGAAATCAGGTCAGCCTACTGTTGTTATTATTCCTAACGCTATCTTAGTCCTTAGGAGTACTCACCACAGACTAAAATCCCCATGATCTAGCAATTAGACAATCTCCCACCTCAGATGATTTCCAACAGGGAGAGCTTGCAGTCTAATGTAAGGCAGATGTGCATACACACAGAAAGAACAGACAAACAAGGATTAATCAACTTTCTTAGCAATGGCTTTTCACAAATCAACAGGAAAGCATTTTTAAGGCATCACAGAGACCAAACATTTTATGCCAGGTTTGGGAAGTAAAACACCCAGCCCTGACTAATGACACACAATATTGACACAAAACCCTTTACAATCATCCCTGAATCCTAGCATTGACACAAAAGCTGAATCCCGGGCTTTGGTCCAGGCTCTCAAAGCTAGAGCAGTAATTGTGAACATTACCCAAATAAACTTAATTTGGGCATGAACTAGGAAAGTTTTTTTTCTCTCTCTCTCTCTCTCTCCCCCAAATGCTTTTCAGGAAGGTTGAAGCGCCTGGCCCAGATACAGCATTCTGTTCCCTTATAAAATCTGAATAAAGCTAAGGTAAATATGAACCTGTAACCACGAAATTCCATCTGTGATCTGCTAATGCATTAGCTCTCAATCTGGCGTAAATGGGGTCTTACAACCCTCTTGATAAGATATACAAACAATAAAACCAAACATTCCCCCTCCATACTGCCAAACTTCTTCAGATATATTTCCAACATTCGAAGGAAAATTGGCTAATCGTTTCTGAGGTAAATTTTAATCCCCATTTTCCTTTGCAAGTCTGCAAAGTGTTCCCTATAGGTAATTATCAGATTTGATTAATGAACTCCATCTGGGGACACTGGGGCTTTGTTAGCCTGGATTAAGACTTGAAGATCTTTGCTTGTAAACGCTTGCCAAAAGATGCTTGTGATTAATTGGCTATTTCCATTTTACAGAATACCAGTCTCTGGGCATAAATAATAAATATGTGAAGTCTCCAAGGTCTCAGCATGCAAGGTGATCAACCATAATCTCATTTGCAACAAAGTGAGTCAGACCTCAGTCCCAGTGAGATTCTCACTCATTTCTAAACTTTATCTTTTTTTGGTTATTTCTTGCAAAAAGCAGCCTGGATAAAATGAGCACACTCTCAGGAAGCAGCAATGAGGAGTCTGTCTTGTGTTTAACTTCACTCAATGATGTTACAAGACAGTAGGGAAAATGGCTTCCCTGTTTTGCTACAAGAAGGATTGTATTATCCAGAGAGTTGCAGCTGGGACCCAGCTGCTCATGACAGCTCTGCACAAATGTGAACAAGTTCAATGTGAAAACAGAAAGATGACTTGACCTTTCTCCCTCTTAGAGCCATTGCATACAGAGTAAAACTTTGGACAAAGACCTGGTAGAAAGAGCAATACTGTAGCCTTCTAGAATCTAGCCCAATAGTTTTATTGAAATACATACGTGAGCCAGAACTTCCCATTGAAGAATTAACTTGGCAGTCATTACCTATGCCTCCCCTGGCTTCATAGGTAGAAGTGGGTGCTAACAGGAATTAAGAACTGAATTTCCTAAGGACAGAAAGGAAGGAGGGCAAGGATACTGATCAGCTTTGTATTTATACCAGTACAAGTTGGAAACAATCCGAAAGATGAAGCATACAGGAAATTGACACGCAAAGCAGAGCATAGAAACATCTGTCAGCATCTTTATGCATTGAGGCTTCACAAACAGTACGAGGTATGCACAGTTGTCTTCCCCTCAAGAGGTCTTTCCAAATGCTTGCAAGCACAAGCCAGATCTGTGCTGAAGACCAACACTAGTATTTATGATGGCTGATGGTCCTCCTTGGAGATGCAAGCCTGAGGCACACAGTTTGCTTAGTTGCTTCTGTGGAAAGCACCTGCAGGGAAAAGATCTCAAACACTGGTTTTACTTTCTTAAGAGAAACTAGCCTTTCACTTGAAGGATCAGCTGTAACACTGCTGCAAGTCCACAGGGCCTGTCCTCTGGCTGGCTATGACTGACAAACACATGGCACATTACAAAACTACACCTTTCCTGATTTTTTTTTTTTTTTTTAAGTGGGGATTTAACAGTTCTCATCTGTTGGTCTACCTGCTCAGTCAATTTTCATTTTAGTTCATGCAATGAAAGGAAATTATTTGACCAGGAAGCATAGTGAAGTTATTGTGCTAGGAGAATTAGAAATCAAAATAGGAGGGATTGTACTATACCATCCAACCTCACCTGAAAATACAGAAGGAAAATGTAACAAGGAGAGGTAATAAGCAACAAGAATGCATTGATTTGGTGTATCCTGCCATGTACATTCTAGCTCTGGCAGGTGGAAGAATCACTGCTGATGTACAAACTACCCGAGGAGCACACCCAAAACTCCCAGTCCCACACCACCAAAGGGGAGACAGGACACACTTCACAAATTGCTCCACAAATCCTTCTACACAGAGCTGAGAAGCTCTGAGGCCCCACATTCATAGTTCGTCTTCCAAAAGATAACATCATTGTGCCTCTGCCTCCTTACTGCCCCCCCCAAAAAGCTGCTGAATTTACAACCTCCTCTTTCCCTCTAACCAGTCCCTTTCTCTTTCCTGGACTTCTCAGTTAACGCACAGTTCTTTAGCAGAGTAAGATCTTCCACTGGGTGTAGTATGCCAGCAGAGGCATTATTAAGTGCTACAGAGAGGGAAAGTGTGAAATCACAAGCTAGCTCTGTTTACAACCCATTTTTCCCATACAACATTTGCTTTTCACACTACTGTAGACTCACACAGAGATCAACAATCTTCTGTAACATACATGTACCATTCTCCAGAATTTCTGCCCATCCAGCAGTTCTTCCACCTGATGTTAGTTATTCCCAATGAATAGAACATCACATTTTCCTAACAAGTTTTTTTTTCAATTTTTCTTTTAGAGCATTTATGAAACCTGTGAAAATATTTTTTTTAGTTCTAATCTCTGCCACTGTACTTGCTATCCCTCTCAGTTCAGTATCATTGCCCAATATCAGATATCCACTCTTCCTCTACCCCATCCTTTTTTAAAGTAGATGTTAAATCCATGACCTCACCCCCCTTTTCAAGAAAAATCATTGCTAGTAGTGAGATTGCTTTAGGCTGTTTTATATTTGCCTTGAATGAAATGCACTTGGCTCAGCTGATTTGAGAACACCTCCGCTGTTTAAGTACCACTTACTCTTTTCTTATTGAATCCCTTTTTGCTACTGGTGTTGATTGTGTTGCTGCCTGATTGCAGCTGGTTGTTGTAAATAGACAGTCTTCTACAGCTGTCAATTATTGAATTAGCTCAAGCTGCAGAAGCCTATGCTGTGGATTCTAGGGTTTCAGCCCAACTAATGACCCATGTCAGGAAGAGATGATATAAAGGAATTTCAGCTGCTTAGCTTTGATTTCTTTAATACCTTTTTCTTTAATGAGTAAGGAGAACTTTAAGATTACAAGGCCTAAATCCAAGAAGTGAGAAATTCTAGCATTAAAACTTCTCTTGTAACTTTAACTTAATGCTTTGTGTTTATATATTGTAATACTGGTTTGACTACAGGAGCAGGTACTTCATAGTCCTATAATATCATAGCCTTATTCAATACATGTTTATGTTCTGTGCTGTGCACTAAAAAGTCCTAGGACTTGCCTCATTTGTTAGAGGAATAAGAAGACGTAGTAGGAAAGAAGAAATTCTTATGATTCTGGTAGCTGAAGGATGTTTGAAGAAAGAAATTCTCTGATTTCCTTCAACAGGTTGCCAGTGTTCTGATTTACAAATTGCTGGTAGCTGTGTTTCTTGCCAGTAGGCACTGGTTACGTGAGTCACTTTTTCTTAGTGCTCAGTTTGAGACAGCAGTCAGATCTGTGAACATGCCGAGCACTCACAGGTGTTCACAAAAAGAGCTTTATTTTCAACACAGAAAATTCCTTATTATGCTAAAATTCTGAAAAAAAAAAAAAAAAAAAAGGATTAACAGAGGATTAATTTTGTATGGATATCATTAAAATTGTCAAGATGTAACTTCTTAATATCTGCAATTGTACCTTCACGATGTGCAAATTTCTTTTGGATGTATTTATACGGCAGAAAACGTTGCATTTTTCCCTCTGTTTTTCAGTTCTGCCACTGGAGGGCAACATGAGCTCAGTCATCCAGGCAGATGAAGCACTACAGCCTGGAGAACTCGGCAGCACTCACCCATCAAGAGCCACCGAAGTCAGAAAAGGAATTTCTGCATAAAGGTATGACAAAAATCAGACGATATATATATATGTTTGTATGTTTACATTTCACTTTTTTTGGAAATTCAATTTTAAAATTTCTTCCTACATCTAAATGTATTAATCTTAGGTTTAGGATATTTTCATGAGTTCTAAATCTCTGGATTAGCCAAAGTGTTTCTAAAGGACATCATGCAAGGCCCACTCAGCCTGGTGTCACAAGAGGTGAAATACTTCCCACTGCTAAGTAACTGAAAACCTGACACGTGTTTCTACTCTTGAAATAACTGGCAGACTTCTGGCATAGTTGTTGCAGCATATGATGTCTTTGTTACGTTTTGGAAGACTGTCAGCAATGTAGGTCTGATTTTATTTAAAATGAGTAGAAATAGTTTTGTCTAGAAATACAGAATAGAAGCAGTTTGGAGCCCAGAGCACCTGGGTTCTTGGAGAGGACCTGAAAATTCATGTTAGATACTCTTGTGTTGGGAAAAGCAAAAACCCAGGGGGAAAAAAAAAAAAAAAAAAGTATAAGAGGTAGTGTTTGAAAAAAAAAAAAACGTAACTAATAAAGTCAGCCTTTTAGGAAAAGGTAATAAGTACAGAGTGGATGCTAATAAAAAGAAATGGCACCTTAAAAAGCAGGAGAAAACACTGGCTGCTGTATAGGGCATAGCAAAACAATGTTTTGCCCAGAAATCTTGTATTGGCTGCTACTGGGTTATCTCAGAAGCCAAATCTCATCTTGTTCTCCCCATGCTCTTGGTTTCACAGTCTTCCTCACCTCTCCTGTGCTATAAGTTTTTTGTTTGTTGTCATTACCAATCCAGTGGTGTTTTTGGTGTTTCTGGAAAGCACTTTCCTGCAGGGACGTTGTTCTGGACAAAATAGCTAAGATAACTCACTGTGTGACAGATTTGCTCTGTGGATGCAACAGCATAAGCCTTTAGTACCCTCCCTGTTCCCCGGGAGCCCCCCCACCAGAAACACACATGTATGCACACACACATGCTCTAGCTAATGGTCCAATTTAATCCTCATAGCACAGGGATTTGTTCCCTGTCCATTCAGCCAGCTTGTGTGAGGGGACAGGGAGCATTCAGCTGCTACACAAGGCTCTTTCCGAGCTTGGAGAGAGAGGATTCCTTTTTAAATCCCCATTTGTTTGTCTGCACCTGGAAGCAGATTGAAGTCAGACTGAAAGGATGGAAGTCTGGAGCTTTAAATAAATAATTACTTCTAAAAATGGGGCATTGTGGTAATGGAGGACATGATGTTACATTTTAAAGCTTTTAATTCTTGTGAGTTTCAAGTTTGTGTTTTTCTGGAGGGGCAGAGCAGCTGTGTGAAGAAGAGGGCTTATGTCTGGTAGAAAGGAAGAAAGACTTGTTATTTATTTATTTATTTACATGAATGGATGCTAGCCCAGGACACTAGCTGATATGTGATAGTGTTAGATGGAGAGGCAGGGAAAGAGTAATTTCACATTTTCCCTGCCAGTTTTTTGCAGCAATTCCTTGGAGGGAGATAAACTGTCAGGATGACACCTGTTGAATTTGTTGTTGTTTCCTTTGGTTGCTATTTGTTTGTTTGTTTTGCACTAGATAAAACAGATGTTCAAATTTTCAATAATTTCCTACTGAAATAAGTGGCAAATTTAACCATCAGAAAAGGCTTGATTTTTAAAGTGGAAATGGAGCCTCAGAACAATCATGCTGTAATCACAAGGCTGGGTAAAGTTGCAAACACCAAATGAACTCTCGTCTTGGAGGCTGTTTCAGTATTCGTGTTCAGTAATCACATTGTAGAGGAGTCAGCCTTATTATTTGCTTTCAGTCTCTCACCTTAGCTCTGCTGACACGTTCTTGGTGAGAACAGAGATGGCATTTAGTAATGGCCCTACACGTGACCTGGGATGATACTGCTTACTCTATTTCACTTTCTTTTCTGCTCATTTAAGTCACAGGGGAGCTCATATGAATAAATTAATGAAGGTTAAAGTGACTTGTGTTTATTAATTGTGTGGAACTCTTGTATGGTTAAAGCATTAAGGAAAATCTCCATTATGACGGAAGGATATTCCAGTAATTGTCTGTAATTACAAGGGCAGGTCACTACAAATACAGTTAAATGCATCATAGTGACAGACTGTAGAAGCTGATGCTTCCATGGTTCAGGACAAGTCTTGCATTTTAGAAAGACTGAATAAATGCCATGTTCTCTCTCGGCCAACTGACCCGGGAGCTGTTGGATTCATGCCCAGCAATGTCACTATAAAAGCCATTCAGTTTACTTACACTATGTGGGGTTGTTAGGATCACAACTGCAGGTGATTCAAATAACCAGGCTGGAATAAATTAAGCTACATTTGTGTTCTATCACAAGGAGCCGATTTGCTGTTATTTTATAGTAGAAATAAATGACTCACCTTATCACTGTAGTAGCAGAAAGATTTTCGTGTATATACGAAGACAGTCAAAGGCACCTTTAAATATATTGGTTCTAATATACCTTACTAATGGAGGAACTTGTAATAAACCAAGCCCTGAGGGAACATGTTGCCTAGGAGGTGTTTTTTTTTCCTATTTGCTGAAGAGAATGTGTTATCAAATTCAGCAGTATGTCTTTTTTTTTTTTTTTTTTTTTTTTTTTAATCTCGAAAGGTAAATTTCTGGCTGAAAGATGGTAGGAAGAAGGATCCCTAAGACAAGGAGATCAATTTAGGGCAGAAACTTTTTATCTTACAAGGCTCCAGGTCAAGTTCATCCCTGGCATACCTAATTTCAGTGGATGCAAACCACAGTAGGTGCTCTGTGGGGGGAAGGTTTTGTCTTAGCTCACTAAAAGCAAGGGCATTTTTTTAAACACAAGCACAAACTCATTGCTGCCCTGACTCAGATGTTCTCTTTATTTTAATGCATTCTGACAGACTTCAGCTACCAGGTGATGACAAGATATTAGTGAGACTAAAACTTAATGGAACTGGGGGCTTAATGACCAAGGGGGATCCATGAGAGACCCTCAAGCCTTGTTTCTCTGGGCTGCCTGTGTAAATGCACTTACACTTCACCCGCTTACATGAAAGGGTGGATTGGGGGCTTTTTGAACCCTATGGCATGTTACTCTGTTATCAAACACACAACCACAAGTTCTCCCTCATCATTAAGTGGTTGCCTATTGGAAGAGTGAGCATGTTTTATTGCTAAAGACAAGCAAGCCTTCATCTATGTGGTACCCCTTCTAGTTCACCAAATTAATTGAAAGGTTGCCTTTTCAAGCTAATTGTATTCCTTTTTTGGCTAAAGGCATTTATTTGGAAAAGCTCTGAATTTGCTTCAGCCTCTCACTTTTTTGTGAGTTTTCATTTCAATACAGGGAATAAATTTGGATGGACTAATCAACTTCAGAGATGAATGTGCTTTAAACTAACCCTCTGTACATTGACACATCTTTAGAATGAAGCGGGAATGGCACTGGCAACTCACTACAGGCAATTCACTGCCTGGGACAGAAAAGGTTTACATAAATTTTGAGTGAAATTGTGTCTGTCATAGGGCACTGTGCATCCTCATTTCCTCTCTTTAGTGCTACTGTTGTTGCTTGCTTTGGTGTGCAAGAGCAGTTTGGGCTGGCCTTTTTTTAACTACTGGTTGCAGCTTCAAAAAGATACCCAGATACTAAAAGATATTTAATGTAGAGTTAAATGTACTTCCTATTTTGGTGTGGGGCTAAAGTCAAACAGATACCCAGTAAGTGAAATTAAATCAAAATCTAATCATTTTTATGTGCTATGAAGTAAAAACAAAACAGAGCCCAGAGATGAGACTGTTCTGGATAGGCACAGGTTAATAAGAGGTAAAACAGAACAATTTCAGACACTTTAAACTGCGTCTCCAAAGATAATGACTTGAAATCAATTATCAGCATAGAAGGACAGTGCCTATCCCATAGCACTGTTTTTCTCACAAAGTCAAACAGAAGCGTGAGTGCACTCTTCTAAGCCACGTACATCTTTATTCTCCACCCAGGCCAGCAAGGATGGGGAAATATGCAATTAAAAATAACAATCAGCAAACACACACTATCTGTACTTAAAAAAAACATTCAGACTACAGCAGCCAGAAACACGCTCAACAATCAAGTAACTGGTATTCCCTGCAGTTTGGCAGCGGCATGTAAGCAGAAATTATTTGTGAGTTTCTGAAAGCAAAGGTAGAACAAGACAAAAACTTGTGCTTTCTTCTATTACAACAAGTGATTATGACTATATATTTTTCAGCAGGCAAAGAGCTCCAAGAGAACAGGCAGGAAAGAAAGCTATCCAGAGTTGTTTTGAGAAAAGTCTGAATAAAACTTTTTAAAATAGCACCAGAACTAACCCCAAGCTTAAAGTAGCTCCCATCAAAATCAGTGGCAGAACACCCTGATTTCATCGGGAAGAGACGAGCTTGGTTGAATATGTAATAAAGTAGAAAACACATGATGGATTGTTCCAGCTTATCCCCCAAAAGGTGTACTCCAAGTCATTTCGCTATACCCAGAAGCACGGCTGCCATGACTGAAGGGGGCAATACACCTCCTCTGATGCTCCTTTGTGTTCACGTAGCAAGAGGCACAGATTTGGTTTTGTCTCGGTTCTGGCAGGCTGTTTGCAAGCCTGAAAGCAATCCTGCAGCTCAGCAGACATTTCACATAGCTGCGCTCTGTAACTAGCTAGTACTTATCATTCAAACCCTCTGTAAGCTGAAGGCTCTTTGTGCTATTGGCCCCAGCCTTTCGTTTAGCTTGGAACAGCTGCTGTTTGGCAGTGACAGCTGAACTCTTACCCTCTGAACTTTTTCCCAGTGAACTGGTCCCAGTGGCATAGGTCATCTTTGAACCCCACTGAATTACTTCCTGTTGCCTCACAGGCTGGGGACTTTTTTTCTTTCTTTTTGCAGGAAGTTGGCCATTGCCTTTAGAGACCCCGTCAGTAAAAACTGATAGTTGCGCATAAGGAAGCAGCAAATGCAGCCTGGCTGTACCTGAGCACAGGGACACCTTTGCTTTGTCGGTAAACTGCAGGGCCAAGCCAGCTCTTTATATTTGGCTCGCACACTGTTCACACTGGTAATTCTCAAGCCAGTGCTAAGAGGCTTCTTTGGCTGGACATCTCAGAAGGGGATAGACCAAGGATGCAGCAGGAACTTCACTTATTTCTCAGTGTCAGGCTCAGAGCATCCAATGGACTTGTTCATCCATCGCAAGCTCCCAAATGTCCTAATCAGGATGGCCTTGAGATTGTCCTTGAAACGTGATATGTAGCAATTAAACAATTAAAATTTCTCTGGCCTATGGTGGCCACCTCAGCCTGGCCTGGGAGCCCACTAAGATGCCACGCAAATTCCCAGAAGGTGGGAAGTAAATTACGAAAATGAGACATGATGGGAGGAGGATATACAATCTGTTGCTCTTCCATGTAATTAAGCAGGAGGCAGGGGGCGGTGGAGCAGATTTCTGGAGCGGAGGCACTGATACAGTTTGCACTGGTGCTAAGAGGTTCAGGCTCAAGGATGCCCCATTCTACATGGGATGGTTCAGCATCTCCTCCGTAACAGCAGCTTGAAAGATGGAATGACCATTTCAGTGAGACTTTCCCATCTCAAGCATCTTCAATGCCACCTTCCTAAACTGAGGTGCCACCAAACCACACATACATTGCGGTGACACCCAAAATGATTGCCCTGCCTCACAGCAGGTGTTTCTTCTCAGCATTGCAACTGTTTGCACTTCACACTCCCAGCTGTTCTCTTGCATAAGACTCCTGTAGCCCATTCCCTCATAGGAGTGCATCCAACAAGAGATCGAAGGTCCCAAGGACACGTGTGCACCTACAGTCACCTGGTGATGTGCAGCACCTACATGCAGCATTGCTGAGCAAGTGACGTGTGGGATGCGTTTCAGGTCAGCACAGATCTCGTGTCTTTGTCAGAGGCTGTGCTGTCCTCTTCCACTGGAAGGCCGGGCACAACTACTGTGGTGCACTGCTTTTTCAAACTGACACTTTCTCAGCAGTTAGCATACCTGAAAGGTTTTTTTGCATTTTTTTTTTTTTTGGAAGAACTGATAAAGGATCCTTTCTAGGAAAACTGCAGGAACATCACAAATCTTGCAATTTGTCCTTCCATTATGGATGAGTTTCTGATCTCCTGAAGTTCATCCCCTGCACAAAGACTTCTTTTCGCTGGGTTGACAGGTCTCTATTATGTCCTATTCTCTAAAAGTGAAGTCTGACTTTATAGAAGTAGTCTTTTCAGCATACACCTCTGTCACCTGCAAAACAGCCTGAGCCCCACAGACCTGGGTTTTCCCACTATTCCCCAAAGTTGTAATTAGCTAAAACAGATGCCAAATCACTGGAGAGCCATGCACCTCCCCACAAACACAATGTGAAGCTAGCACACTTGCATTCTGTGACATTTAAAGAGCACTCCCAGCCTGATATTTTATTTGTGTTTAAATATATACATATATAAAATCAGCGTGTTATTTTCTAGATGAAAACCACTCACATATGACCAAAATAGTCAGGACAAAGGCTCAGACTGCTGAAGTCTCAACGCCCTGTGCAGAGCTCTTACCAGAGAGACTACCTGAGATATTATCAGAATCTAGCAGCTCAACAATGCTGTACGGAGAACAATCCTCCAAACCCAGCTTGCTGCAGAGCCAGCCACAGAAGCCCTTTTCCATATCCCTGACAGCATGCCACCAGTCCCCAAAGGACCATGATACCTGGCTCACAGCTGAGTACAGGCCTAGGGAAAAAGACACAACCATGATTATAATTGGGTAGAAGATGATTAAAAAGGGGCAGAAGGTGATTTTGTGCCAGAAGGTCCTCTCTTCATTGTATACCAAGAAAATGTTGTACCATGTAATGGTTCCATAGTAGAATGAAACCACAAAGGACACCACAAAAATAACGGGGAGGCAGATGATGGTCCAGAGGACGATGTGGGGTCCCCTGTCCAGCCCAACATCACATTTCTTTTTCTTCTCAAGTACATCTTCTTTAGGAGGTTCCTTTGACTTAGTCAGTTCCTGCAGCTCTTTGTCCGTTAGTGTGACGTGGATGTCCACCATCTGACCCTTCTTCTTTCCTCTGGTGATTGTTCCAGTCAAAGTGACGTATCGGCTGTCTAAGGGCATGTTCCAGACACCTACGAACACAGATAAACTCATCCACGTTAGATTTCTTTTCTTTGTGGAGTATTTTATGTAAATCCCCAAAGACCCTGAAATGAATTAGTGCAGATGGAGTAATAGTTGAATAAAAAGAAGATGGAATGCAAGAAGCAATGCAGTATAAAGACAATTATTGCAGAAGAAATTGGAAGATAAACCAATGAAATGACAGAAATCACAAGGGAGAAGACAACAACATCTGTACTGGGGACAATATATGAAGGAAAAGTGCTGCAGGAGCATATGGAAAAGAGACAAGACAGAGCAACTGACTAAAAAATAGAAAGCCTATTTTCCCTGCTACCCTCAGAGGTTTATTCCTAAACAGCATGGACACTTGGCATAAATGTGCTAAATATGAATAAGGCTCTAGTACTGGAATAAGCACATGCACCCCCACAGAGGTATGCTTGAATAGTTGTTACTCCACTTTATATTTGCACTATATCTTGATCCAAATTAATTTTTAAATATTTTTAAAAAAAAATTAAAATCACCAAGTCTCATATTTACTAAGTCTCATGTAATTACATTTGCATTTTAAGGGATCGAGAAAGGCACCCAACAGGAAAGCGATGAAATGTGTGTTCAAATTACAAACATTTTGGCTTCCAGGTGACATTGGTTTGGGATGGTCCCTGCAGTGGCATTGGGCATAAACTCATCTGTGGGGCAAAAATTTGCTTCCTTCTGGGCTTAATTCCAACTCATGAAGGAACTCCAACGAATCTGTCATGCTCTTAAAGGGAGCACTTTGAAGTGGCCCACACAAACAGGAAGGCAGCATAGAAGCATGAGGGTTGGGGTTAGGATCACGGGGAATCCAGTGTGGCTGAAGGACCAGGAGTGGGCATTCGCATTAAACCCTTGTCAGCCCACAGCACTGACTCATGAGAGGATTAGCCATGGGACCAGCCTCACACACTTTTTCCCTACGAGGGCAGCCAGGACAAACATCAGAAGTGAAAGTGGTTCTAAGATGCCCTACGATGACCTTGCCAAATAATCAGTCTTAAAGAGGAAGCTGTGCTGAGATTATGCAAGCAGAAGGCAAACAGCAAATCCTAGATAATGAGTAAAGCTCCCTAGCACAGGTAGAGCCCCTAAATCCATCTGCTGCCATCCTTTCACTTAACAGGCAGTTGTTTTAGGCACAGATGGGGGCTTGACTACAGCATCACTGGCATAAAGTATGCTCAGCACTTTGGATTGTCCTTAACCAGGGCATACATTTAAAACCAAGAGCAGGGCAACAACTAACATCTGCAAAGAACTGCAGGAGACACCCCAAATCAGGCTGTAGTGCTTTTTGCTTCAGAGCATCTTCATTTATGAACTCAAACTCTCCTTGCCTGCGGTCCTGGCGATGACTGGTCCCACAGTTACTTCCAGCTGAGCTCAGCCCATGCAGACATCAAGAAGGGTGGCCCTGCCATTGCCTCCCCTTTCACTGGCCCTGCATTGGGGTCTGCACCGCACAGGACCTGCAGAGCGAGGAAGGGTACCCTGTGTTTCTGTGCCTGTGGCTCCCACCATCAGCCTCTGTAACCTACCTCAATAAATCTTGTGAATACAAGCAGATGCGTAAAAAGCATGAATTTCCCCAAATGCAAGTATCTCTAATCTGCACTTCTAAATGGCAGCAAGAGCCCCAACCTCTTTCCTGAATTTGTCATGGCTGTCAGTGACACCAAGGTTTATGGAAAGCAGATGTTCCCAGGGATACATACCGTCTGTCGTGGACTGACCCAGAAACTTTGAGCCTTCCTCAGAGTTCCTCTCCCCTCCTTCTTCATCTGCCTGCTCCTCTTCCACCTTATTCTCATTCTCCGATCGATACACTATTACTGACTCGGGACGGGACTCTTTCTTCTTCTTTTTCCTCCGGTCCATAGTGGCTTCCCCATCAAAGGTGACCGTGGTTGCCACCGCCTTCCTCACGGAGCTGTGGCGAGGGCTGTGGGTCCCAGACTTGCTCTCTTTCTGCACCGTCTCCTCCATCCCACTGCTGCTCTCAAGCACCTCACCTGGCATCTTTTAGGGCTTGTTTCCAGGCTAACAGCTCCTGCACTTAGAAGCCATTGATTAGACAGGGGTCCTAGGGATGCTTTGTTCTGGTCAAATATCCCACTGCTGACATCCAAACCGTGTGCTCCATTCCCAGCCTAAAATGAGAGAGAAGGCAGAAAAAGTGTCTGCTTCATCCCAAGCAGAAAAAAATGACACAACTTTTCTTTAAAGGGTTACTTCCAACCGGTTCATCTGAAGATCTGATCCTCATTACTGTCTTGAACATCGATTTTATTACATGGGTGCATGTCTTCTAATATCACCTAATCCTGATTCTTAGATTCCAATTTGAAATAATAAAAAATAAAAAGCTATTTGAAGAGGAAAGAGTTCAGAACATTTGTAAGAAGAGATTAAACAAGCACAGCTTATTGTGTGACTTTAACATTCCTCTGCAATGCTGGAAGCAAGCAGAAGACAATGGTTTTGGCTGACATGAAAAAGAAATACTGAAGTCACAGACAAAAATCAAGTTGAATAATTTAAAGGACTGGCCTAGCTTAGAGACAGCCGCAGCAGACACATCCTACATTATGATAGCTCTGTTGGTGCCAGCCTCTCAAGCTTTGAGTGTCTTCTGATTTACTGCCCATTGCAAGGATATTGCCAAGAGTAATCAAATGATGTCAAAATGAATGATATTTCAAACCCTACCAATTTAGCATTATGCACTTCTGTAAGACCTTAAAATATAACATATACAGTAGATTTAAAGGAAAATTGCTATTAAGATGACTTCACTGGGGAGGGATTTTGAAACCACAGCAAAGCCTTCTTGTTGTGCAGGGAAAAAAAAACAACAAATTTTCATAAATATTTATAACAGATATAAGGACTTGGTTTCTGCTCATTCAAGCAAAACTACCGCTAATACCAAGTGACAGAGTTATCTATGGGAATGCTGCCTAAGTACACACCACGTGATTAAACACGCATCAAGGCAGACAATCCTGCTCCTTGAACCTGCAAGACACGGGATTAATGGTTCTTAGATTTCGTAACATTTACAAACCCAACTGCCAAATATTCATGAAGTATTTAGGTACACATCTGAGTACAAGAAATAACGTTTTAACAACTCTGAAGAGCTCTGTTGAATGTTTATGTATGTAAAAGAATGCACGTGACCAATAATTAAATTTCTCCCTATTATCTGAGTCATGTCTTTAAGAGGAAACTAAGAAACATAGTTATCATAATGTATAGCGCAATAAATGCTGGGGAAATTGTTTTACTTGAACAGTGAAAAATGTTGAGCATTTTTAGGTCTGGTAGTCTGGTCCCCATCTTCCCACAGTTATAAGGTTTTACTGCTTTGTTTTGAGATTTCTTGCAGAACTTTAGGTCTTTTTATGCCTCGCACACTCACACAAACAGATACACACAACTGTTAACCGTATCACTTTAATTTTAAGACTATGGCCAGTTGGCTTTCTTTGGTTTTAAAAAACTCAACAATTCAGATTATTTTTTTTGCATTACAGAAAATAAATCTTCCCTGGTGAGCAGAAGACACATGAAATGGATTTCAAAAATCATTCAGCACATCCCAGAAGTCAGACTGCTTCTAAATCACTGGGCACAGGAATATTTTGGCCAGCTCTGCAACATGGCTGGAAACAGACTGTTTGGATTGCCATCTGAGTTCACACCTGCCATGCAAAAAACATATGCCTAGATTTGCAGACATGCTGGAAAACAGCTCTGTAAAACACTAAATTTACTGCAAATACTGTCCCTTCGCTGCATCAGCCATAAAACTTCATGTTTTGCATCTATGAAATCCTAAAATCACCTGATTAAGCCTAGCGAGCCCCTGAGACAGGAGCAAGCTTCTCCTGCTGCAAATGGAGGAAAAAAAGAAGACTCAGAGTCACTGAGAAGCTGAAAGCATCACTGTTGGGATGACCTAATAAAAGTCTGGACACATGGAAGTTAATTTGGGATTAGATTTCCAAAATTCCTGGCTGTAGTTCCAGGCTCAGCCCGTACCGCCTTGAAAAGGGGACAACTTGCCAGTAATATTTAAAAATAACCCAAAGCTAAAAGCAAAGATTTGTGGTTGGGTTTTTCTTTTTTTTTTTTTTTTAGAAGTTTATCTAGCTGTGACCTTCATTAACTCACAGCAGATGATAACCTAATCTCAGTTCTTGGTGGAATGTCAAAGCCTAAAGACTACGTCAGTTTTGGCCAGGCAATGAGGAGCAACATGATGCTATTTTTCAATTTGGCATAGATATGATTGCTACTGGAAATCTGTGTCCAGTTCTTGCCCTCACCAGTCAGGCAAGATGCTGAATACTGATCAGATCTGTATGATCCCTACATCAGAAACAAAAACACGGTGAAGAAGATCCCTCTAATCCAGCAGAGGAGGATGGAGCAAGATAAAAAGCTGACATACAAATACAGAGCAGACGTTAGGTAGGTGTTTTAACAAAGCGTAGGTGTCCCTCGACGTACATCTCTGGGGGCTGTGGAGAATTGTATCGTCACTGGCAACTTCCAAATCTGGACTGGGTATCTTGGTTACTGGTACTTGACCAGAAGAGGTGTTAATGTAGGGAAGTCCTTTAACTTGTATTAAAAGATCACAAAGATCCTTCCTGATCTTAAACTTTCACGGTAGATGTTTTCTCTTTTCTCCTGGTCCTGACCTTCTGAAGACAGCACCTTGAAACACCACCATTGGCCCCATATCCCTCAGGGCTGCTGCTGAATCAAACAGGTTCACACCCCCAGCCCATTTTTGTTGAGAACATTTTCTGTAGTTTTGAACAAAAACTGGTCTCTTGCAGAAACCACAGTAGTGGACACAAAGCATGTTCTTTCTCTGATCTTTCTTTATGTCTGGTAAGAATGAGGCTGGCCCGCAGCACACCACAGCCACCCATAGCACCAACTCTTTCAGCCATACACTGAGATCTCGACCCCTTAAAAGCCTTGCTGTGGGGTTGAAGCATGACAATTGCTGTGCAGCTGATGTGAGTGATGACCATCTCCACGTGGGAGTGCAGAGGGAGATCGGAATCTCATAACTGTCCGTGTGAGAAAAGGAAAAGAAATGGTGAAATTTTAGAGATAGCAGGGAGCAGTTTATTAGCCAAACAATTTGATATTAATCTCTGTGTGAAAACAGATGGAAAACCCTGGGGAGGCAGCTCTGCAAAAACACTCTGTAGAAGAATTTTTAGAAGCACAGTCTTCTGTTACTATGCAGGAAAGCTACTGCTGCTTACTCTTCCCATGACAGTGTTACTCTTTGACACACAAAACAGGAGCCTAAGAGCTTGGTCTTGCACCTTGTAGCTCAAAGGAAGTTTTTCCATCAGCTTTCAGGGATTGCTTCTGCTGCTGCTAACAGAGGAGAAATTACCCTGTGTGAACGCAGACAGGAAGGAAGTGCCTTCCCGCAAGCTAATAAAATCTTTGATCTCAAATCCCTGCTACTGCACAAATAACCTTTTTACGACTGCTCAGAGGAGACATGAGAGGAAAAAACGTAGACTGTAAGCAGTGAGGAGCATCAACTTTTATTTTTATAGTCACATAACATGTACAACACGTAACAAGAACTGGCACTGTGTCTTCACTCCCATCACGCGGGGGTTGGCTGCAGGAACAAAAAACAACCGGTACTTTAGAAGCACGGTGAGTTACCCACAGGATGGAAAAGAGATCAGGGAAAATTTACCCTGGACATCTAGCTTGAGAGAGAGAGCTCCCCAGCCACAGGTCCTCCTTCCTTCTGCTTCATTCACTACATAGCCTCCCCAGTCCCAATCCCCAACCTCACCTCTGATTTTGTGCATGCATCTGTGTTGCTTAGGTGCCTGTTAGCCAAAGGATTAGTTCCAATCCCTAGTATTTTTAAAGGGCTTTTATCTGCTGTCAGATTGTACATATGAAAAATAGATGGTATCAGAGGCATCCAGCTGTCGGGACGGATCTGTCTGTCACCAATCAATGTTATGATAAAATGCATTGGTTCAATGCAGGATATACAGCCCCAGACCCTACAAAAATAGGTGGCAAGATCTATATAAGAAAGCACATTTAATTCTGACCTTATACTGGGAGAGGGCTGAGTGGTAGGACTTACCTCAATGATTTGACATGATCTTTCACATATGCATCCTCATCGTACCCTGCTGAAACAGGGAACAATGCCTGTCTCCATTTCACAGTGAAATAGCTCAAATTAGATTACAGTTCCTTGAATCTAGCAAATACCCAGGCTGTGATGGATGATCTGTTAGAAGGCAAGGTGGGAACAGCTCCTCCCTGCCAGTGCTAGTGTCTGTGCAGCCTGTGGTGAACTTGACAGGGGGATTTATCTCACTGAAAATAAGCCTTTTGCATTTTAAAAGAAAATAAAATGTTATTTTCAGCCAGATTAATTCGCTCATCAAGTTCACCATGCAGCCACCCCTAGAGGAAGAAATGTTCAAGGAAGGGGAGGGAAAAAGAAACCTTGCAGCAGCAGCCCATAGCAAGGCTGCTGCTTTAAGTGTCTATGCAAGGATAGCAGAAGCACAAAGAAAAACACCTTCCTGTGGCCTGCCAGCAGAACAGGAGAAAGCAAGAAACAAAGCTCATAGATCACACCCATCTTTCCATCCCTGTTTAATCCACAAGCTTCAAAGCACTTTTATTTCCTGAGGAAAGAGAGATAGACAAGAAAAAAGGCCATGCTCTGAGTATGCATCCAAGCAGGAGCAGACCCCAAGCTGGACTGCCAAAAGCACTGAGTGCCAGAGCAGAGAGGACGACACAGTAAGGTAACCCCTTCCACCCAAAACTTCATGGGTTTGCTAATGGAGCTCCCCACCCCTTGCCTGACCATCAGGATGTGGAGATGCCAAAAGCTGAAGCTAAAAGCAAAGGGAAGAGCGAGCAAGCCACACAGTCTCTGCAGGCAGGCACAGCCAGACCCAATTTTGCCCAGTCCAGATTTATAACCAGCAAATGCAGTCGTTTATTTAGTGCTGTCAGCACGCAGTGCTAGTGCTGCCCCACGCTGAGGCTGCCGAACAGCTTCTGGACCAATGCAGGTGGTGACAAGAGCCTGGCCAGCACAGGACGGCCTGCACTGAAGCTGCAGTTCAGCAAAGACAGAATGCCTTGGGCTCGGATTGAGGGCTCGCCAGCTCCGCTGCCAAGCTGCGTGGCTCAGGAGCACTGCTCTCCCTGCAGTCCTTCATCCTCCGTGTGAGGCACCCAAATGCCTGCTGATGGTACTCAACAGATACAGTCAAAATAAAAATAAAAGTAGTGAAGAGGAGCTTTCCAAAGTATCACTAAATTGTTTCTGGATGACATTTTCAAAGACTTTTTTTAAAAGTCAAGGGCATTTTACAGAATATCTGTTTTATGAATCAGATCTTTTTTTTTTTCCTCTGCTGTTCAGTAACTTTTCCAAATGTCAGGGAATAATAAGTGCTGCGTACATCAGTATTACTGAAGTCTGAGAAATGGCATACAAGAACAGCTGTGCATTTAAATTTTATACTAAACAAATTACTCAATCAATTTTTTTGCATGCTAACTTATTCAGAATTCCCAAACACTGCTGGTCTACCCTTTTTTAGAGCTAAAGCCTGAAGTGCTGTCTCTGCCTTGTCTCCACATTCTTTGTCCAGACTGCTAAAAGAATGAGAAATGAAGACAAAGCACCCAAATCTTCCCACTGCTTCCAGGAATGAGATCTGTTTCCTTACATTTATTATACTCTGTGGAAAACTTCTGCGAGTGGCATGTACACAAGAGTCTTTAAAGACAACCAAGACTTTAAAAGGAGCACGACTTGAAGGATGGTTTGAAATCCTCAAAGCATATTAAGTAGATTCCAAAGCAGGCTGGAATAAACTTAACAGAAATGCTTATTTTTTTTAGGAAAAAAATCCTGATGACACAGCAAAGATGTGTTCTCTCTCTTTTCCCCTATTCCACCCCTCCCTTCTGCATTTGCCCAAAGTGGGTCATCCTGCACCTCGAACCAGCAGGTGCCTGTTGCAGTTCCTGCCCATCTACCAGGACCCTGCTCAATTACACGGTGCCGTAGGAGCTGCAGAACCCAGTCGGTCACACCAACGTGAGCGCAGCATCCTGCCTCCACAGCAATGCCCTCAGCCTGGGACCTGGCATTGCATCTGTTTTTATTTCAGTAAAAGAGTAAATGTTATTTCAGTGAAAGATTCACAAGATCTCCATTTCCCTTCCTTAGGAACCCATGCAGCACTCATGCTAGGATGTTTTAATGTGTGTTGGACTCCCGCCTGACCTTTACAATAACTAAAAACTAGGATCCTGCGTTAGCACCTCTGGCTCTTTTTCCATCCCTTCCAACTCAGAAGATCCCTGACTGTGTCTTGGTCCCCTCTCCCTCCTGGCCCTGCAAGAAGATCAAGTATGCCAGTGCCTTATTCAGAGAGAACAAGGAGACCCCAAAGAGCAAAACCTGCAATTAGAGAACAAGGAGTTGCAGTCACGCGGTGCAATGGAAAACAGTCAATTCTAAATCCAGTATGGGAAGAAGGTATCTGAAAAATCCTGACACAAAACTACATCTTGGAGTTCTTATTTGGGTAAGATATTCAGGGGGTTCAGATCAGAGCTTTCTCTAACACCTGGCTGCAGCCCAGGAGTTGCTGAAGAGCCCAACTGTACAGAGCGAGAACTGGAAGGTCCCCCGGGAGTGATTCAGGATTGCTTAATGCATTGCACAGTAAATATAATCTAAGATACTTAGACAGTATCTCTTGCAGCAGGAATTAGTTGGCTCAGGGGACTCTCAATCGGATAAAAGTGCAGATACAGATCCATGATGCCAGGGTATTAAGGACGCAGCACTTTGAATTGCAGACAAGGAAATGCTCCAGTGTCATTAATACAGTGTCAGTGGGGTGTGTGACTATTTAGAACACATACCTGTGTACCGGTGTCAAACTGATACCGATACCCTACGTCTTCTCTGACTACAAACTCTGCTTTCAGTATGGTCCCAGTCTTCAGTATCTCCTCTTTTTTTTTTTTTGTCAGTGGAATGAAATTCCTTCAGGTAATGATGAAAGCTAGTGAAATCCTGATTATCTCCTAATTAGTACCTCGAGATATCCCTGCAAGCAAAGTATCTGCCCAGTGGGGAAGTTCCTGAAGAGATGAATTGGCAAGGGAACCTGACCATCGGATGGGGCTGACCACGAAGGCAGAAGTAATGAAATAGAAAGGCTCTCATGTACCAGTGAGAGGTGATGAAAGGAAAGCCAGCCACAGCAGAGAATGCACAGACAGGAGGTGAAAGTGACAGGGACTTCAGAGGAGGCCTTTGGTGTAATCCCATGGGAGAGTCCAGAGTGGTATGGGAACAGAAACTCATACCATTTTTCGCTCCACCCTTGTATTTCTAGTAGTAAGCATAGGGATTAAAAAGGATTGTTGTTACACTTTGTGCAATTTGGTATCCCAGGAGAAGAAAGCTATAAACCTGGAGCATCCGTGGGAGTGGGGCCTGGGAAAGCAGCAGCAACCAGAGCTGCAGGTTGATTTTCCTCGAGGCTAACTAGCAGAAACCCTCCATCGTAAATCATCTTTGACCTTAAGGTTTTATTTGTAGCGCTAGGATGCTTTTCATTAAATCTCCTCTGCTTTCACCTCCCTGTGAGACTGCTGGTCCCAGGGACACTTCTCCTGGGGTTTGGATCCCACAGAGGTTTCTCTCCTGTTTGGAGCCATCTGTCTCTCTCCTCAGTTTGGTATTTAACATCTCTGAGACTTTCCCCCCTTGCCAACATGGATTACAAGATATGAGGGGGCACAAACAGGGCGAATGCACAACCACCCCCCAAAGGACAGCAGGCTGTAAAGAATATTAAAGCAGGAAATATTGCTGCCAGGACTTCTAAAGCATGGCAGAGAGCTGGACTGGCAGATGTCATCAGCTGAATAGCTAAGCTATAGGCTGGCAAAGCACAAAATCTGTCTTTGACAAAAGTAGCCTTTTCTGAAAATGCAGAGTTTCCCATTCATCGCAACAAATCAAACTAGTTCATTCACAGCTCAGGCACAATCTGGGAGCTGAAAAAAAAAACAACGGAGAGCTAGTTTTTTCCTAGTCAATCTATAAATACAAAAGTAGATGCTAAAGAATGAAGTGCTAATTGCACAACTCTGAAGGGCTGACAACCGGAAAAAAAAAAAAGAAAAAAGAAAAAAAAAAAACAAAACATTCTTTTTGCATTCTTTTTTCTAAATGTGCCATTTTGAATTTTGAATGGTTAATGTTTTTAGGTGACAGATATATTAAGGAAACAAAATTAAGCAGGTTTTAGCATCAAAAAAATAAAAGTGAAGACTGAGGCTTTAAATGCAGATTTATTTTCATCCAAATGCAAGCTGACACATACTGCGAGTTAAAAAATAATAATAAAATTAAGAATTTTCTGTCTAGTCAGACGCTAGTTCTTAATACATATCCAAACATTAAGTTTATAGAATAACATAAAGGAATAGCCTTCTGCTTACTGACTTTACTGCTATGGCTGCATGTAGTGACAGACCAACATGTTTTAATGCTACCAACAATAGAAAACGAACATTCCTTTGTGAATAAGAAAGTACAAGTGTAAGAGAAGATTAAAATTGATTTCAGTTAATAAGATTTTCTTCTTTTCAGCTTAAATCATTCTGAATCTAAAACACAGGAGTAAAATCAATTCACACAACGATACACTCAAGCCTTGTTTCAAAGACAACCCCCACAACACTGACTAGAAGGCACTGCCTTGCTGAAAATATCTGTGAAAATTGGTTATCTCGGCTCAGTTCTTTGTGGATGGGCTTTGTAGCAAAA
Source organism: Oxyura jamaicensis (assembly GCF_011077185.1). Lineage (NCBI taxonomy): Eukaryota > Metazoa > Chordata > Aves > Anseriformes > Anatidae > Oxyura > Oxyura jamaicensis. The sequence continues at coordinate 28,555,374 of NC_048899.1, read as the reverse complement.
GGGGCTACCCTCCATTCAGGCCAAGGAATGGATGTCTCCTTTCCTTGCCTCCTTGCTCTCCGATCTTTATGCCTTTCTCCTTTATCCTCTCGCCCATCAGTCACACAACCTCACCGAATGTGTTAAGCCTCTTATTTATGGCTATTGAGAAATTCCAAAAGCTTGCAGAAAACAAGGAACTTATCTCAATAGGGAAGAAAAAAAAAAACATTTGATAGGGCTCTCCAGGAAATCTAACAAGCAAGTAACACAGAGAGGCCAGACAGGTTTTCCTGGGCGGCCTGTGGCTCAGCCAGGATGGTGGGCAGGTTAGAATAGGAAGATCTAGTTCACTAGCACAGATGAGTGCTTCTCCCTGGGATTAATTAAAGATCTCTCTGATGCAGCCTGCCTAAAATATGTAGGGCAGCCAAAGATAACTCATGGGGATCTGCGGAGTCTCCAGATGATTAAAAGCGGGGAAAGTATTTCTTGCAGTGTCAGCCACAGCATTTCACGTCTTGCCTCCAGTAAGTAACGCAGTGCTTTAAAAAATCAAAGTACTCTGCCAGCATTAACCCATCTGGAAGGCAACTTTTTCTAATGGTTGCCTCACGGGTCTAAGTCACCACACAGGGGTCTGTTTCTGCCTTGTCCCCCTTTGCTGAATGAGCCTGGACACATGTGAACTTCTCCGTGCCTCCCCTTCCCCACACTACAGGGAGGGAACACAGCTTCCTTTGACACACACTGAGCTACAGGGTGAGGATGCTATCTTACAATCTTCTTTGATTCAAAGTGTTAAAACTTAGAACATGCTTTGGGAAAAGTAAATAACTCCAACTAACAAAGGAGAAAGCCAAAACGGACACAAGGATTCTCCCACTTGGCTGATAGGCATCCTTTTTCCCCCTCACTCTCTTCTCACCTTAGCCATCTCCCCTAAGGCAATAACGGCAGTACCAGACGCAGAGGGATGCTCACGAACACCTCTTCCATTGCAGAGGACAGAGGAGATCCTGGGGAAGATCCTCGCGCTCACATTCCTCACCCCCCCGCCGAGCTCACCGAGGGCGATCCCAAGCGCGGATCCACCTCCGAGGCCCCTCAGCTCAAGATGGCTCTGTTAGGGACGCGCCTCTGGAAAATGGTGTCCCCTCCGCCACCCCCAGCTCCCCGCGGGCAACCCGCGGCCGCCTTACCTGCCGGCTCCGCCCGCGGGGCCCCGCTGCCGCTCCGTGCGGCCAGGGGGAGCTCCTCGGGGCCCCGGGAGAGCCGCTGCCCGCCGCCCTTCCCCGCCGCTGAGCCCCGGTCCCGGGGCGCGGCATGGGGCGGAGCGGCGGCGGCCGGGAGAAGGGGGGGGGGAAAATGGCGGCGGCGCGGGGGCTGCTGGCGGCGGGGCTGTTCAGCGGGCGGGTGGCCATTGTCACCGGCGGCGGCACCGGCATCGGCAAGGCTATCGCCGCCGACCTGCTGTCCTTAGGTGGGCGCGGGGAGGGGGTGAGGTGAACGGACGTGAGGTCGGGGTGGTGGTGGTGAAGGGAAGCGGGGACCTTGAGGGATAGCGGGAGCCGGTCAGGGGTGCTCGGGGGGTTGTGGGGCGTTTGGGGGTCGTGGCGGTCGGTGAGTGGGTTTGTGGGGTTCTGTGAGTGGTGTGCGTTTGAAGGGGCGGCTGGGTTTTAAGGGGTGGAAATGGGGACTCAGGGGGAACAAGGGATCAGGTAGTGCAGTGCCGGGCATGAGGGACAAGTGCTCTGAGGAGGGGGCGATCTGGGCTCTTTCGCCCTGCTGACACTTGGTGCGATGTGTTGTTTTAAATACAGCAAAGTGAGGGTGTGTTACACCCAGATAGCTTCTCTCAAGCCCCCTCTGAAGTTAGTTTTCTTCTTAATGCTGTTGAACTGAGTTGAACTGAATGTCTTGCTGCTGCTGAAGCTGAGTGGGCTTTTGAACTGTTGTCCCCATGTTAAGCTTGGAGAAATGGCTCTTCTCTGTCAGTGCTTGTGACAAAGAAGTCTTGAAGTTAAAGTACTGAACTTCAGCATGCACTTTGTAGGCTTTCTTTCAATGCTGGTTAAAGGTAAGTGATGAAATCTGGAGAAAAAGGCAGACTGTAGAAACATCTCAGTCATCTACCTTACACCACCTTTTCTGCAGCTTTTGCCATAAATGTCAGGGTTCATTGGCATCTGACTGGTTTCAGGTAATGTTAGATAGACGTGATTAGGGTAACTAACATGAAGTGTTATGCCCCACCATGTTGGGTGTGTTGTGCTGTTTAAATGTGCACTGTGCTGTAGTGCTGCATAGGAAAGAACTTTGTTAAGACTGTATGCTGTATGCTTCTCCTGGCCCTTGTTGTCCAGCTTTCCACTTGTTCTGTGGAGCTGAAATAAGGGCTAGTTCTGCTGCCTTTGGGTTACTGAGGAGCAAAACATTTTTTTAATGTGCACTTAGCTGGTGCCTTAAAAAGCATCATCGTCACACTGTTCATCAATGTTACCCAGTTACCTTAAAACTGTTCTTACCTTGATCAGCATTATTTTTCTCAAGCAAAATGCAAATAACAAAAATGTTTCACCATGACATCGTAAATAGAAAACAAGGCTGCAAATCTCCAGTAAGCACGTTGAGAAAATGGAGAAGGATCTGTGGCTTAAATCTGTCAGATTTAACCTTCATCTGCTGACTTGCTGGCTATTCCTACAAGATGATGACCGGGAACTATCTCCATTTATACTTTGTACTTTAGGCTATATTTTTTTGGAGGGCAGGCTGGTTGGACAGAGAATGCTTGTAGGAGCAATGGCAGGTAATGCTGGTCACAATGTACATTGCTTGTTTTTATAACCAATCTTCTTCAAAGCCTTCTGGAGAGATTTAAACCATTTGTCTGGAACTGTGTCCCTTCTCCCCTCAACCCTGTCAGGAAATGGTCTGGTCATTCTTTGTGAAGAAAAGTAAGGACTTGAGTGAAGCAGTATCAGTTTGTGCTGTAGGTGCCAGGTCTTCCCCACCAGTTAGAATCTCCTTGCTCATGTTTAGCATATCTAGCACAATAGCATATCTAGCAAAGATAGTCTCCTACTGGACGTGATTCTTCAGTGTGTGTATTAATAAGCACTTAAGTTGATAAATGACACTGTGCTACAGAGAATCAGTATTTTGTGTTAATTGATGATTGTGTGCCATTTTATGAACTCTACTGTAGGGTTAGTCAGGTTATTATGCAAGTGACTGAGTCCTTAATCTAAAAAATCAGGAGTCTTCAGAGAGTAGCATCTTTACCTGTGTTATTTTAAGATGGCCAACCACCAAAGGTGGAAACCTCATTCCTAGGGATATATAGTTGCAGCGCTTCCTTCTATAAGTTTGGCTCCTTCTTTCTTTTTTTTTTTTTTTCTTTTAATTTAATTTGATGTATAGTTTCAAAAGAGAGCCTGAGCCAAATGAACAGCTTGCTGCTCTTTACTCCCACTGCTTATTTTGGGTTGATTCTGGTGTTTGTTTGATCACATGAGAGGCCAAATTCCACTCAGTAAAATAGCAACAAAAGAAAAAAAAAAAGCACCTGGCAATATGTTAACATTTTTTTGGCTGGTTTACTGTGTTGAATTAATTTATGTTTAAGCAGATGAGCACCAGAGCTGGTGTGAGGAAAGGATGGCTTCTTTTGGGATACGAGGATTATGATAGAGACAAGTGAGAGCAAGACCTCCCTCCCTGCCTACTTGGCAGTGGCAAGCTAGTAATTTGCTCATGCATAGTATGAAATTGCATGTCTCGTGGATTTGTACTAGGGATTAATCTAGTGTGATCTCTTTCAGTCTGTGTAGTAGCAATCACCAAAGACTTAAAGCTGTCCTGAGTCCTCTGGTGACAAAGGAGATGAGACTGCAGTGCAAGTGCTTACTGTTAATTTGGCACCTGCATTGCTTCTCTCTGTAGAATGAGTTCTTCGGTCTCCAAATGCTGCCACAAGCAGAAGGCTTGAGCTCCTGACTAGTATTTTTCTCTCCTTTCTTAGCTAGGATTATAAAGCGTGTGCAAGTGCCATGGGGAAGCCTCTGTTCCTGCTGTCTGCAGATAAGAGTTAATCTTGCAATGGTATCATCCTTTCTTTCAGGCTCTGTAGAGTTAAAAAGCGGAGTATTACATTTGCTCACTACTAGTCAAAATTATAGCCAGAGTTATGGTGAGATTATTTTTGTGGTTTTAGGAGCAAATGTGGTTTTTTGTAATCAAGACTAGCTAAAACATTTTTAAATCACATAATCGATGAATGAGGCAGCCTTGAGCAGAAGCCGCAAAAGTAATGTCTGAAAGCTACTTTGCTGACTCTGCAAACTCACAGGCTGTCTCCCTTTGTGCAGGAAGGAGAGTGAACCTTTTCGTTGTTTTTTTGATTGCTCTTTTCCTGGCACAGTGGGATCTTGTTGCTAAGAAGCACCTGACATCAGTCATTTCTCTCTCTTGCTAGAACTTCTTTGTTGTATTTTCCAGCCAGTGACTAAGAAATGCACATCCCACAAGATGTCTCCGTGATGTTATTAACCAGAGTAACTGCAGTTTTGACTGCTAGCTGAAGGATTTTTCATTTTGTCTCCACAGGTTGCAGTGTTGTTATTGCCTCTCGTAAATTTGACCGATTAAAAGCCACTGCAGAGGAACTGAATAATGCATTTTCTTCTGTGAGTCCTGCCAAAGTGACTCCCTTGCAGTGCAATATCCGCAAAGAAGAGGAGGTAACGACTAGTGATCTTGTTCTGGGGTTTAACATGCCAAAAGTATATCATGTATATAAATTCTCAGACCTCCAAACTCTTCTCTGGCTCTTTCAGGAGTACTCTAGGTACAGTAAAAATCTGTTAAATTGATCTAGATAAAGCCGTGTATTTCCAAGGAAAGACCTTTTGTTAGCAACCTAAGCAAGGAAACATTTGTAAATGCAAATATTTTTCTTACCGCACCCACTTATTTCAACTATTTCTAAGAGAAGCAGGCTTTGGAGCTTTTATGTTCTAGGAGCCTACATAATGTGGTTCTGTGTCACATTTTTGTAACACCAGTGAGGGGGTGGTTACTTGTGAAGATGGAGACCTTCAGACTTGCATCTTCAAACAGGAAGTCAGAGCATGGAATCTCAATGCTTTTGTGGTTACACAGGTTAAATTAATGAGATGATCCCTGCGTTGTCAGTTTTGCTCATATTAAGGGAAAAAAAAAATCCTAGCCATGTTTCAAATTTTGGTTACAATTTGAGCTATGCAAAACCTTTGCTCTCAATCCTTATTACTATCATAGTTGAGATTCTTCTCACAAAAATTGGAAGATGAAGAGCAGAAGTACTCCATCCATGTTCTTCATAAGTCTGCATTCATCTTTAATTTTTTTCTGTGTAAGCATTTTAAAGTCTAACCTGACACTGGACTTTTAGCTTAAGACTGCTATAAAGCATTCCAGTAATTAATTTATATTTTTTTTTCCTTAACCTTTCAAAGCCTCTGTTAAAATCTAGCGAAACTTAAAGAAATATTAATGACCTTCAGTAGCTATGTAAATTCTGGAAGTATCCTAACATACAAGCATAAACCAAATAAAAATTCTTCCTTCATGGGACAACTCAGCACATAAAATATTTATACTGATATACTGAGAGATTTTTTCCTAAAGGAGAAGAACCCTGAGGCTGTGCAATATGTCACTTCACCTGCTAGTGGATTTTAGGTTTGTATTTACCAGCATCAGCAGCATGATATAATTGTTTATGACAGATGTCAGAGGGCAACTTACATGATGAAAGCTACACGAAAGGAAAGAGTTTCTTTCATGAAGGTGTTCTTTCATGTCACTGTGCTTGCAGAGAGTAGTCCAGCATGCTTAATACCTTTCTGCAGGTGAATCTCATTTTTGCATCAACTTAAAAGTAAGGTGGTGGTGACTGCAACATTGTGTAAAGCGGTAGAGGATTGGGATGGTAAAGTGAGGCAATCTCTGCCAAACTGCTTTGTTTCATATTTAAAAAATACAGATTTGTCAAAACAGCCTTAGCAACTTTAAAAGTTTTCAAAGCCTATTATGAAGGTGTTGTTAAAGCCTTGTTTGTAGTGCTGTGTGACATGCCTAGGCATTATCTTAGAGCACAGCTGGCCACACTGGCACTTGGAGAAACTTGGTGTCTCTTTTGTTATCTGGAAATTTCATCACAGAGTTGTCTTTCATTTAGTTTTAAGCTCTAATCATTTACAGATACACCAGAACTTTCTTAGAACTCTTTCATACTATATCGCAGAACCCTCTGTCAAGTATCTTCTGCTAGTGAAAGTTCTTATAAACCACATCCACAATAGCCCCTCTAGGGCTGTGCTCTGCACTTATAGCTAGAACAGCACTGCTGTCGCACCACTGTTTTGTCTGTTGCTGAGCAGTGCTGGCACAGCATTGCTCTCTCTGGACTCTCTCCAGACCTCCCCAAAAGCCAGCAGGCTGGGGGTGGGCAAGAGGTGAGCAGGGGACATCACCAGGGCAGCTGACCTAAACCAGCCAAAGGGATATTCCATACCATGTGGTGTCACGTGCAGCAATAAAAGGTGAGAAGGGGGGGGGGGGGGGGGGGGGCTCTTGGTGTGAAGATGTCTGCCCTCCCAAACAGCCGCTATGCGTATTTCAGCCCTGCTTCCCAGGACAGGGCCAAACATTGCTTGTTGATGGGAAGTAGAGAATAATTGTTTTATCTCTCTGCTTCCACGTGGCCTTTGCTTTTTTTTTTTTTTCTTACTTTCTTTTCCCTTTAATTAAATTATCCTTATCTCAACCCATGAGCCTTTTTCTGTCCCATCATACTTTTCCCTCCCCCCCCTTTGATTTTTATCTGTGAAATGTGAAATGCAAACATGAGAAGGTTCATCTCTCATCAAGTAGGGCAGTACGACTGTTAGAGCTCTTTCTGGCTTGGGAAGACCCTAAGAAGGTGCACTGAATTAATTGTTGCAGAAGCTTGCTGGCAGATATCCTGGGGATAGCTTAATGAATGTGCATTTTAAAGTCTCTTAATCTTCATCCTCAGAGGCCCTCCATCTTTCTAGTAAAGCTTACTTTTCAGTTAATATGCAAAAAATAATCTTGCTTGATAGAGGATTTTCAACCACTGCATAGCCTATCAGGCTTATTTCAGTCAAAAGAGTGTGCTGCTGCTTTTGGCTAGTTTTCCATTGACTGTTTTGTAAAGGATAACAAACCTGCTTTGTTTTTAAATATGGAGAAGTAAAGAGTTTTGGGATGCCAGTTTTGGGTGCTCCTGAGGTTTCTGTGTTCTTTCTTCAAGTGGGTTTATCCTGAAGCAGTGATTGTGCACCTGCCCCTTATCCTGTGGTCTGGAGCTTATGTAGTGATCAGTATTTCTTCTTAGCAATTGTGAAGCTGTAATGATTTAAATTATTTTAATATTTTCCAGCACTGCCACACATAATGTGTTGGATACTACAAGAGCAGGTCAGGTAGCTCTTGCTGATATACAGGGCAGACAACTGCGTGTATGTGTGCCTCTTCTCAAATCAAGACTTTTTCCAAAATCCCAGAATCTAATAAATTAACTCCAATGCCTCAATGTGGCCAGAGCAGGGGAGAGAGACCCTGTCCTTCTTGTGTTACGAAAGAGCTATTTTTTTTTTCTCTCTGTGGGTATTGGGAAGGGGAAGCATATGTTTGCATGTCCTAAATGTTGAGCTACAGCAAATTTGTCAGTGGCATAAGAAAGACTTGAGGAACTTTTTTCCTTCTTAAAGCATTTGTACTACATGCTGTGGACAAATATTTCTTTAACCCATGTCTAGGCAAGTAGAAGACATTAGGTAAGTGGAAGATAAAACTTAGTAGTTCTGATAGGCCACTGCACTTCTTGAAAACAGCAGTTCAAAATTCTCTGCACAGTTTCCCCTTTCCACATTGAGCTCCATCAGCAGCTGCTGCTGGAGCAGACCCTGAGGCTAAAGCCTATCATTTGGACACCTGACAAATAAGAATCCTTGAGAAGGACTCAATACAGTACTATTTAGCAATTTACCTTCTGTCTGAGTTCACTAGTAGCTTTTCTTTTCCAGTAAACATTATAGCTTAGCACAGTCTCAGCTGGTATATAAATACTCAATGCCTGTGTGAAGCCTGTAGTGGAAGAGTACAGCTTGGCAGGGAGTTGTTCTATGAGATTCCTGTTGTCTTACTTTAAAATTACATAGCAATAACACAAAAATGTCTGTTTTCACTGTGCAAGAATACCTACTGAAGAGCTAGCTGAGGACTAGAAATAGCAGGCAATTTACCTCTTGAGTTCTAATATCACTCAGAGGTCCCTCGAACTTACGTGGACATTTGCCCTTTTTCTCTTAGTGTCAGTGAGCACTGTCATCCCAGTAACCTGGGAGAGCATACATAGTGTTTTGGAACTGCAGCCACACAAAAAAGGCCCATATTGAAGAGCTCCAGTTTTCTGGTTACGTCTGTTCTTTTTTTTTTTTCTTTTTTTTTTTTTTTTTTTTTTTTTTTTTTTTTTTCCCCCAAAATTATGTCCTAAACTGTTAGCTAAACCTTCTGGAGTTCCTCTCTGCTTCCAGGGAGAGTCTAGTATCTTTTTTTATGAAGTTTTTTTCTGTGTGGGTTTTGATTACTTTGGAATGAAAGCTATCATCTTTAGTTCTCACTGTGATTTAAATGTGTTCTACCAGATCCTTTTTCTCACTCTGCTGGTGGCTGCTGTCACCATGTTTACTGTAATTGGGAGAAGCACTGCAAGTGATACTTTCTCTTCAACACCGAAGACATTGTGAAGATTGCTTCAGATGGAACCATCTGAACAGTGACTGGAGATCCTGCCAGCCTTTGCTGACTTTCAGAAAACATAAACTTTTTTTTTTTTTTTTTAGTTGTTATTATTGTTGCTGTTTTGTTTGTTTGTTTTTCTTTGTTTTCTGTGACCACAGATACTAGATTAAATCTTTACATATGCTTGGGTAGGAGTAACTGATCCGTGGTTTCTGGTTGTGATAGCTATTGCAAACACAGGAAACCCTCGTCCCATTTCTTGGGGTAAATATAAAATTGTTAAGTGGCTGTTCTGGACGTCTGATCACTATTTTGTTCTAGGAAAAATACATCCACTTTGGTATCTGCAAAAACCTTGAATGCTTTAGAATACATTCCCCATTGGAAGTTCTCCTATGTTTAGTGTGAGCATGTGAGGATGCTGCTGTACTTCCAAAACAGAAAACAATGCAGAAGGCTGAGCTTACAGCCTGTAGCTTAGATTAGGTCACTATTACAGCTAGGTTTAGCATCTCAAACATCTTTCTCAAATACGAAATTAAGACACCCCTCTTCTGCACTGACAGCTTGAGTAAGCGAATAAAATGTCTATTGATATTTGCTATTAATACCTTCTCAGAGTACCCAAAGGTAACCAGTGCCAGACAGTGCTCTTAATCGTAAGTATTCATCCTGCTTATAAAGTACCTGCTTAGTCACATATTCACCTTTGTTTTGCTGAAGAAGACAACTTACATCACTTCCAGCACTTTCTGGAGTTCGTGTTCTGTTTGGTAATGAACTGAGTTTCTTGCTCTGCCGAAGGTTGTTGGCTGTTGCTTACTCATATGCAAGAACTTTAGTGAATATTCAAAGCTTCTGAATTAGAAAGCTAGTTTCACGTGTTTACTTGCATTTTCTATTCAAAAACACTCAGGTGTATGGGTCAGATGAAAGAAAATCCATAGCTATCTTATTTGGAATTCTTCCAGCATCTGATGTGAATGCTCCTGCACTTGTAGAAAATGTCAGTAGGTCTTAAATAGCAGGCTTTTGTGTTTGTTTTTACAAACCTTCAGCAGCAAAGATCCCTTCTTTCATTGCAGCACCTGCAGTATACCAGGAAGATTTCCTAAGTAAACACAGATACAGACCAATCCAAAAAATCCCAAATCCTGACTAAATCTGTCATACCGAGTCTTGGAGCTTTTCTGAAGTCTGGTACCTCCTCCTTATGTGTGGAAAAGGATATGAGAGAGAAAATGTATGAAAAGGAAACTGGGTATATAGCTTAATCTGCACTTTGGCACACTTCAAAAGCATATTGTTTTAGGTAGAAGCTCTGGTGAAGTCTACACTGAGTCTGCATGGGAAGATTGACTTCCTGGTGAATAACGGAGGGGGACAGTTCGTGAGTCCTTCTGAAGCCATCAGTGCAAAAGGCTGGAATGCTGTCATAGAAACAAATCTGACAGGGACTTTCTATTGCTGCAAAGCAGGTGAGGACTGGACATTATGACGGTGTGGGTTTTGTTTTGTTGTGTTTTGTTTTTACAGCAATAACAGTAGACAAAAAATGTAGTTTCCCTACCTTTTTTTTTTTTTTACATGCTTGTGAAGTAAAATACAGTGATTGTTTTCATGAACGTCATCCAGAGCTTTACATGAAACTGTACATTATATTTGTTCCTTTAAATAAACATATGCTTAGACATATACACTCTTAGTAGAGGAACATTCTTCAGGTTAAGACCATGTTTGGGGCATCAGTTGGCTTGGATAACCACTTACAGGTATATGGGAAAACCTTTTAACTTCAGTGGACTGTAGTTAGTAACACAGGAGGAGATTTTACTCCCATCAGGAGTGTAAATTTAAAGTTAAATTTTAAGTATGATCTGTGATTCTCGGATAGCATTAGGAAAGTGGAAATGGAAGTAATTTACATGGAAGACACAAGATCTTGATTTCCACAAAAGGCTCTCGCCAAACGCTGGGCAAGACTGCACGTGCTGTCTCACTGATCAGGTGGAGAGGCTGTGGTAAAGAGAACAGGTTGTTATCTAAACCTGCACTGGGAGCCTGTAGGATAATTGGAGTTGGGCTTATTTGGCTTCCAGTTGGCAAGTTCATTTGTGTGCATTTCCTCTGATATTTATAGGTTATCTTCCTCCTTCATACAGTGTACAATGCCTGGATGCAGAAGCACGGAGGAGTCATTGTCAACATTACTGCTGCTGTGACAATTGGGTTTCCTGGAATGTCGTAATATACATATATATATATATTTTGCATTTTCCTATATTCATTAATTAATTACTTTCCTATATTCACTAATTACTCCTAAATTCTTTATATTGGAAAGGTGTGCAATGGGCGGCAGCTGAGTATAGAAATACACTAGTTAATGTCAAGAGAGAGCAATAGCGATACTTGGCTGTACGTGCAAGGGTCTTTCCAGTAATCCAGTAGAGACCTCAAGAGTTAAGGACATCTCTGGGCTCTGTCAGCTACTTTGTAAGAAACTATGAAGCAAGAGTTGCCAGCAGAGCTTTCACCAGGAACAGGATGCTGGTGGGACTCCTCGCACTGAAATATAACCTTTGCTTGTTCCCTCTCCAAATTGCTAGTGGGTTTGCAAGAACTTGGCACCTGTTTTCTTCTTCTACTGTCAGTTTAGAAGTATTGATGGCATAATTAGTTAGAAGGGGTTGGTTGGGGAGTAAGAGGAACATACCTAGCATGTTACCAAGTTTTGGTTTTGTCCCTCAGGCCACATAGTGCCAACCTTTCCTCTTTTCCTCTTTACTGCCACTTTGTAGCTATCCATCTTGGAGATAGTCTGTGATGCAGTTCTATTTCCTCTGCTACTTTCTTGATTGGGAGAAGGTATAAAAAATGCAATGTTTACAGTTCTGTTATACGGACAAAAAATCATCACAGCTGTCTGCATTAAAATACAGCATCCACTCCATAGGCATATGCTTACCGTATTTGTTCTTTTTTTTTTTTTTTTTTTTTTTTTTTACCTTCAAAAGGAATGTGAGTTAGAGCCTTCTGGTTGAAACTTCTATGCCAAAAAGTTCCAATTTGTTGAAAGAAAAATAATTTTCAGAAAATGGGTTGTTTCAAAGTAAAATTTGAAGTTGTCAAAATGCTGTACTTTGACAGTTTCCTAAGTGGAAAAAATCTGAGCTTCTTTTCTGAAGCTATGTTTTTAAACTTTGAATTTTGATTGAAGAAAGTATAAAAATATATACATAATTTGAATAAGTGTTACATTATTTTTCTTTGTCCTGATTCAGGGTTGAAAATTTTCAAAATCTCAAATTTTCAAGGAGCAGGATGATATTTTCTCATAAGTTTGTTCTTGCTTAGTTTATACAAAATAAATGTGGAGATCCACAGGGTGGTGCTGAAGCTACAGTTGTTAGAGTTTCTCTGCTCTTGATAAATCTGGATGAATTGTCACTGTGATTGTTAAAATAGATTGTTAGAATATTTGCAAGTTGAACCAAGAAATAAAATAACATTCTGAATAACAGTTGAAAAAAATTTCCCGAATAACATGTATATAAATGTGGATGGATAGGCAAGGCTACTTTAAAATTAAATTCCTGCTGAATTGACACATGTTTAAGGAAATTATAGCATAACTCATTTAAACTTGACCACAGCTTCACAGTTTATGAACTAGAAAATCCTTCTTCATCTTGGGTGGCTGGTCCAGCCATAGGACAGTGCTCTGACCTGAGTGAGGCTTTAGTGGGATTAATGTTGGGCACTGTTAGCTGAAGGAGGAGATGCTTCTTTTGCTTTCTTTTCTCAATAGGCACTCAGGAGCTGCAAGAGCTGCAGTGAATAACCTAACCAAGACGTTAGCTTTAGAATGGGCCCACAGCGGAGTAAGAATCAACAGTGTGGCTCCTGTAAGTAATCGCAAATGATATGATTACACTTAGCCACCACGCATATTTATGGTTAAAGCTTTCAGACAGAAAGGGATTTTAGAAGCTAGAGCCTCCAACTGTTCGTGGATATTTATTTATGTGTTTTTAATTCTCTCATCTACGTTCCTCAGGTCCTTTGAGAGCATTTTATATTGTTTGGATGACAAGTTAGAGACGTGGGGTAAAATTGCTTCTGCTTTGAATTGGCATTCTGTTCGCCTTTCTAGCTTAATGAAAAGATACCTGTGAGGAGTTGGGGACCTGTTTTACAAAATCCTGACATAAAATTACTGAATGTTTTGTGTTTCAGTAGTGATTATGTTACATCTGAGTTCACAAAACTTTTTCTGTATGAGGTTCATGTATGATTGTGGCTTCCTCCTGTTATTATATAATTAAGTTATTATGTAATACATACAGAGATTCTCAAAACTTCTTTTACTTTGGCTTCTGCATGTCAGGTTAGTTTTAGTCAAAAAAAGACTGTGTTTGGAGTGGACCTTCTCTTAAGGAAATCAGATGTGTGTTCTGATATTTATTTATTTTCTCTTATCAAGTATATGCAGACAGGAAACCACTACACAGGTCATCTAAAATATGCCCGACTTGTTTCTAAGGAAGTAGGTAATGTGTAGCAATTGTTTTAAATAATCTTATAGAAAGACCAGATAATATTTTTGTAGCGCACAGTGCTGCAGATACAGAGGTTATATAGAGGCCCTAGCTTTGATGTTTGAGATGACATCTATTGTGATTTGTGTAATCTTCACTCTTAATGACCATTTACTTTGCACATTTACTTTCTTGAAAACAAAAGGAAGAAGGTAAACTTTGTCCAACTACTTCTATATTCAGAATTTATTTCACAGTACAATAAATATCAGATCTTTCTAGGAAGATCTTCCTACTGTCTGTGGAATAAACGTAACAGGATATACAGACATCCTGTGATAAAACACCTGGTTTGGGTACTTTTGGCATACCATAGAATGTTTAATGGGAAACGCGTAATGTTCTCTCAGGTAACGGCTCTTAGGTAGCCTCTGTGAGGCCCAATTCATCTGGAGACTTGTTAAATATTCAGGTCTACTGGCTTGTTTTTCCTGTCTGTTTTCTGATTTATCAAGTCTTTAGGAAATAAGTAATTAGGACACCATTATTATGTGTGTATATTTTTAAGGCATGCTAATTACCTAATGAATCATACTAATTATAGTGTGTGTCAGATGAGACTTTTGACAGGCAAACACTTCAGTGGTTTGGCTTTTTGTTTTTTTTTTTCAGCTGTGTTACTGTGCTGGTGACAAAAATCTATGGTCTAGTTAGGGTGATACTTTATATCTTTCTGTTACCTTTGCCAAACCACAGTTGCTCACATCTCACACATCTTAGAAGAGAAATATTCTTCATGAATGAATTAAAATTTTGCTATCTTATATAAATTTGAGTCCAAAATGTTCTGTCAGAACTCATCTACGTAGCCTTACGTTCCTATTGCTGTAGCCTTCATCTTCCCTCCTGAGTCTAAGCTGGACTGTGTAATCATCAGAACCACAAAGGTCTCCTTTCGCTTCTTCTGTAGCAGCTAAGTAGAGAGGGTCTGAAATGTGACTGCAAAATATGGCTGCTTCCATAATTCACAGTAAAGTCTATCTAGCATTCCTGCAGATTACCAATAAATAAATAAAAGTTAAGAATTTGTTCTTGGGGTTTTGTAGTTTTCTGTTGCAAGCTTATTTGAAATGCTTGTTATTTCACAACAGTCGTTCAGTCTTTATACTCTTCATAGCAATTGGAGTGACGGTGAAGAATTGGAATACTCTGAATTATTCTGCTTGAATAGACATATGGCTATCAGTTAAATTATGTTTTTCATTTATAAACTATACTATTTCATCCAATTTAAAAACTTGTATTCAAGTGCTGTTTAGATGGTTAGTCCCACAGAAAATCCCAATAACTTTAAAATTTTCCAACAATCACAACTTGAACATATGAAAGAGAACTTAACTTGGTTTTCTTTTAATATAGGGAATAGTATTTTCAGAAACTGCTGTTGCCAACTATGGAGAACAAGGTGCAGTGATGTGGTTAAGGAGCATACCAAAGGTTCCTGCCAAGAGATCAGCTGTTCCTGAGGAGGTAATGTATTTCAGAATATTTGTGATGTTCGTATTTCTGTGTCTCTGTTTTTACACCACTTTGTTATATGGAGAACAGTAAAGACTTAATTTTGAACTGTGGTAGAGTATGAAGAAAGGAAAAAGCTTGCAACAGCGTGTAGTAATGTCATCCAAGAGACTTACTCAGTAGTCACTGTTACACCAAAATTGAATTTAGATGCCTCTTACAGCTAAAATATTTCATATTTGGCATCGGTTCCTGGAAAGGTTGACTTCTAGCAGAGAGGACTGAAAGAATGAAGGTGAATATGTGAAAAAAAATTGTATCTTAAAAGTACTAGAAAGCTTACAGTTGTTGAACTGTTATGTTCCTGATGTTTGTAGCTGGAAATATGGTTTTAATATTGTTGTGGCTTTCATTACTGGGAAGAAAACATAGCTGTGTCTTGCCTGTGTCAGTTTTCAGAAGCATCTTGGGCACAAGCAATTAGCAGAAGTTTAAGAAAGATTAAAATTGTCATTCTTTTTATCAGATCTCTCCTGTAGTGTGTTTTCTGCTGTCTCCAGCTGCTTCTTACATTACTGGGATAACTGTGGTTGTAGATGGTGGCCAAAGTTTATATCGCAATACCATAGAAATACCAGGTAAGAAATGGGCTAAAAATGCCCGTCAAGTGACTGAAGCTGGGCAATGGGAGCACACAAAAATAAAATGCCAACTTCCTCCATCAACTAAGTCCATTGTTTTGTTTTCCTCAGATCATGACAGATGGCCGTCCCCACCAGAAGGAAGAAATTCTGAAATGCTTAAGAAGCTTCTTTCTGGCGAGTTCAAGCCAAAGCTGTAGTAAAATGAGATTTCACCTTATTCCCAGTTGCACAGTTCCTGGTATTCCTGCTTTGTGACTTGGTCTTACAACTGTCAGTAAAATGAAGTTTTTGCACCTATGTAACTACATTGAGTGCCTTGACTTCTGTTGGCTTGTGTTTAAAACTTGAGAAACTATACGTAGTACATCTCTGACAATACTCACTGCCTCCTGGGAAGGGAAGATGTAAAAGACAAATTCTTCATTTGCACTGGCATTAAGTTATGAAGGATCTCAGAAGTGATTAAAAAAATATTGAGTTTCAAGTGAAGTGGTAGAGAGGGAATGTTGTAGAATCATTCTACTCTAAATATGGGGAGGAGAAGATTTAAATCTTTGTTATTGCTACCTGAATCACTAACCCTTGAGGTAGTTGTTAGCTGTTTACTCCTTCTGTTCAACCACACACTGAGTGTTCAACAATGATTTTAAAGATTGATTAGAGTAGGTATTTCTCTGAGGTGGGGGAAATTAAAATAAAACGGTGATTGGTTAAACAGCAGAATGCTGTTTTTACAGCTTCAGACTAATAAGGCATTTCAGGAATGTTTCCAGTTGTTTGCAGATATAATGACATAAAGAGATGAGCTGTCTGCCACTTAAGTTTGATAATGGAATAATCAAGTAATAAACTTTAAAATACAGTGATGGAAAACAATATTGATTCAATAATTTAACAGCAAAGTCTTGAAGCACAAGCTGTGGTGTATTTTGCAGTGCTTTTTGCAATGTGGGTACACTGTTGAAAGAAAAACTTGGAATCCTTCATTTAGCAGTTTAAACACCTTCTGTCTATACTGTGTTCTCTACTGATATGCTATGTTCTTATGACAACACAGCTTTTTTTCATCAGTATCCCTAAAGCAGGCATGATTTTCGTGCTCAGTAGAGTGTTTTAAATGCTTCCATTTAAAAAACAAATGAAAACAACAACAAAAACCCAGCCTCTTCAAGTGATATACTGTAAGACTTCTGTGTTTGTCCTAATTATTCACTTTGTTCCCATGTTCCCATGTCTGGTAACTTTAACCAAAATATGGCAAATAAGTGATGAGTGTGGTAAAAACTGGAATTTGTCAGGATAAATTCTGTCCCAGAATTCTGTCCCGGGGGTGGTTTTACTTGGGTGGGTGGCCGAGCTCCACCACAACCGCTCTCTCATTCCTTCTTCTCAAAGGAAAAGGGGGAGAAAAATACGATGCAAAGGGCTCAAGGGTTGAGATAAGGATGAGGAGATCGCGCAGTAATTACTGTGATGGGCAAAACAGACTCAGCATAGGGAGATAGTAAGATTTATTGCCTATTACTAACAAGCTAGAGAAGCGAGAAACAAAGGAAAAAAAAACAAAAGCACCTTACCCCCTTCTGTCCTCTTCCACCTCCTCCCTCTGAGCAGCGCGGGGGAACGGGGGTTATGGTCAGTCTATAGCGCTTCTTCTCCGCTGCTCCTTCTCAGTCACTCTCATCCCCTGTGCTGTGGGGTCCCTCCCACGGGATGCAGTCCTTGCTGAACTGATCCGGCGTGGGCTTCCCACAGGCAGCAGCTCTTCAAGAACTGCTCCAGATATGGGTCCGTAGCACAGGGTCCATCCCTCAGGAGGAAACTTCACCATCTTAGTAGCGCTCCTCTGCACACTCTCCAACAGTTTTACATCCTTTTTGTACTGTGGTGCCCAGAACCACACAAAGTACTCGAGGTGAGGCCGCACCAGCGCAGAATAGAACAGGACAGTCACTTCCCTCAACCGACTAGCAATGCCGTGCTTGATGCACCCTGGAGTACGGCTGGCCCTCCTGGCTGCCAGGGCACACTATCATTTCATGATAATAGATGTGTGATGTATGATCTACATAATGTGA
This sequence comes from Oxyura jamaicensis, assembly GCF_011077185.1. NCBI lineage: Eukaryota > Metazoa > Chordata > Aves > Anseriformes > Anatidae > Oxyura > Oxyura jamaicensis. The sequence continues at coordinate 28,537,797 of NC_048899.1, read as the reverse complement.
AGTGTTCCATGATCCCCGAATTCAGTCCCTCTGCCAGCTGTTTGTTCTCTTCAAAGGTGCCTGACTTTCTCTGTATTTAATTAAAATATTTGAATTTATTTAGGTATAAGTGTTTTTTCATGATATCTTCCTTTTTCTGGGGGGGTGGGGTGGCGGGAAGGGATACATGGGGCTTGAGCAGAAAACCAAAATGCATTCATTAGACTTAATTTCCATCTGATTTATTATCTTCTCTTAGTAGCTGAGTAATTATTTGTGTCTGTGAGAATCTTGTACAGAGATAGAATCAGCTTTTTTCAAACCTTATGTGGAAGTTATATTTTGATGATTGCAGATATTAATTCAGGGCACATAGCAAGAGAACTCCTGGATAAAATGCAACTTTTACATAGCTGACTCTAGTAGCATAACTACTTCATTTAAGTGAAATTAAGGATACAGAAATAATTTCTCAATGAACTAAATAATGTCTTTTTTGTAAAAGAATATTAATTGCAGCTAAACAGGCTTGAGACTTCAAGAAACTAAATTTAATGTTTGACTGCAAGCTTCTGTGATATGTGAACTGTAGATTTGACATGAAATAGAAGTGTTTTGATAAAACAATTACTTTTATTATATTCCAGAAACATTCTCTATAGGATTTGAGCTCAAAACTGGAATTATTATTAGAAAATTGCAAATTTATTCTTTAACTTTGGAGGATGAATATCCATGAAGAGGGGAAGTTTACACGTAATCATGGTGAAATGCATCATTTACCTCTGAAATGGAATATTAGAAAGGAGAGGGTTCTCTGGTGTGAGAGACATGCAGCCTGCAATAAACTCCTCCACAAGTAAGAACTATAACAAACCTTCTTGGTTGCACTGAGTACAAGGAACTTTATTTGACCTTGCCTTCTTCAACCTCCAGGCAAAGCCATGGATGTCTTTAGGAGATCTAAGCTAGTTCTTTAGAAGAGACTTATTCCTGCACGTGCTTTTCTTCCCTGACAAGAAGCTGAAACAGCCGACATGTGGAGCCATAATGCACTGAGGCTTCCTGCAGTAGGAGAGGGTACTCACAATAATCTAAAGGTTAGTACAGTGTAGGAAGACTGAAGATACATCCTTGAAAGGTGAAGGGAAAACAGAATGCTCAAGTACTTTCTGCTGTGTGTTTTTGTTTTGTTTTGTTTTAAGTAATAATACTGCTGCCCTCTGTGTGTTGAGGTTTACTGTGAATGTTATTAAAACACATCACGTTATACACATTATATTGGATATTACAATAGTAACTGCTGTGCTGTAATAGTTTTGCAGTGGTCACAGCTTCTTTTCCCCTACTTCTTGCGCAAGTGAGAAGAGTAAATGCTTAATTCTCAGAATGGAGGATTTATTTTGGTCCTTGGCTCCTCTGTCCCTTTTTATGCCGATTAAAGCCATTTAAAAAGTTTTACAGCACCTTACAGAAACCTGGTGTTGTGTCAGCTGCCAGCATGAATGTTTCAGGTTTCTGCTGTTCATACAGATAATATCAGCTGAAGCAAAGCTCTTCCTATGCCATTGTGATAACAGCTCTTGATCAAAGGGCATTCACAGTTGTGGTGGATTTTTTTAAAATTTTTTTTTTTAAAGGGAGGAAAAAAGTGTGTGATAATAAAAACGTCCTTGACCTGTGTAAGTGGCTGAAGTTCAGAGAAGACTTATGATTTTACGTGGGAAGTGAAAATGGCAAAAACACTGTGAGGAACCTCAGGAGGAATCAAGGAGACTGATGGACCAAACGCTGACACTTAAACGTGCACAGTGCAAATGAGCAGGGAGAAGGTTGTTAGAATGACGGTTACTTTTACCATTCTGTTAAAATCTCCTAAATTGCTTTAACATTTACCTCTGGGTAGACCTTCACCTGTGCTGCCTCCCCTTTCTCATATATTCATTTGACTGATTAATTGGTGCTTTTCAACTTCTACCTTGCTGCACTGTCTGGTATTACACCTGAATATGCATTGTAGAACTTTACATTTATGAAACCAGTGTAGCTCCACGAAGGGGAATTTTTATAAACTGTACATGTCTTATGTTTTCAGATACCCTTAAGCAGAATATTGATATTAACGGCATTTATTTATTGTAAAATGAAGTTGAGTTGTAAAAGAGGAAAAAAAATCCTCATTCTCTAAAGGTTAACAAGTCACTGTTGTTTGCTAAACAGTATACAGTCTGTGTAGTATCACTCTGCAGTAACATGCGCTGTCTGCCTTAAAAATGTAGATGAACAAATACAAGGCAAGAGTTGCCTGTCACTAGCTTTTATGGCTGTCGTCTTAGTCTTCTAACAGTTGTATAGAATATCCTGTACAATGTTCAAGAAAGCATGCTATTTACCAGATCGTGTAATTTCATATACTTCTAATCAGCATCTCCTACATCTCTTGACATCTTGAATAGTTGACTTGCACTAAATGGCCAAGTAATGTAGACATACGGGGAGTAATCTTATTAGTAAAGTCAACAGTGTCTGTGTTCTGAATTATTGAATATAAGCTGAGTCCTGAAGGCATATGAGCTGCTTCATGAACTTCCATGATGGGGTTAGGGCAGACAAGCCTATCAGTACTGCTGCTCAGTCTCATTTAAAGAGTGCTTTTTCTAGAAAAGCAACTGCACACCTGAATGACTACTGTATTTTTCTCATAGTTTGCTCTGTTTCAAGTATTAGGGACAAGTCAGTAGCTGACTGCTATTTATTTGTTTTGTTCTGGAGATAGGCTTACATTTCTTGGGCAGCATAAATGCATCCTGAAATGAAAACTACCAAGTGTGATGGGAGATTCCTGTCCTGGTAAGAAATGCAGTGCTAGCTGGGAGGAAGAAGTCTTTCATCAGAGAGTTAAGACTGAAACAATCAGAATTACAAACAAGGCTGTTTTCTGTATTGCTCCTTTTTATTTTAACTTAAGTCTATTAAAGTGGTTGGGAATAAAAGCTTCCCAAGGTATTATCTCTTAAAACAAAGTTGGTTTGGCCTCTTTGCTATACTCATGCAGAATAACTTTTTCTCCTGTGTTGCAGTGAAAAGGAGTTGCTGTAAAGCTATGTTTAGCAGTTACGAAATCTGAAGAATCTGCTTTTCACTTCACATCTATAGGTCTAGACTTCTAGCTGGAAAGGTGAATAAATCTTGCAGCAGTGGTTTAGGACTGTCCTCCCCTAAGGTACTTTGTCATTTGGTATCAGCCTGACAATGATGGCCTATTTGTATTTGGAGGAACTGGAATTACAGGGATGCAAGCACATACTTCCTCCTTCTGTCGTGGAAAGGCAGAGCAGCAGAGCAGGCATGTAGGACCAACAAGGGCTTGGACTAGTAATGTTGTTTGCTCAGTCCATGGGAGCTGGATGTAAATTTATGAATGGAATGTCAGCTCTTCTCCCTGTGAGGAAGGACTCTTGATCACGTTATAACATTCTGGCATCACAAACTTCACATTACTGCCATTCCTAGAAAAAGCTATCTTGACTTCCCTTACCTATTCTGTTTCCAACAGCTTGTTGGTTTGCCAGTTGTTCCACCTTTAGATTAAATAAGTGATTAATTGAATATGTCTTTAACTAGATCATTTTCTGGTAGTAATTCAAAACACGGTAACAACATTTCAGTGCCAGCTATATGAAGGAGTAGTGGGGAGAGAGACTGGCAGGTAGGGGGAACAGAGGACAATGGCCTAGCTGCTAGAAGGAGCTAGTTTATTCCTATTTGAAGTGTTTGAAAGCTGTGGCTTTAGTGTTAACTACTACAGGCACTTGTAGACTCAAGCAATACGTCTAGAAGGTGAGAAACTCTTACTGCAATGAGGTATTGATTCTGGAATCAAGGCAGAACCATACTGCCTGATTGCAGTCAATTACTTGAGTAGACTATCCTAAGATGTGCTTACCCTATAATTTTCACCCCCCACTCTTCCCAACTTCTATTGCCTGTGTAGGGCTTGTACTGAATGCATAAATAACTAATATGCTTTACTGCAACTTCTGACATCTATTTTTATGCCCCTCTTTTCCATATCAGCAGTTACCCTGTTCTGATAAGCACCGTTTCGCTTCAGTAGTGTAACACATTATCTCACAACCATGCCCCTGGGTTTGGGCTGAGCTCAGTGTGAGTCAGTGTTTTAAGTGCTGGTCCCTAGTGTTGATAGACACACATATATATTTTTAATCTCAAAGTCGATATATGGCTGTTTATCTTGCTCCTGATAGTGAAGATGCTCTATTTTAGGAATTATGCCACAGTAACAGTGATGCCAGTGAGGATGTACGTGACCTCAGCAAAGCGCTTTTGGATGGCACTGATAGTGCAGCGAGAGTGCCCCGTACTAAGAGGGCTTTATGCAGAAATACTGAGCACGTGGGCAGAGGAAAAGGGCAAACAAGGATGCCTGTCCACAGCCCTGGCTAGCTTGTCGTGTAGTGAAGGAACCCGGTCTTCAAAACCTACTTCCCACTACTCCTTCCTTTGCAAGATGCTAGAAGTGACAAACGGCCGTGGACGGGAACATGAAGGCAGGGGAAACACGGGGTGTGTTTTCAAAGCTGTGTAAGCAGCTGTGGATCATTGATCTTGCTTGATGGCGCAGAAGCATCACACGCAGTCAGCGTTTCTCTTGGCTCTTTCCCTATCACTTAGCACAAAAGGTCACCTTTTTAACTTTCTGGCTAGAGACTTTGGGTCACGACAGACATCTCATAAATATGGCTGATGCTTTTACCAGCTGTGGCTAAAAGTGTCTTAGTTTTGAGGGACAACTACATCTGCATCATGTTGGCTTTGGAGTTCTCATTAATCAGTGCCGTTCAGAGCCTTCTGCCTTTCTTGGATGTGCTTCATCAGCTGGTCTTTCTTTAGCACAGTCCTCTTGAAATTTTAATATATATATTTTAAAGTTGATGTTCGTTTTTACCATTCTGCTGTACATTTCTGTGGAATTTATCCCCTCAGAGGGTGCCCTGCACCCACCCGGGTGCCTGCCAGGTCGAGGAAAAGGCTTTTTTTTCTGCAGCCTGCCCCCGAGGGCAGGTTGGGCGCTGCGTGAGGGGGCACAGCAGCGTTTCGGTGTCCCCCCGGGGCCGCTGCCCCACGCTACCGCTCCCCTCACGCCAGGGCCGGCTGCGATAAGGGAACCGTAGCCCCGCCCCGCGCATGCGCCGCCCGCCGCGGGCTTCCCCCTTCGCGCCTCCTCCTCCCCCTGCGCCGTGACGCCACTGCCGCGGTGACGCCTCACGCTCTCCCCCCCCCCCCGGCTCCCGGCGGCGGGGCGACGTCACGGGCCCGGCGGCGGGAGGCGGGGCCTTGGCTCGGCAGCGGCGGCGGCTGCCGGCGCCTGACGCCCGCCGGGACCCCCCCCGCCTCAGCGACCCCCCCCCGGCCCTTACCTCCCCTTCCCCGCTCCGTCCCCCCCCCCCCTCTCGTCGCTCCTCGGCGCCTCCCCGCCTCCCTCCCCGTTCCTCGCCGTGCCCTCGCTCGGGCAGGCCCCGGGGCCGCTTCCCCCCCCCCCGCGGCCCGGGGGGGGGCGGGCTCCCCTCAGGGCCTCCCTCGGGGCTCCCCTCGGGGCTCCCGGCCGTCCTCCAGCCGCGGCAGCGCGGGGGGGGCCTCCGCCGTCACACAGGTCGGGCCCGACGGGACGCGGCGGGGAGGGCCGGGGCTGGGGGGGTGGGGGGAGAGAGCGCTGAGGCGGCCCCGGTGCCGCTGAGGGGGGGTTGGGGCCGGGGGGGGGGCTGCAGAGGGCCGGGGGCTGCGCTGGGAGCGGGGGTGGGGGGGGTTGTATGGGGGGGTAAATTGGACATGGGGTTGTTTTCTTCCCCCTCCGGGTTTTGGGGCGCGCTGAGGTACCCGGGGGGGGGGTCTGCTCGCTGTGTGGCTGGTGGGAGTGGGAAGATGGCAGCATTAAATGAGCCGGGAGCACCCCCCCCCCCGCCCCCCCCCCGGCTGTGTTGTACCCCAGGGCCCTCTGAGGGGATGGGGACGGATGGCAGCACCTGCCACCGAGCGAGGGGCTTTGCTCCCCGCACAAAATGCGGCTGGGTTGTCACGGGTTTTCCTCCGTGAAACAATGCAGCACGCCGCGGTGGGGAAGAGGCCTTCGAAACGTGCTCCCATGGATGTGGCAAGGAGCGGGCATCTCCAGGCTCCTCTGCACGGCTGGGCTCGCTCGTGGCGTAGCACTTATTAGCAGAATGCCCGATACAGTGTGCTTCCAGCTGGCATCCCCTTATGGATGGCTTTAGGGGAATGGGCAGTGATGAGGTGGTATTTATGTGGTGTTGCACAACCTTAGAAGGGTCCTTAGAAGGGTATTTATTTTTCTTTGATCCTATGGCGAAACCCTTCCTTGTCATTTGAAAATAACAGCAATACTGCATGAGGATTCTTCCTTTCATGCGTACAGTGGCTTTCTTAATATCTCCTTTCCTCCAAAAATATTCAAAGGTGAAATCTTATTATAATTCTGGTTTGCTTCACACTTTGTGTTCATTCGGGATTGCCAGCGAGTGTGATTATTGATTCAGATAATGAGGCTGTATGTAATTAATTTGATGTTTTTCAAGGTTTCGCTGCATTTGATAAACGAGAATAGCAAAGTAATATTTGTCAAACTGACTCATTGCTGGAGAAAAATCTGTGCGCGGCTCGCCTTGATGAGCAGGCAGGCAGCCTTGATGTACTGTCAGTGGTTTACCTGACGCTAAGGAAAGGCTATGGTGAAGAAAACAGATGTTTCCAAACTGCTTGTCTTGGCTTGCTGGGATTTGTAAACTGTCAGAGGAAACTTTTTCTAAGGTAGCCTTGGTGTCTGGGAATCCTGAGAGCTGTCCTAGGGTGTGTGAATAGGCAGATATCTGTGACAGCTAGATTTAGTTGTTTTAGCGTAGTGTAACGAGAGCGCTATTTTGTTGTATAATGTTTAATATCGAGGTAGGGAAGCTCTTACATAATATTTATTTGCTTTGTGCTGATTAAACTCTGGATACTTTATAGCAAAAACAACCTTTCAAATGTGGTCACGGATCCATTGGTGGTTCTGTGCTGTGGTTCCTGGGAAAGCTGGTCAGAGCACAGACTTGTAGCAATTACAGCTGCCTGAGGCTAGATGGGGAAGGCTTTGGGTTTATTACAACCATAAAGATACAGTTTTATTCTGGAGAAAGCAAGATAATCGGTCATGCTCTAGATTTAATTCACAGATGTAGTTTTGACTTTGCGTTTTTTTCCTTACAGATTCCTAAAGTCCAGTGTTACTATTTAATTACAAATTTGGTTTAAAAAAAAGTCATTATTAATAAGTATTTCTGAAGTACTTCTTGAAAAAAAGCTTTGCACGTTGGCAACTTAGATTTCAGCCATTTATTTTTTATCTGTATTATCTTTACTGAAGTCTCACTTTTTATATTAGCAAACTAAGTCAAAAGTAACAAATACCATGTTCATCATGTTCACGTTCAACAAATATCAACAATTTTTGCTAGGCGTTGTTCAGTGGCTTCTGAGCAGTCTCTGAACTGACAGTAATGTTTCCTTACAAACTGCTACATCAGAAGGATCACAGGGTGATTTCCCCCTCTCTCCAAACACACGCTCAAAGGTGTTCTCATCTATCAAGGTGACCGGGTTTGGTGTGGAGTAAAGAACAGATTTATTTTTTTATAATTTCTTTTTAGTTTTTTGCTCTTACCATTATCCTAGGTTTGGAGAAAAGTGAATGAAGAATAAAAATGTGACCAATATAATTAATAACATTTTGTTACTTTTGAAGAACTTTGTTTCATATATGTGATGAACCTATGTAGGGTATCTAGTTAATAAGCATATTTTTATTATTTAACATGTAAACAATTAAGTTTGCTGTGCTGAAAGTTAAGCTTTTGAGATTCAGAAGTAGAGCTGACACAGTATTGCATTAAAAGATCTCAGTGACAGTCTTAACCCCACTAATTTCTCCTTGGGAAAGAAGAAAAATGCATTTTATTTTTTTTTTCCAGAACTGCAAATATTGTATTTTCTATTTCAATATTCTGGTATTTTGTAGTGTTTAGGAATAGGTCAAAATAGGTCATGCATGCTATAGTTGCACTTGTGTTGCAAAATAACGTTGTAAACATATAATTGGGTTCCCGGAACAGCATTCAGCATGCAGTGTGTGTTAGCTGTGATTCTCACTTCTGGATCTCCGCATGAGATTTTGATTTAGTAATATATTAGTACAGACAGATGTAGCATGTGGGTGTGTGTTAGCCTCATTTCTTACTTGAACATGTATGTTTGCATTTTTGTCTGGAATGTTTGAATTATATTCACCTTAACTGTATTTTTGGAGCAGCTGCAGCAGTTTTGGTACCAGCGAGGGTAGGAGAGGTGGAGTTCTGTGTTAGAATGGCGCACCAGCTTCCCATCAGTGGGAGCCACTGCTCCAGAGACACTTGACCCACAAATGCACGTACAGCATAGCTTGGAGCCCAGCTTAATGAGGTCATTTGAAGTTGGTCTTCCTTGAGCAAGGCCAAAGCAGGGCTGTCTGTCTGCAGTGTGCTTTAAGAACTGCCAGTCAAAAATTGCTAATGGAGGCAGGCTGGTGGAGCTCTGACTTTTTCCTGTCTGTTGGCAAAGTCTCTCACTTAGAGTTGCTTCCATGTCTCATATGATTATGTATTCTTGAAATTATCCTGGTTATCTGTAACTTAATTTTTCATTTGAGAGCAAAATCATTTCTTTAGGCTGAAGCTTTTTCTTTGCTGTAGCTTTGTTTTCAGCCCCTGTTTCCTCACGTCCCTCACTTCCTGGTCTTTCCTCACTCACTTCTCTTTCTGTATGTCCATTCAGTCACTTATTTGTCTGCTTCCGTGGATCACCTGCTGCCGTAGTAAAAGGTGCTGCTTCTGTGTTTCTGCTAAAGTAAATTTTCTGCTAAGTATAGTAACAGTTCAAAACAGCAGTGCTTGCAGTTACAGAATTGAAGTGCTTCAGATGCTGAAGTTGCAGAGACTGTGTAATTCTGAAGCTCAGGTACAATAACGCTGATAAATGGTTTGAATTTCGATAAGTAAAGGAAGGACAGATGTGTAAGAAAGGAAGGGATTTCGGGGGGTTGCTCCCTGCTCTGAGGCAGAAGCAAATACATTGAAGTTGTATCTGACAAATGTTTGTCTAATCTGTTCTTAAAAACCTTCAACAAGGGGAATACCACACCTTTGCTGGTGTATTTATAGCTAGTGCATAGCTGTCGTTATAGTTCGGAGGGTTTTCTTAATATTTAACTTCTGTCTCTGTCTTGCTGCTTGTTAAGCCAGTTAGTTCTTGTCTCGCTATTATTACTCATGCCGGATAATGATTTCTGTACTGTTTGTACCAACCATTTGTAGATGTGAAGACTGTTCCTCTGTCTCCTTTTACTTCGGACTTCTCTTTACTAAACTATGCTAAGAGGCCTTTGCTTCACAGGTCATATTTTCTCAGGTTTTGTTGTTGTTTTTGTTGTCATCAACTCCCACTGGACTCTGATTTGTCTGCAGATTTTTCAAAGTCCCTCAGCCAAAGTCTGACCACAACAGAATAATTAACTTACTTCTGCTGTAACATACAGAGTAACATATGACAGCCCTATTAAAATGTAATTCCTGTGTGTGTGTGCCCATATAATTTTGTTTCTTTTTTTTTCCTGTAGTTTTCTTTTTTCTCAACAGCATCAGGTTCTTGGCTCCCATGTTTGTTAACACAGGAGCTTGTGTGTGTATTTGTTGAATTGGGTACCTTGAACAAAAAGAATGGAACATTTTGGTGTGTTGAGTTTAATCTGTATTTCAGGTTAGTTTTCTGATATGAACTATTTCCAGACTCCCCAGAAGCAGGGATCAGTTCTGCAGGAAAGCGGGCAGTTTCTGCTCTTCCTAATTCGTTTCCCAGCACACACAGTCCCTGTGTTTTTTGAGTGTACGTCTTGTCTGCAATGGGAAACCTAACCGAATAAGTTCTTCTGGGGTTTAAAGGTAGCTTCCATTGGCAAAAATGTGTCTTAACCAGTCTATTTCATCTGTTATGACTTTGAAGTAAGTTCTGTAGGTGCGATGACTTGTGTCAGTGTGCTCATACCTGAGCAAGCCTTCTGCCTCTTGGAGATGTTGCTGCCCTCTCACAGCCCAGTGACAAAGCAGAAGACATGTAGGTGGGCTTTTCTGGAAGACTTGCAGAGCCAGCTACCAAACAGCTGTGTTCAACATGCTTCCTGGCTTTACTCCAGTTTATCCCACTTGTTATGTAAATGATTTTATCCATAACTTTTGAGGCTAGATCACAGACAGGACAAACTGCAGGATTCTTTCAGCAGTGCTACTTCTGAAAAAAAAAGAATGAAATAGCCACCAGTCCTGATCATTAGAGAAGGCCTTTGGATTATTGCAGGAAGGCATGTTCCAGTGGTCAGTGGTGATTGACTCTTACCTGATCTCAAAAGGACTTTAAAGTAGTTCACACAAGAGAGTCCTGTACATGCCAACAACTTTGAATGCCACGTTGCCAAAGCTGTCACAATGGGAACTGTAGAATCACATTTGAACAAAGATTTGAAAATTGAAACATCTGGATGGGTCCCTTGTTTGGATTAAAAAAAAGAGTGAGAGGTAAAATGCTGATAAGAAGTAATTAAACCCCTGAAGAAAGTCTTTAGAACAGAATACATTCTATTGTAGAATGTGAGAACTGTCACCATGAATATTTTTGGCAAATGCCATCTAACTGCTGAAAAATGATTGGTAAAGCCTGTATTTAGCTGCTGTTTTGCCATGCTGACTACGTGCGCTTTTAGAAGTGCCATGATTACTGTAATTCCAGCATGAAGCTTTTGATTTAAAACAACAAAACAAACAAAGCCCAAATAATTGGAGTGGCAAAACCCCAAAGCACTACTTTGTTTTTTCGAGGACGGTTAAGTGGTAACAGAATGGACATAAAACAGTAGTTTGAAAACAGCTTCTGCTGCGGGTGCAGTAAGTGCAGTACTTTGGGGCAGGGGCAGGTAGTGTAGCAATTGACTTTTGAAGCTGCTGCAGTAAGTTTCGTTATTGAATATCTGTTAAGGCTCTGTGTTTGTGACGTTAGCACTATCATGAATACCAAATGAGATTTTCAAAGGAGAATTTGTCACTGGCATAATGGCTGACAAGTCTGTGGTAAAATCTTAATCCGTAATGAAATCAGAAAAAAAGATACTCCAGCATTCTTCCTCCAGGAGTAAGGATGAATGGATGCTTAGGGAAGAGTAAGAACAAGGCAAGCATATATCAGATTTAACTTGAGTATTCGTGCAATCCATAGTATTTTCAGTGAAGGGCTGTTCTAAATCTAGGCTGCTTTGTTTTTTCATGCAGCCAGTCCTTTCTCTGTGTGGATCCAAATTTCTAGCACCCAAATACCCATGGGTAAGAATTTCTGCAGGTACACTGCTACTTGTAATGTTAAAATCCACCTTCTTTTGGTTTTCAGTTTGGCTTGTGCTGTTGTCCTTTGGTGCTGCATTTGTTGTGGAAGAGAGTGAACAAGCCATCTCTAATATAATGATCAGCCTCTGTTCCTCAGGTGATTTTGTAGATATTTATCACTTCCTCCTCTCACCTGAGCCTCTCTGAAATTGAAGAGTCCTAACTTGCCTCGTTGTACCCTGCTGCAGAACCTTTGCCTTTGGTCATACTCTTTGCTCTTCTCTGAACCTGCTCTATTTTGCTTTGTCCTTTTCAGAAGCTGAATGCCACAGAGCTGCTAGTGATATTCAGGATGGACAGACAGCGATCTGCTTTGTACTCATTTCTTTCACAGTAATTCCTAACATTGATTTTTGTTTCTGAGTGCAGGTGGAGTTCGCTGCCGAGCCTGTTGGTGGTTTTGTTCTGTGTAAACTCAACTGGTTCTCCCTCACCACACGTGCTTAAACACACACACACACATCGCTTTCATTCACCTGCACTGGCTGTGATCTGCTCGGTGTGACAAGGACCTCCTCTGGTACTTCACGGGGCACTGACAGCAGGCATACTGCTGCTGGCAGGCTTTTCACCTTGCTCTGTTTCTCAGCTGATTCAGGATGACTTGAGCAGCTCAGCCTCTTGGGGGACCCTGCTGGTACCCTCGTTCCATTGTGAAGCACAAATTTTGCCTGCCCTATGTTTTCAGTACTTTAACCGATTTATTCATGCGGGGGTCTTTCCTCTTTCTTGTAGTGTGACTGCAAAATGCTTTTTGAGATTTTTTTTTCATCATTAGAAGTCCAAGTAGACTCTCTTAGGGAATATGTTCAGCTTTTGTGTTACCCACATTCAGAGTGCACCAAGAAATTAGAAAGTGAGGAAATCCTCTTGTCACAGCCATACCTGCTCATCCCCACCCTACTTCTCCATGTGCCCATCCATTCAAGTTCATTGTGTGCCGGCCAGGCTGAGGTGTCTGTCATTTCCTCGAATCCCTGCACCACACATGCCATCCTTTAAAAGATCTTTTAAAGCCCAAAGCAGTGCAATGGCCAAAAGAGGTGCTTAGAGCAGGAATTGTTGCTCCAGTCTTTGTGCTGGTGTTACTGCTGTTGATGTGTGAAATCAGTCAGGTGGGCCAGCAGTTAGTTAAAGAATGTGAAATAAATCTTTTCAGCTGGCTCACCTGTTTGTTCTGGATCTCCTGCTTGGCACAGGGTCTCAGCTGGAAAGTAGCAATGCTCCTTTGATAGAAATGCGAACTTAGTGCACCTGCAGACTAAAAATTGTGATTATCTATGGACATGTACCTTTCCCTGGTAAAATCTCCCAACTTTCAAGTCTGTATTTAAGTTACCTTATTAACTGTCTTTATGAGCCTTCTACTTTTTTATCAGCTGAGGAACAGGTGTAATTACGTAGCATCATGGATGTCACTAAAGGTTTGGTACCCACCGCAAAGCAGTGAGCTATGGGAGACACAGGCAGGAGGTGTCACGTGGGTACATTGTCCTTGTGCCTTTGTATTTGATTCTTGAATGTTCAAAGTTAGGTTTGCCATGTTGCCTTTTGGTTCAAATGTTTGTATGAGAAATTACGTTGAATTTTGGTTTTCTGGTTCACAGGAAGCTAAATATTGCTACCCAAGTGCAAAATGAGGAAGGGCTTCTGCTTTTGATGGCTTAGCAATGCTTTAACATATCAGCTTGTGTGGAGCATCCAGTGTAAAAGCAGTGCCTACTGCATATGGTTAAAAACTTCAAAGTTTGTCTGCTTAGAGCTGCTCAGTTAGACAAGGCTGACTGCAAAAATGATGCAAAGTCTTATTATGCATGTGGTTAAAAAAAAAAAGCCTGTGGATTTTGTGTATGTATACATGTGTTAGAAATGCCTCTCTCCATTCCCATTAATGTATGTTAAGTATAGACTTGTCCATCTTTCCAGTGGTATTATTGGGCCCCGTGTGTGTACAGTTCCAAGCTTGAGAGGTCGGAGTCTACCCGGACCTGTGGCTCCCTTGATAACTTTACTCATTCTGTTTGTTATTTTTGTTGATTTTTAAAATTTTTGAATTTGAGATGGGTTCATCAGTGTTCTTCCTGTACTGTGGTGGAAATGCGTATGGCTCAGGAATGTTTCACCTTACTCAAATATTCCGTGTCAGTGTGTTATGGGATTCTCTTGCATTTTTGTGTTCCCTTTATTAGGGATAGCAATAAGGGAAGGAAGGGCTGGCTGAGCCTGCAGTCAGTTCTCTTGGTACTGGGTTGTGATAGTGCTGTGATTTGCATCATGGTTAAATCTCACAGCTGGAATCAGTGGGTGCTGTTGGAATGGAAGGTGCCATCAAAAGCGATGATTATATTGCAGAAAACTAAAGGTTCTCCTTTTTGGCACCTAAAGCTTTAGAAAGGTTTAGAAAGTTTTTCTCTAACTAGCTTTAGAAATGGAGAGCTAGTTTGTTTCCCCGGTTTATTTCCCCAGGTAGTTGTCTTTCAACCCATCAGGGTTACAGAATTAGCAGGTGATCAGAGGAGGATGGAACTGGTTACTGGAGTTTCAGGATGTTTTTTTTTTCTATGTGCTCTCACAAGTGAAGTCTGACTGAGCTGTATGTAGCTGCTGTCATGTTAATTTGTTAATTGACATTCTCTAGTTGCTTACAATACTCAGTTTCTGCTGGGAGCCAGCTTTTTCTTCTTGGGTGCTTTATTTTTGCTTAAAGAATAACATTCATAGATTATAACTGCTGTTTGATAGGCTTACTTCTGTAGTTAATGAGTACTCTTCAATTTCATTTATTTAGTACTGGTTGTAGCACAGTCTCCTGTTCTTAGAGATGTGAAGATTGCAGGAACAGCTAGTACCAGTAGTGCTGGTAAGCGTACCTGGGATGCAAGCTCATAGTGTCAGTGTTACTGTGTCCTTTGGCTTAACTGGTAATCTTGAATCCTGTCATAAGGAAGAGAGATGCCCTGTGATTTCTCTGTGATGCTAAAATAATAATAATAAGTTTAGTCTGCTGTCAGATCTTGGGTAGGGGCCATGCAGTTACGATTGCAGCTGGTAACGTTTCTGATTGTAATATCCTTAGCCCTCGTTGGCAAATATTTTGACTTGCCAGTTCAGAGATTGAACTAAGCCTAACATTGGTGCCATCGGTGCCAGGTACAGCAGCAGGCCTCCCAGTGACACCAGTGGGTGCTAAGAGCACCACTGACAGTTATCGGAGAGGGAACAGAAGCACCTAAATCCAACTATAACACTCATTGTAATACTTATCACGTGGGATTGAAAGGGTTAAAACTTCATAGACCTGTTTTCTTTGAGAAGCCTTTTATGGGGCAGTTCAATTAATTTTACACAGTTAATTATGAAAAAATTACCTCTCAGAAATATTTTACTCTGCATCTTTGTAGTCGTTGTGTTATCTTAATGTGCTGGTTAAGACTTAAACCCTTCTGTGGCATGAGTAGCATTAATCAGTGTGTGTAACATCCAGCTTCGTTAGTGGTGAGAAACGTATTCTTCACGTTGTGATGCTCTGAGACTTTCCACCACCGCGGTGGTGATAGATTTTCAGGTGCTGGAGTGATTTGGTGGCAGTGATGCAGTTCACTGGCCTACACATAATGGTGTCTATTCCTTCTTATTATACTTCTGTGAGAAAATCTAGTCTCAGATAAAGTAGAGCCAAGCGATGAATAGGAGCATGAGCAGAGTCAATTAATTCCAGCTAGTGTGTTCTGCTACAAAATTAGCAACACTGAAATATTTTGCATGGTGTCACTGTGGCACCTGTCCCCAAGTTTCAGCTGTTGGGACCCTTCCTTATATTAAAATGCATATGTATGTTTTGTGATAGTTTTTTCTTGAAATCGCACGCAGCTCTTAAGAAAGCATCGTGACATTCGAAGCAGATTTGCTTGATGTATCAGCAAAGTCATTCTTCAGTTAGAATGAGAAATTAGCTGTCGAAGAGAGCGCTTTGGCTGCTACAGAGTACCTGCAGGAGCAGACAGAGCAACTGGACAAGTTCTGTAAATCTTGAATTAGGTGAAGAAAGATCTTGTTGAGGAAAGTCGGTGCTTTTCTGCTCAAGGCCAATTACAGCCTTATCTTTTTTGTGTACTTGAAGTGGAGTGGGTTTATGAAGGGGTATCCAATAGAGGCTCTTGATGCCGTTCTTAAAGGAGAGGTTCATTCAAAGCAGGGAAACTTGCATCTGAGTGCCTTGAAACTCTCTAAATATTCTTATCTCCCCCTATCAACTGTAAAGGAACTGTGGGGAGATTAGCTTTCCTAGACCACAGTTACTCTTTGTGAATCTTGCTGTAGTGTTGAGATATTGATCTCAAAAGCATAATTTTTCTATAAACTCATCTTCAGCTAAATTATCTACTACTTTGCATTTTTATGAGAACAGTCATTACGAACTGTGCCCTTGCATTCTCAAAGCCTTCTTGAGCTTTTAAAACTTTTTAAGTCAAGTCAGTGCCATTGTTCTTGAAGCTGATAAATGTTATGTGAATATGTCAAATTGCAGCCTATAGAACCACAGGCACCAGGCATTTAATTGGGGGAAGAGGTGGAAGTTGTGCTTTTGTCACTGGGCTTGCTCGTCTTTCTGATCTTTCAGCTCTTTCTGAAGTCTGCTTCTCCAAGCACTTTGGGAGAAGAGCTGCATTTAGGGGGCTAAAACTGACAGCACTGCTTTTTGAACTGTTATCATCCCTGCAACTGGGAGGGCACCATCCATAATTAGAAGCAGTATTTTATGCCAGTCTGGTTTTCCTTCTTCTTGAAAATTGAACTCCAGAAGGAGTAGAGCTAGTAACCATTCTCTTCAGGAAATAAATCCCAAATCTTGCCTGTAGCTATACAGATGAACTGAGTCTGTGTTGTCTTCTGTGCTAAATTTGACATAAATTAACTTTTCCTTTGGCTTGCCAAAAGTCTTCTGTCAGAGAAGTTGCAAGTTTGCACGCTGCAGAGATACCTGATACATCTGTAATGGCTACGAAGGTACTGATGCTTCAGCCATCCCACTCTTGCTGGCTGCAGTTTTCCTGATATTCCACACTGAACACTGAATCTGTAGGTTGCATACAGAAGCAAGATGGCTTCTGCATGCATTGCATTTTTATACACCCAAGGATTTCATTATCCCTCTTTAACTTCGTGTTGCTCTTGTGTTAGATAATTATACATCACAATTTAATAATTCTTCTGAATTCTCATGTGGACTCTCCGATCTTGTAGCTGCAGCTTTGTTTCTGATCTCCTCAATGATCGTCTTTGTCAGAGTGTATTCAACACAAAAACATTATTAAATAATTTTACTTCAAACACTAAATACTAATATTGAATGAAAAAAAAACAGTTTATTATATATATATAATATTTAACTGTATTTAAATACATTTTGTTGGGCTGACTGTTTTTAAACATTTGATTCAGATCATTTTCCTAGGCCACAGCTTGCATGTCTCAATGTTTGTGGCCACCTGAGCATTGCCAGGCTGCAGGGGGTTGCACTGGGAATCACACTTATTGATACTTTCTGCTACATGGGAAAATGGATCTCAAATATATTGTAATCCCTCTACTGAATTTCCTGTTAGTTAATTTGGACTTCTAAGCAAATAATTCAAACATCGTGTGATTATTTAGCCAAACGTTTTGAAAAAACCTAAGTAGGCTAATTGCTGTAGTTAGTTCTGTTAACTAATCCATAATCATTTCAAGAAGCTGTATTTTGCTTGGCGGTAATAACAATCCTTGGAATCAAAGCATTTACTGCATTATTACTTTTTATTCAGTGTAGATGCCAAGCTAATTATTACATTATTTTACTCTGAATTGATGTGGAGCTAAACATCTACAACTCTTTGGCCTTTTCCTTGACTATTGTCGCTTATTTATATGACATTTACAATCTTCCAGATATTTCCAAATATTTGCGCGTGTGCTCCAGAATGCTGATCCAGTAATTTTGTAAAGGGTCTTGGTTAGACTCTTGTAAGTGCCTGAATCTTTAATTTAAAGTGTTTTATCTGATATATGCTACAAATGTTGCATCCTGTCCCTTAGTTGCTGTAGACGGTGAAATTTCTATTCCAGTAACACTGTGCTGTGCTTTGGATACATCCTCCTGATTTTTTTCCAAAACTAGAACAAAAATGGACGGTGACTATTTCTTCCTATTTTGTATCACTACTTGCAATCTCACCACCTAAATTCAGTAAAACACTTGTATCTGTTTTTTTTGCTTTCCACCTCGTATGATTTTATTTTGAAGAAGACATCTGTTAAGTTTGCATGAGTTAGGTGTTACTGTTTCAGGAAGCTCGTTGTGCTGTACTGGTAGTTGGCTCAGGGTAATATATATGCTTAAAACTGGTGTGTTTCTGTACAATAGGTTAAAATAACTTGGGGTTCCGAATAAGCTTGTTTAACTACAAGAGTGGGAAATTCAGGGCAAAGTTTAGAAGTGCACTGACTAAGCTACATAGAATCAGAACAAGGGTTAAAATATTGTGAAAGACAAAATCAAGTAGATTTGCAGGAAATAAAGCAGATGTCTAATCACCCTTCTCTTTCTGCAGACAAGCATTTGATGTGTTTTGTGCTTGATACTCTGTCAGCTGGTCGTTGCAGTGGTAGAAAGCTTTAGATTAGCTGCTCAGGATAGAATTGGTAAATGCTGGTGTCTCTGGAAATGTAGGCAGTGAGAGGGAAAAATAGAAGGCAATACAGTTTCTGTTTTCTGCTCTCTGAGTTGAGGACAGCTTGTCAGTCCTGAATGCTGTCCTGGGCTTGGGAGTTGGTTGTGGGGTTGCTGGTCTAGATTGTCTCTCTTAAGTCAACAGCTATGTAGCTTTTTTTTGGTCAGTCTTTTATCTGTTCATTTGCCTCCAGTATCTTTTAGTTTTAGAAGATCCCATAGTAGAATATTCGTTATTGTTATTTAGGCTTGTTTCTGATGTTCCAAATTTGATCTGTTGAGTCCAATACTTTTTTTTGTTTGCCTTTGTAACCTTAATTTACTAATGTGTAATTGACTTTCTATTAGGATTTTCTTCCCTTTCTACTTCCCTGGTGGACACCTTTTCATATAGATTATCACAGTATGTTAAAGGACTGATTTTTTCTAAAGCTGAATTCACATATTCTGACTTTTCTTGACTGCTGATGTACTACTACCTTTTCTCTTCTCGTGGGATTAGGTTATGGCTGTCATAGTAGCTATAGCAAATTTCCCTCTTTAAAAATTGTCCTTCCGTTATGAAGTTGGATGCTGCAGAAACCATTTCATTTCTGCACGTTTTCTGTCTCTGTATGCCCCAGAACTAAACCGCCCTTTCTAGCTCACTGAATAAATAGTTCTCTTATAGCATCTTCTTTCTTCCACCACAGTGTGGTAAAACCTTTTTTTTTTTTTTTTTTTTTTTTTAAGACTACAAGTTTTTGAACGTGAACAATAATAATGAGAGATCCTGTAGTGTATATATGCCACCATTTGTGTGCTTTTATCTCTCAGTACATGACAGGTGGCTTAACCTGGTTCAGTTATTGCAGGAAAAGTGTGTGCACATGGACAATTGGCACAGAGTATTTCGGCAGCTGGATTATCGTCTGCACAACGCACTTGCCCTCAGGCTTTGTGTCGTTTACCACGAGGAAGCTACAATTTCTGAGAATCACCAGGCTATATTTCTCCTTCAGCTGCTTTCCCAGAGCCTGAAAGACTTCCTGGCTCAGTGGACGGTGGCTGATGGGAAGTGAATAATGAATATGAATCGGCATCTCTCCACCCTTAGATTCAAAATGCTGTTGCTAGGATATTCTTCTTTGTTTGCCTCTCTTATCACATCATCACCTTTTTGAAATTCACTCTCTGCCATCCTTCGTTAATTACATTCAAATTCAAGCTGCTGGTGTTTTTCTACAAGACCTTGACGAAATCTTATTCTGCTTTTGCATCTGCTCTCATGTTTTGCTGCTTTTGCTTCTCTGGGATCTTTCTCTCAGTTCCAGTTTTCCCTGTTCATGCTTCCTTTTTGTTCTGGCCTGTCATCTGCTCCACGTGTTTCTCTCCGTCTGTTTAATGCTTCTGTGTACCCATGGATTAGGATTTAGTGCCTTTTCCTGCCTGAGATCTGGGCCACCTGTTTAATTCAGATTTTAATATTATTAGCTTATTTTTGAAGTGACAGTTGCTAACAAAAATGTTAATACATTCAGTTGGTGATTAATTACACGTTATGTTGAAATAGGATTTTGGTTAAGAGCAATAAAGTGAGAATTTCATAGATTATTATAGAAACTGTGTTTTTCTAGTGTTTTTGTGTTGTGTTTTTTTTTCCTCCTGTGGGAAAAGTGGATGCTCGCTCACTGGCTTATGTGCATCTAATGAGAGGCCCCAGAGTAACAGCAAAGAATGAGTTCTTATAGCTGGAGGAACTTGAAGATGTTTCATAAAATCTCTTTGTTTTCAGTTTGCTTGCTGTGTGTACGCCCTGTAACTCAAATCCCTTGAGCTTCCAAGTTTGGTTATTTTAACTAGATTGAGGAAGAACATCTCAGGTATTTGTGCTTGGAGGTAGAACCAATTCTTTTTTTCTTAGTGTGGCAGAAGACTTAAAATGCTCAGAGTACTTACATATTTATTTGAAATGCTTGCAAGGAAATATTACAAAAATACTTCAACCAAAGTCATGAACCACAGTTTTATGTTTAATAGATGAGTAATAAAGATCAGGTGTTTATGAAAATGACACTAGTTCTTATTTTAAGATAGTTGGATCAAATACAGAGTTAAAAACTGTTTTATGAATGCTGTCATAACTAATGAATAAATATTTGGCAGATCCCCAAAGATGACTACTGGTACGAAAAACATAGTGAAGGAAATCATAGAATACACATTCTCTTTTGCTGTTTTGACTTGTAGAGATGTAAAAGACATGAAAATCAGACATGGGGAAAAAGTTAGTTGTATTGTATCAGGCTGTGTAAATACAACCCATTCACTAAGGAAAGCAGATCTCCGGGTACCTTGTGAGAGCAAGGAAGGCCCAAAGATTCTGTCCTTATACTAAGTCATCATAGTTAATAAATGCAAATCCATCCCCTGATTTCCTCTCTGAAGATTAGTACAAGTCCGTTTCTTCTGCATCTTCACAGTTTTCCGGTTCTGTTATGGATCAACAGAAGATTTTTGTTTGCTTTTAAAACTTTTCTGTCTCCTGCTGGTGCCTTGAAACTGAGGGCAGGCCAGGCCCAATGGACTTCCCATCCTCTTTCAGGCTTTAATGCTTTCCAAAGCATCGGGGGGAGTTTCTCTCCCATAGCACTTGGAAGCTGTTTCAGGTACTGCTTTGAAGCTGTCTGTAGACCTGGCAGTACTTGAGCGCCTGGTCTCTTCTTGGTTATTACAGAGCTATTTCAACAGGCAGTAGTGCATGAGTCATCTGTTATGTAGGTAAAAGGCAGTATGCAGGGGAAAACTTTACATGGCTCTCAAGTGCAAATTTCTTTCTGAAAAATATAACCTTTGCAGGTCCTGCCATAAGTACGTGAAGTTTTCTATCTTTCCTGGTGAAAGGAATGATGCTTTAAAAGGCTGTTTTCGTGAGATGAGTGTGTAAGAGACATGGTGCCAAAAACTCAAAATGAAAGACCTGTCTAGCTAACCAAAATTACTTTGAGATCCAGAAATACATTTTTCTGTACTGAATATACACACATAGTTTTATGTATCGTTTATATGCATATTTCTTATGTAGAATATTATGAAAAAAAATAATTAAAAGTGAAGATTTAACAGCTTTATATTGCTATCACAAATTCAGTAATTTTGTATTTTGTGGTTTGCATTTTAGGAAAAAAAATAATGCTAGCAAGACAGCCATTTCCCTGAAGTTCAGGTTTTCAGGCTCACTGCCATTATGGGTAAGTTTTGTGTGAAGCATATATAAAAATTGAGTGACTGTTCATTTCTCTTTAAGAGCAAATACATTCACATCATGCCTTTTTTATACATTCTTAGGAAATGTGCACTTTAGCTGTGTAACCTAATGGAATGCCTTCATGAAAGGCAGTGCTCAGCTGCTGTGCTAGTGTTCAAAATACTTCTGTGGTTGTTTGTTTGTTTGTTTGTTTTCTCCATTGGAGTATAGCACTTTTCTCTCACTATGTGCTAACTTAAACATCCAGCGATGGGAAATTGAGATTCATCGCATTAGGGTACTGAGCAGTACCTACTATGCTCTGAATGGGTCAGGGGGGCATCACTTACTGGTGCTCATTCTCAAAATAAAAGAAATAACAGTTGGGGTGAGAAGCTTTTGTCTGTTTTATTCTAATGCTGCTTGAGCTAACCTCATGCTTAGTAATAACGTAGTATTTAGATTTGTGATATTGTTAGACGTGTTTTTTGAGGTGACTATTGAATCACACTGCATATTCAGTAAGCTTTAGGTGCTTTGCCACAATAATTTCCCTTGTATGAAATGTGCTACCTTCTGAACACTGGGAATTTTACCTCCTCCAACCCACAGCTAAAAACATACGTTCTTCTTATCGAGGATTGGAATTGGCTATAACACAGCGAAATAATTGAATTGTGGCAAGTTATGAAATGTGTGTTAGTTGAAGAAAGGAGTAACATCAGCTGCAAGAATGCCATGAGTTCTGTCATGAAATATTTCTAGTAAAACCTGCTTTTTTTTAATAGATCTGCATACCCTAGTAGAGTTAATGAATAATGGCAGCATGACTGGTGATCAAAGTTACTAATTTTCAGACCAGTTTTCTCATTTGTTAGTAATCTATTAAATTAGAACTCTAAAATCCCTCAGTTTCTTGATTTGACAAGTTTATTTACTGATTTGACAAGTAATTTGGTTATATTTGAATGGAGTGTGAATAAATTATCACTGCTGAAAAACTGGAATGCATGTTGGCTGGTTTTAGTGCTGAGTTCTTCTCAGGTCCGCGTTTGAGAAATTCCCTTCTTTACAAATAGCAGCATCCAGCTAGTAATTCTTCAAAAAACCTTTTTAATTGTGAAGTAGCATGAGTGTATATGGGTAGCACTTTTGTAGGTAAATTCTGTTATTGAGTATTCTAGGTACATGCTGAATGTAGTATTGTTGTTGTGACAAGGAATTAATACAAAATAATAGCATCAAATAAATTTCCCGTAGTGATGCATGGACAGGCTTTTAGTTCCTAAGTGCTTTCCTCTCTTAAGAAGTCCAGTGCAAACCTTCTCTAGAATAGATGCTGCTCTGTGGCCTCAGGCCATCACTGTTCTAGCAGAAGATGCTCAGGATTTAGCAATCTAAACTGTGTAGCATTCTTGCCTCTAAATTGTCCTGTGTGGTTCAGTGGTTCTGTTTCTCGTTGTGACTATCTTGCTTTAGATTGGACCCACTCTACCACCAGGCATGGGACTGGAGGTTTGAAAATCAGTGTAAATTAGCAGTTTAAGAGTAAGTTTATAGTTGGTAAACTAAGATATAGACCTCTTTTAGTCAGTGTTTTTAGGTGGAACTTAAGTTTGTTCAGTCTCAATTAATTGGTCCTTAGACCAAAATAATAGTAAACCAGGCATTCTTTAAGTGTGAAATGAGGTGAAAGCTTGTGTTTTCCTGGTGAATAAGACCTCTTTCTCCTTTGTTTTAAGAGAACGTGTTCATACACTTTTGGTTCTTTTTAACTCTTTGTAAATTAGGTAGGTATGCAAATAGCACTACCGTAAATAAAGAGTGGCATTTTCAGATTCTAGAACTGAATTACCATTTATTAGTCTTCAAATTTCTTCAACTTTGAAATTCTAATAAATTGTCTTTCATAAGACGTATTGTCAAGGGTAACATTGTCTTCCTTGAAGCTTTACGTGCTTACACGTGTGATAAATGATTGAGTCCCAAATAGGATTCCGATTAAAGTTTGCAATTTATTAAATGAATAGAGGCAAGCAAACAGCGCTGGGTGCGCCGGGAGTCTCTGCTCCACCAAGACACACACACACACAACCGTTGAACTTTCTAAATATATAGAATACCGCTTTTACATGTTCATAAGAAACCTGAGGACGCCTATAGATATGCATGACCTATCCCCACTTCGTATTATAATTAGTATTTTCACTCCCCCCCCCCCCCCCCCCCAATCTGCACCGGCACAGTGCCTTCTGGTGGTGGTCGGCGGAGGGTCGTAGGGATGAAGGCTCACGGTTTCCCCCATCACCACCAGCAACCTTTGTTCCTGTGCAGACCCTGAGGGTTCCTGGGTCTTGTCCAGCCCGCAGGGTCGGCCCTGACCAGCTCCCTCTTCTTCTGCGCATGCTCTGCCCTCCACAAGGTTCACAAAACAACAAAATGTGATCGACACCAAGCCATGCGAGGCCGTCTTCTCCCATGGTTTGTTGACCCCTGAAACCACACTAATAATATGATTATCTTATAACATTAAACAACAAATTTTAACAGTTTCAACCAGAAAACCCCCAGCAACTTCCATGCCTTAACGGCGGGAGAACAAGCAACCTGAGACGGCAAAGCGTCTCCTGAAACACCCTTCTTTGTTCCCTCTAAACTCTACGTTCCTGATGGCCTCATTGTTAAGATGTTATCACCAACCATGGGGCTTGTCGACCCTCGTGGCCACACTCCTACATCTCCCCCTTTATTAACGTCAGCCATCTTCTTGACACAAATTAATACTCCATATATCACGCACAGAATCACTGGAACCATTTAAATATGAACCTTTGATAATTTGTTGTGGGCCTGACGTAGGACTGATAACTTTATCAGTGCCATCCATTGTAGAGAGACTCTGATACTACTGTAATTAAGCAGCTGATGGGATCATTCGGACTGAACGGCCTAAAAAGAATCTTGCGCATGCCTTTGAAGTGTGGAATTCCAAGAGCAATGAAATTTTAACGTTTACAGGTCACGTGGCTAAATTACTTTTGAAAGTGGTGAAAAAAATGCCCAGAAACGTGGGGGCGTGTATGTATGTGGGGAAAAGGGGGAGAAAGCGAGACAGAAATTGTGTACTCTGCAGCACTGCCCTGGACTGCAGTGGTAGTCCTGCACTCCCTATCAATTCAAGTTTCTTAAGAAGGAACTGAAAAAAATTGAGAGAAGCTCTGGTATGTCACTGTTCAGTCAGAGGTGAAAAAAAGACTGGCTTGCAAAGGAATAACTGCTGGTATT
This sequence comes from Oxyura jamaicensis, assembly GCF_011077185.1. Taxonomy (NCBI): domain Eukaryota; kingdom Metazoa; phylum Chordata; class Aves; order Anseriformes; family Anatidae; genus Oxyura; species Oxyura jamaicensis. The sequence goes on along the minus strand of NC_048899.1, from coordinate 28,513,064 downwards.
AATTTTTTTTGAAGATGTTTTTCACCTTTTGTTGTTTCTCGTATTTGCCCTTCAAAATATCACTGCAAGACTAATGAAGTGTGACTTTTGTTCAATTTTTAAACTTTGTTACCATGTTGCTAGGCAGATTTCTTTATGCATAACTGTAGGTTCTTGTAATAAGATCTTGGTCTTTGCTGTGCTTCTGTAAGCCCCCAAAAAACTATCCATGCAGACCTGCAAAAAGTGGAAAAAAGTTACTCTGTGGGCCATCAGCAGGTGTTCAAACAGTGGAGGTGTTGAGGCATTGGTGATATGCTTCCTGAATGCGTGACCCTACTTCTTAAACCTGCCACTTAAGGTATAGCTAATGATTAAGCTGTTTATTTCCTTAAGCACTGCTAATAATAAGATAAAAATATTTTATTGCAGCATGGCAGTAATGTTTTTAAATTTGGCAATTATGTGTTGCAGATGACTTTTAGGTTTTAGAATTATGCTTGTCTAACTGGAAAATAAGACAATAATGTACTTCAAGTTGTTAACGCTTACCTTTTCTTTTTCTTCTGAGCAGATGAGCAGCAAGCTTTGAATTCAATCATGCAGGATTTGGCTGTGCTTCATAAGGCCAGTCGTCCTGTATTGCCCCAGCAAGAAACAGGAAAACCAAAGTCATCTTCACCTAAAAAACAGGTAATTTTTAATATCCTTACTAACGTAATGAAAACTGGAGGGCCTACTGCGACTTCTCTGATTATTCTTCTTGCCAGGCCAGTGAGCATACCAGAATGAGCTATTAGTCTCTCGTGTGTGCTGCCATTTTCTTTGTTCATGTTCTCAAATTAGCAGCAAAATGAAGCAGTAGGATTTCAGACCAGATCATAGCGTATGCTTACATGTTTCTGATCCTGGTAAACTAAAGATCATAGAGATGTTTTGACACTGTACAGAGATTGGCATAACATTTATTTAGAGTATTTTAAAATGTCAAGCTGTACATCTTCTATTTAAAATGCTTCTTTAGAATTAATTTTATACCTATATTAGATTGCTCATGTGTCAACTACGCAGGTATCAGCACAGCAGCAGAAACCATACTTAAGCTCATTTATTCCATCTTTTGCCTGTTTTTTTTGTAAGTTTGTTCATATGCTGGAAAAGTGAGTTATTTTCAGCTTTATTTTTTTCTGCAGATGTCCAACACAGCTGGAATAGAGTTGATAGGCTTGAATCACTGTATGGAGAGATTAGGAGAAGAGAGGATGTGGATATTTATCCATATTGTTTTAATAGCCCTATTGGATTAACTGTATGTGATTGGACCCTTAACTGGCAATCCAATATCACAAGGACCATCAGCTTGTACAGTCTTGTTTTGACCTGTTAAAGATCAAAGTATTTGAGTATATTTGACTCTTAAACTATCCAAAAATTTGGTACACTATATCCTTCCCATTCTGTAAGTTTAGTATAAAACACAGTTGTGTTTTGCTAGTATCGTGTAAGTCACTTTTGAGCTGTGGCTTTAGGCATTAAAGTAATGTACAGATATGATCCTGAATGATTTGAATATAATGTTTAGAAATAAAAAAAAAATAGTCGAGCCGTTTCTGAGTATAAGCATATTAATGGTAAGGCAGAAATGTATCTTTGACGTTCTGTTTAAATCTGTGAATCTTCTCCATATATCAATCTTCTGGAAGATTGAACATTTTGTTTTTTGGACGTAATCTCTGGTTGAATGTCATCTTTTGCTGTAATAGTTGCTAATATAATTTGACTCTTTTTTAATTTTGCAAAAGAATTTTATTTCTTTGACTGCAGGTATTTACGGGTATCTTTATTGTTAGAAAACTACATGAATCCTAACTTAATGCGGTTTTAAATGGTAATGCTTATGAAACTAGGTATGTTTCTTAAAGAGAGAGGAAAAAAGCTTCATTGTATAGAATGAAAGCACCTATATTGATCAGCTTCAAACTGGATAGACAGCTAAGCAGTTAATGTTCACCAATTTCACAATCAAAGTTTGAAAGAATAGTTGTATTCTGTCCCAGTGCAGCAAGATTTTTTTCATTATTCCCATACGTTGCAGGACATAAAAGATTGTCAGTGACCAGTCATTTTAAATCATTAGATTTAATTATTTTTTTTTGTTATTTCTCATAGCAATTGAACTGGCGCCTGCTCACAATAGAGAGTTCTTTGGTAATCAGTTTCATGCTGAACTTCAAATTACAAAACTGTTATAATATTAAAATATATTGATTTGCAATAATGTGTCTACTTACAGAATCATTAATTGGACTTCAGGATCTTTTTTGTATGTGTGTTTCTTACACATTTTAATCTTCTACTGATACCTCAGCAGAAGTAGCTTGTTAAAATGCCTGGTAAATCAGAAAGGACAGAAAAATAATATGAACTTTCTAAAAAATTTACTTAAGTTCCAGGATTATTGAGTGGAATTTCATGGCCTTTGTTAGAGGCAGTAATAACAAACTAATGGTGGTGTTTCTCTATCCCTTTTGTTATAGAACGATGTTAGAGTCAAATTTGAACATCGAGGTGAAAAAAGGTAAGCAGGAAACACAGGAAACAGTCTTTTAATTATTCATAGATTTTGTTGCACTCCTGTCACAAAGTTTCAAATAACTGTTCAGAGTGTTTCAGATATCTGAGTATGTTTGGCTTGATCTAAAATTCAATTTGTATATAAGCACAATTTATGCAGAATTAATCTGTTTAAATATTAAGTTATACATAAATGCAGAAGTGTCTTTCTGTAGCTATGTCCCATGTAATATCCTTCGTGATTTTACTCTTCAGGTAGATGTTTGTAGCCTAAAGCAATTTCTTAGCTTAGACCTTAAATATGAGTAGACCATCAAATATTTTTTTTGTTTGCTGATTAATAAATGCATGGTGATGTATTGTTACTCTGAAACGTGGAGTAAGAAACCTAGATCTTTAATCTTAATAGTGGCTTGTGCTTTGGAGGAACCAGTCTGAGAACTGTAATAGGAAAATTTACTAGAATTTATAATTAGATTGTCTTCACTGGTATTTTTTGAACAATCAGTTAAAATCAGTTTCATTCTTTGTATGAGAGGTAGCTGAAAGATGTGCATGCTTAATGCATAGAAACATCTCTATTTTACACTGCTCTGATGGCCTCTCAAAAGATTTCACAGAAGTCTACCTCCAATTTTGTGCAGAAGTGGTTTGCAGGCAACTGTATTTTGTCTTGTCTCTTTCTGAAAGGGTTGTACCTACAGAGAAACAGTTAGAAAACAAGATTTTTGAAAATACTTAATGAAAAGGGAAATAAAATCCTTGTCACACTATTTGTCAATAGAATTGGTAAACTTCTTAAGCAAAGATTGCTTCAGAACAAAACCTCTGCTGCTACTTGGCAGTCCTTAGTGATGTGCAACAGATGAGTGTGTGTCCATGCTGATTACAATTTGTGATCTCCCTTTATACAAGTTAGGGGAAATAACAGTAAACTTGCTAGGTGTTAACATTCATCAATATCTTTTTCTGTTCGTTTTTCTGAACATCACAGATCAGAGTGGCTTGGTAATGGTTGAGTGCTATAAGTACTTTGGAGGAAATCAGTTTTAAAAGGCTTTTAAAAACTTGAGACTTTTCTACCTTGGGATTTCTTGTGAAATAAACGGAAGTGTGTATTTAAAACAAAGAACTGCTTACTCACTGCCAGCCTGCATGGCCGTGCATTTTTCTAGTTTATCTTAATTCATTTTGCAGTGGACCAAGTTAAACAGTTCACTATGAAAGCAAGAATGAAGTAAGTGCATGGACAGATACCTTCCCAAGCTTTTATGCTGATAAGCCTAGCTCTCTTTTGGATTGTCCAAAGCAACTTGAATCTGCTTGTCCAAGGGTTCTGGGCAGGCCAGGCTCATTGCTCAGCAGGAGTTTTAATACTTCGTTGCCTGAATGTGAAGATCTAAAGGAAAAAATAATGAAATGATGCAAGAAAAATAAGTTGTGCAATGGCTTTCTCACTGGTTTTTAAAAAGGGAAGTGGGAAAGAGAAGTGATTCCAGAGTCCTTTCAGCAGTGAATGTGGCGCTCTGTACTAAGCAGCATGCGCTGTGGCAGGCAGAGTTCCAGACCTTCTAAACAAATTGTGAACTACAGTGGGAGTTGATATGTTTATGTGATTTTATGGTTGGTTATTGTTTTTTAAATAATTTTAAATGGGAAGTGACCTTGCTTGTAACCTCAATTCAGTATGATATATTGTTCCCTAACCAGTGTACCACTTAAAACACTGATAAGAGAGAGTTATCCTTTGCCAAGTTTTTTGCTAAACAAAATTTGTGTGGTTTCTTTTTAAAATTTAGATGTACCTGACTAGCTTATTCATTTCTAAAAAAATTCATTTTGTTTAACAGTGTTCAGTCCCAAATAATACAATATTTTTCTATAGCAAAGGGTCAATAATAGACATTTTGGTCTTTTTTGGTTTGGAGAGGTATCCAGTTAAATGAAAATTGGAAGAGTTGACCTCCAGCTGCAGTGTTCTTATTGGGAGTACATTTGCACAGTTAATGATGGACTCATTAGTTTGAATGTGTAATTTGTTATTCTAAGGATGGTTACATTTAGTTACCTTCCTCAGATGAGAAACTTTTGGATTTCCAAAAAATGGGGACTGCAGTGCTAACTTCCTTCTGATGTTAGTCAGAAGGTCATGCTCATCAGCCTGTGGTAGTCCATTGCTTTACTCTACCTTTTCTAAAGAAGAAAATGGGAATTTGGGAATGGTAGATGTTTCCAAGAATTTCCCTTTGAATTGGAGGACAAGCATTAAGTTAAGAAAGAAGATGTATATAAGCAAGTTAAACACTCATAATGGAGTCTGATTTTATACTTGATTATCCCTTTTATTTTTTTCAATGCTTTTTTTTTTTAATGATTCTAAATGTAGGGAACAGGGAGTACAGCAGAGACTCTTTTGGTATTTTTAGTAATAAATTTGATTCTAAGAGTATTCTTAAGTAGTGAGGTAACAGATTTTCATAAATAATTGATAAAAATTCTCTAACAAATTGTGTTTCAGGATCCTCCAGTTACCAAGGCCTGTCAAACTTGAAGATCTTGCAGCTAAAGCTAAAGTTGCTTTTGGACAGACTATGGATTTACATTACAGCAATAATGAGGTAATATTCTGTGTTTTCTAAACTTTCAGTGATTTGTACATACATTATTTTAAGGCTGAAATTTGTTCTCGATAGCAATGAGAACCATTCCTGTGACAAAACCTCAGATTTCTAATGTTTGCATTCTCAGATATATAAGGCTTGTCTAACTTAAGATAGGCAGGAGATTCATGAGATGTTTAATGGGGAGAGTTGTATCTCAGACTTGATTGGGAACGGGCAAGTTCCCTTCCTGCTCTGCCACAGGCCAGTTTCATTAATTCAGAAGAATCTTTACCTTGTTGAGCTTCATTGTGTTTGTAAACTTCTATAGTAACATCTATACCTTATTGTACAGTGCTGTATTTTTTATTGGTTTTGTTTTGTGTTTTTTCTTTGTTTTGAGAATTCATCTTATTAGGTAATTACACCAATGCTTCATTTAATAATGTGTACTCTGGAGGACTAAGCCTAACTGTTGTTCCTCTTAAAGTGTCTGGTTCACAGAGATTTCCTGACTAGTAGCTGGATGATAATGCTCTCAGGCCACAGGTGTGACACCTGATCAGGATTACTTCCAGGTTTCCTTTAGATGTAGAAATGGGATTATTAATGGAAGATACGTTTATGGGTGCAGGATCTGTTCTTAGGACTCACGTCTGGTTTTGGCCTTCAGTCAGCAAATGCGTGCAGGATTATTTGTGTGCTTGGTTATGCACAGCATAATTGCTGCATCTTTGCAGAAGACAATTCTTGTAGTTGCTGTTTGTTGGTTGCTAACCAGAAACGTTTTGAAAGTGATCCTCAAAATAAAGAATTTCTACAAGAGGAATTCCTTCTGGAGATTCAGAAGTTCAGAGGAAACAGGTGTTTGTAATGCTTTAGCTCCTTTCTCTGATAGGTTTTGAGATATTTGGGCAGGTTTTCTGCTTGTCATCTTCTCTGTTAGTTGGCAAACCATCACATCGCCTTTCAGAAGTGTAATGGTAATAACCTGACATTAGCATTAAAATTGCAACTTAAAATGAAAAGTATGCTCATTTGTTATTAAGACCTTCTTTTCTCATTCCCTTTTCTTTGGGTATAAAAAGACTTAATTTTATCTGTTGTATTGGAGCATCACTGACCAAAACTGTTGACAAGTAGAATAGCTTTTATAAAAAAAATCCATATTTTGCTGCTCCTTTGTTACAAACAGTCGTTATGTATACTCCTGAAACATATGCCCTATTTTAGTACTATGGAACTCTCATTTGAAGTGGGTTTTAATGGCATATTATTTTCTGTTCTGAAGAAACATGTATGCCAGGTAGATCCTAGTGAAAACCACAGCTGTTCCATGTAGGCAGAAACAATTCTGTCATAAATTCTGTTGTTCATTGGAGGCATTATGTAAGTGAAACAACTTCAAACAGATGTAGCTGTAATATGAAAGAGAGAAAAATCTGCCTTGTAGTCCAGAAAATAAGATGTCCTCATTCTTCTTACATACTTGCATTAGTTTAGGAAATTGAAAATATATTGACACTGCACATACGTCTCTGAAACTGTAGGAAATCAAGTTGTGCATCTGTGGAATAGTTGTTTTCACGTTGTGAAGACTTGTTCCAACATGCTGTAGCTACTGAAGGCCTCTAAAGGAAGAGTTAAAGTTGGGCATCAGACTTTTGCTGGTGTTTTTTGGTGGTAACTTAAGGTATTGTTAGCAAATCTTACTTTCGAGTTGTTTGGAATGAAAGGAAAGATAACATCAATTTATCTGTTCTCCTGTATTTGACTTCCTAATTTCTTTCCCATGTCCTGTTTAAGACAGCTATTTCTTATTTTTTCCTTTTTGTAGCTTGTAATTCCATTAACCACACAAGATGACCTGGACAAAGCAGTTGAACTGCTTGACCGTAGTGTTCATATGAAGAGTCTCAAAATATTGCTTGTAATACATGGAAATACACAGGTATGAGTTGACATCTTAAATGTCTTTTTCCTCAGTTTTCAGATTGAAGTATAGTGTTTTTTCTTAATGATGACATTTTCCCAGTTGAAAATATTTAGGACTACTTCAGTTCAAGTAAGAAGCATGTATTAGCATTTTGTATTGAGTCAGTTTTAACTTTTTCCTAGATACTGTTCCCCTTTTTTGTATGCCTTCCTTACAGTGGTTGAAAATGTTCCTTAGAAGGATGAGGATGTAATACAAATTTGAAAAGTGCATAGAATTTTAAGCTGCTGTAGTTACTTGAAACTATTATTTAACTGATGTGCTGGTGATGTGCTTTTGTGATACATTAAATGCTTGATTTAGCTAACATTAGCAGTGTTTTAGGAAACAGTGGCTGTAGGCTAAATATTGATATTTTTGCTATTATCTAACAGATCACAGCCACGGTATTGATATGATCCTGTATACTAGTGCATATGGAAAATTATTTTAAATATTAAGAATAAGCTACTAAAATAGATTATTTTTGATATAAACTTGAAAATTTCATTTTGACTCCTTGAGAAAAGGAATACTTTGTACAAAACCTTTAAAAGTTTGTCAAGTTTTTTGATTGTCAGGAGAATAAAGTAATAATTGTAGTCTGTAATATATACTCTTTTTCAGTCACCTAGTGTAAATAATGTGGAACCCTTACCATCTCTGGAAGCTTTAGATAATACGGTATTTGGTGTCACAGAGAGAAAAAGGCAGCTTCCTGTAGTAGGTAAGCTATGGATTTTAATAGCTTTAATTGTAAAAACTTCTGTAATATTCTCTTCGTGAAAATCTCACTCTCAAGACAGACTGTTTATGTTTCTCTTACTTATGGATGACTCTGTAATATAGAGTATGTCTTCTGAGGAGTGAATTTTGAATTTTAAGTCAAAGGTAACCACCTTTCTATGTACAGTATAGAAAATTGTCCCTCACAATTCCACCCCCCCCCCCAAAAAAAAAAAAAAAGCATATACCATATACACCTATGTACACCTATGTAGAATTATTTGTGTTAACTGGTGGGTGTCCTGAAAAGATGTTAATATTTGCCTTAATTTTCAGATATGGGAATGAGTTACTGAACACATCTTTGTTTATATGGGAACGTGTTTTCTTGCTCAGTTTGACTCCTATATTTTTTATCTTAATGTGTGAACATTTGTTGAAGATTCTTTTGTCTTTCTTTTTGGTGTTGATATAACCTTTTTGCCTATTATTTTGCCTATGTTTTTACATTGGTGTGATGTCAGCCTCCAAATTTAATTATAAAACTAGAGTTAATGCTTTTTCAGATGCCATAATTTGTTATGCATTTTTTAAGAAAATAGTTATTCATGTTCTTGCAGATATAATATTCTACAAAAAAAAAAATGAAATTGTCAAGGGGTGGAAAGGATTAGTTGACGTGGGAAAGTAGTGGTGAGAAGGGTTTGAATTTTTGTTTTGTTTCAAAAGAAGATGGCTATGTGGACAAATTATATTTCTGTTCCTGTAAAATGAAAAAAAAAAATAATATTGCTGAAGCAATCCTGCTCCCACATTTCCATAATTCCTGGCCTACGGATTTAAAATTCTTGTATTGAATAGGCATTTAGAAAGTTTATAAAGCAGTAAGTGATCCAGGCAGGTTCAGTCTCTATGAAGTATGTGAATAAAGACCCTGGATTTGGAGTTAATGACGAGCCTCTTACTAGCCCTGTTCTTTCAAAAGGTTCGAATACCCGTGATAGGAGCTCACCTCCCCCAGGATACATTCCAGATGAGCTGCACCAGGTGGCCCGAAATGGGTCATTCACCAGTATCAACAGTGAGGGTGAATTCATTCCAGAAAGCATGGATCAGGTATGTGTGTGATTTATTGAAATTAAAGATTTTGTGAGTGAGATGGATTTACAATACTGCTATTTCAAGAAGAATATGGAATTATTAGACCAGGAAAAAAAGGGAACTAGAAAACATGATCTGTAAGTGAAGGTTAAAATAATTATATGTATTTAGTCTTGTAAAACCTATTTTTTTCTCTGTAATTCTGTTCAATTATTTAAATCTGTTGCTACAAAGAGAAAGATAGTGTTCTTCATTTTCTTGATAGATGAATGAAGTAGTGAAAGATACAAATTACAGGAAAGAGATGTCCATGTTGGAAAGCACAAAAACTTTTTTTTTTTTTTTTAGTAAGAAGGGTATGTAAGTAAGATTACCTCTGGAAATTGCAAAACTAATCAGAGGAGATTTTAAAGATGAGTTTGGATCTGTCTGAATTATTTGGATTCAGCTGATAGTGTTTTGGGGTAGAAGGATGATGATGATGGGCCTGCTATAAATAAGCTCTGAAATACTTTCTGATGTTATATTTTTGTGTGGTGATCACAAACGTGATATTTTGTTCTCCTCACCTGTGTTATCTGTGTGGGCTTACAAGCACATTTAGTATTTATAAAAATCCTGCTCTCTGAATATCTAAATTCCTCTTAAGAACATCAGGGAAAGATGGAGGAATGTAATGGTTTGCAGAATTAGCAGTGGAGAAAGAGTTATTTTTAAGGAGAGAAAAAATAATACTTTATACCCAAATCATTTCAAGTTCCTGTTGACGTTGGCATGGTATTCACAAATAGCAAGAGGCAGTGGTTTATGAGCTGAGTAAATGAGAGACAGATGATGGAATAAAAATAGAGGCAAAGAGATTGTGCAATGAATTGCACAATTTTCATGGTTGAGTCGGGAGTAGAGACTGAATCCCCTAACTTCCAGACTGGGGTACTATTCCTTATCACAGCCACGTGGTCACATCCAACCTGGGCCTGGGTTCATTCACTGAAAAGATTGCTTTTGGCCTGGACAAAGTCAGTTTTGACCACTGACTGGCTAGGCAGATGAGCTCAGAAGCCAAGGATGTCCTTTCACTCCAGAGTAGTTCAGAAACACGTAACCTGCCATGTAAGAGTTGCCATGTGAGCTGTCAGCAGAGTTTAAGTAAAAGAATTTTACTTTCACGGGAAGCCCGGTTAGTTCAACCTGAGCAGCCTCCAGGTTGGGATTTAGGTGTTGGGACCTCACACCCTCTCTTTGTTCCCTTACTCCTAAGTTGCCACATCACCTTTCCAAGTGTTGACCATGCTGCCTGTCTGTCACAGCCTGCCTCGCCAAAAGGAGGGGAATTTGGGAGTGGAGGGCTCTACCTTGCTCTTCTGATGAGCTATTTCAGCACTGTTGTTCATGCTCAGACCCACACTTCCCCTAGGGAAAAGATGGTGGGTTGGAGAGAAGTGGACCATGGTCTGCCAGTTGGAATACACGGTGTTAAATTATAGGGGTAATAGATCTGGCAGCAGATAGGGTTTTATTTCCCTTTCAGGACTCACTGCTCAGCATGATAGAAGAGGAATATAATCGTTGAACGTATGGTCAATTTAATCCTTCCCAATATAGAGTTCATTTTAAGTGTCTGAGTTTATAGACTACAAACTCACTTTCTCGGCGCTATTTCTTTAGTAAGTCCTTGATGGGTGCTTACAAAATTATATACCCAAGACCTTTAAGATACAGCACAGACCATAAAAATTGGAGGGGCAACTGCTTAATTTACAGCAGTAGACTGTCATCCAAATCGTAAGAAATAGCAGATGTCATGTAACATACCAATAAAGTTTTATTTCAGGAAGGAGCTCGTTTTGAGACAAGAGGTGAGCTTCTCATTATTTTTGAGAGGCAGGCTAGTAAAATGGACATTAGTATTATATTCAAGATTTAGATTCTGTTTCCACATCTTTTTAAAAATAAATGTGTAAAAATCTCAGATTGCTTTACTGCAAAAGAGAAGGAAGTAATATTTGCCAGTCATTACACTGAAGATTTAAGGGAGGTAGTGAGAGAAACAAAAATGAACACCAGCTGGTAGAAATAGCTGACTGTCAAGAGCATCCTTTTTACTTTTCTCTAGATTAGAATTTGAGCAACAAGGAAGTGTTGGTATCTGTTTTCGTTATGTGACAGATCTGTCCTAGATAGTCAGTTTTATGATTTCTCCACACTGATGCATGGAAGATTTCATGTAACATGCGAGTACGGATTACTACGATGTCAGAAGTGCTTTAGGAAGAAATCAGTTTCTGGTGTTTGGTGTTTCATTGTTTTGTGGTTTTGTTTTTTTTTTTTTTTTTGTAAACTCCAGTTTCAGATGAAAGTGTATTTTATATGAAACTGTATTTTATATTGGTTGAAAAGGAAGAATGTTTATAAATTGTGTTCCTCCATCTTTCTCCTTCCATTTGCTGTTCCCTTCCATTTGCTGTTCAGTTCTATTTATAATTTTGCATAACTTACTTGGAGTCCTAACCGAAGATAGATGTTTAGAAGCTTTTTACAGTGTTTTATTTCTGCAATTTTCCGTGAATTCTAGTTGGTGAAACTTAAATCACTTCAGAGACTGTACAAATTGCATTCATCACAATCAGTGTCATATTAGTTGTTTGTTTTTTTTTCCTTGATGGCAACAAAATCCACTTCTTTTTAACTGTCTAACCTTTTTCTCTCTTTGGAGACCTTATTCTGTTGAGGCAATTTCATGCAGGTATTGCTATAATATTAACAGTCAACAGTGCATACAGGAAGAGTGTAGCAGTATAGCTAGGTGCATGTGGACCATTGTTGAGGATTAAATACTTTAACCTTATTCTACCCATATGAAAGGAAAATGATGGAATCCTTTCAGGGAAAAATATGTAATGCAGGTTCAACTATGGCAGCCAACTTTTTCTCTGGTAATTTTATATATATATATATATATATATACACACATTCATAAATTTATTAGGAGTTGAAAAGCCAGAACCTTCAAGTATTTTTATAAAACCAGAACTTTAACTTGTTGCTCTGATATTTGCTTGTATTTTTAATAGATGCTGGATCCACTGTCTTTGAGCAGTCCTGAAAATTCTGGCTCAGGAAGCTGTCCCTCACTTGACAGCCCTCTGGATGGGTAAGGATTACTCGCATTCATTATTTATCTTTGTTAGATTGCTTAATGTATCAGTTGTAACATAAAAACTCTCCAGCAACAGCTATTACTGAACTTCTAGAAATTTCTCTCTATCCAAGACCTTTAAGATGCAGAACAGGCCATGAAAATTGGAGGCAACTGCTTAATTTACAGCATTAGACTGCATTGCTTCTAAAAGCTTATCAAAATATAATTGCTTACTAATACACAGGAAAAAAAAAGGTAGCTCTCTTTTCCTTTCTAAATTTACATTTGAAACCTAAATTTAGATTTTGGATTCTACTAAAATACACTAAATATTTAAACTACATTTTGCCCCTCTTGCACATATAAAGTATGTTCTTTAGCATTGAGCATCCCCATCAAATTTACACTTCTTAGGTACTGCTTTATGAATTTCCCTTTTTCCAAGGCTGAGGGTACCCAGCTCAAGAAAGGAGGTGGAACTGATTTAAGACTTAAACAGTCAATCCCCTCCTTTTCCTTGCAGTTACTGTCCAGTCTGTCCCTTTTTCCCATTGCAGACTTCCCACTTGTTTTACTTGGTTTAATCCTGTCAGTTAGTGAGAAGCAGCGTGTACGGTGGTGGGTCTGGAGCTCTCTTTTTATTGACCTGTCAGATGTATGTATTTTGAGAAGGTCACTGCCCACAGTTTCTCAGCTGCCAGGAAAGCCAAACTGTATGCACTTCTGTTTGGCTTCTGGTTGGTCAGACGAATAAAGTGGCGTCTTAAATAGTGCAGATGGGATTCTCGTTTACTTGGAATTACTACATTAGGAATGCTTCTAATTAAATGCTTTCATTAATAGCGAGATAAGAAGTTGGATATCATTGTTTATGGCAATCAAACAGAGCTATAGTATTCCATGGTACCTTTTCCTTTGAGAATGATTTGAGGACAGAAATGCATTTGGTCTTACAAATAACTCTTTGAATTAAATAATATTTCTTCATGCCACAAACAAAACAATAGACACAAAATGTGGGTAAATACGTATAAAGTTTAAAATAGCTAAATAGAATAGAAATTCAACAAATTTTTAGCTTTTTTATGGGGTAGGGACGACTGGAAGAAGGGGAAACAAGGCAATCTTAATTTGACTCTGTTTCTGCTTCCAAACTTTTTAATTGCTTTTTATTTACTAGTTTTGTCATCTCTGCTTAGTCTGTTTTCCTTTTTTATTTATTTTTTCACCCCACTTTCAAATGTTTCCTGGAAAGGCAAACATTTTGTGTCACCATTCAGCTTCTGTTACCTATTAGAGAAATTCTTACCGGAAAAAAGGAGGAGATTGTTTTGGTATGTTTTTAGAAATATACTGTATTAGGTTGCTCTGATCTGCAATCCCATCCATTCCTTTTGGTCACTAGGAGTTGCGTACCATCTGTAGGCAAGAAACAATGGGATCGTATAAGAACCAAAAAATCATTCATCATCCTCTAACTCAGTAAAATTAATACAGCAATCCTATGGCTTTCATGGAGAGAAGAGAAAATATTGTCAAGGCATTAAAAGCTTCTGCATTTCTTTTGTTAAATTTCATTAAGGATTTTGTAAGCTGCATAAGAGATTTTGCCAGTCTATAAACCTTTGTGTTTAGCCTTAAAAACGTCAAAACAGCAGTGCTCCTTTGTAGCTTTATCAGTGCTAATTCAGGTTTTTACTAATATCATTACTCACTGAAACAGTCTTTTGTTCCCTTACTACGTTAAGCTTAATAAGGAAGCTTTTCCATTGATACTGTATTATTGTTTATACCTAATCAATTTGATTTTTTTAACTGTATTCCACTTTTGTAAGCAGATACAGTGACTTGTGTAGCAATAAGCTTTCATCAGTCATAAAGAATTGTGACACAGTAAGATGAAGTGCTAAACCAGTAATTTTTAACTGCTGTATATTTTTACGCTTTCAGAGACAACTATCCCAAATCACGGATGCCAAGAGCACAGAGCTATCCAGATAATCATCAGGAATTCTCAGGTAGGCAAAATTGCTGGACAACAATAGCTTTCCAAAATACTTCCTCTTGCAAATAATAGGACTCAAAAGGGAAGTTCATGTTAAGAGGTATTATGTTACACAAACTTGTCATGGTAGTGGAAAACAACAACAAAATCCAACGTAAATATTCACAGTAAAAGATACAATGAAACTTAAGATCTTCTAAACATTTTCTTTAGTTATTGTGTGCAACTACAGGGTTGTAACATATCTGCCTCTGAAAAGAACAAAGGATGTGGTGGGTATGGGCACACAACAGTTGGTTAAACTGTTGACCACTTGCTCCCACCTTATGTGTTTATCTTTAACCAATTATGTATTTGTGAAAGAACTTTGCCTTTATAGTATGAATACTTTGTAGACTATAAAGGATTTATTCACTGTGTTTTAGTAATTCAAGCTGTGTTGACTGATTTACCAGACTTTTGTATTTACGTATTTTTAAATTTTATTATTTATAGTAGTTTCTGCTGCTTTTCCAGCTGAACTATAGTTTCTCAGAATTTCTCTAGAAAAAATAAACAATAACTAGGCATGCTGCAGTCCACTGATACTGTTTTAAGCAAGAGATTACAAACAACTTGAGTTACATTCTTGAAATCCTTTGGAATTTCAGGCTGGATGTCCTTTTAGTTCTAATGATTTGTTAGTAGTTTGGGGATTTTCTTCTATAGTATTTTTTGCTTTGAGGCTTCAACTTGAAATATATCCTCTGATATGTTCCTCTGAGTTTAAAATTATAATACCAAACTGATTAATGTGCCTTTGTATTTTTCATTTTGAAATTTATCTTTTTATTTTCTAGTAGAATATGATATTCCAATATTTGAGAAGTTTGGAAAGGGGGGGACTTATCCCCGAAGATACCATATTTCGTATCATCAACAAGATTACAATGATGGTAAGTGTAAATACTGCCAGCGTTCAACTTAATTAACCTGTTTTTCTGTTCTTAAAAACTAAAGAAGAAAATTCAGATAGTAAAATCTTACTAAAACAAAGTATTGAAGAAATGGAGAATTTAACTTCTTTCCTCAAACTTGCTTGATAAACTTCTAATGATTTCTAGAGCTGCTGAGTAGTCTCACCTCTGATAAAGTTACAGATTACAGAATTCATGACTCATATGAACAGACCAAAGATAGAATTTTTTGTATATCTTCCACAAATCACCCAGTGTATGCCTTTGTGACCCTTTCCTATCCAAAGTTAGTCATTTCTTGTTTTGCTCAAAAAAACCCCACCCACAAACACCACATTCTAAATGGAATTACTGTTAACGGGTTCTCCAATTAAGAGAAAATAAAATTGCAGAGCAGACAATTTGACAGAGAATTAAAAATCAACTGTTGGAATAAATTGCTGGAATGCAAGACTGTTGTTTATTGAAGTGGCCAAAACCCACATTTGGATAGTAATGACATTCAATTAAATTCAGCACACCTTGAATTTCAAAAATTTCAAAATTTGTAGTCTGGAATGACTACAGCAATAAACAGAATTCTGCTGTGGAAATCACAGAAATACCAAACTGAAACAAGGCAACTTTGGTCCAGTCCCTTCTTCTGAGGCAAGATTAAATCAACTGATATCTGTCACGCTGAATCTTAAACTCTGAAGTGACTCTAAGAGAAGAGATACTCCATGGCTTTAGATAGCTCTCTATATAATCTGCTTATCACTTACCTTCCTCTGTCTCCTAAATCATTTTTCCTGCATGTGAAATAAGTAACTAGTTAGTCCATTTTAACACAGTGGAAAAAATAATCACTGCCCGTATGTAAAGTTATGTCACACAACCATCTGTTTGGTTTCTTCTTAGCTTTCTTCTTTCAAACCTTTCCTCGAGCATTTTTGAAAGGCCCTTATTTTTTTTGTTCTGGTCTCTTCCTCTATAGTCTTGTAGTGGCCAAAACTGAATAGAGTACTCTAGCTGAGGCTTTTCTAGTGGCTGCTTTATGTATAACAGGGTGTAACCGTGCCTTTGTATGCAACAGTCCTGTTAATGCATTCCAGAATGGCACTTTATTTTTCCTTCAGAGTCACCATACTGACTACTGTTTGGTCTGTGGTCTATTACAGTTCTAATGTCCTTTTCTTATGTTACTGTTAGTCAGCCAATTATTTTTCACTTTGTGGTTTTTGAAATTGATTTCTCTTTAAGTATATATGTTTGCTTCCTTACTGAATTTCTTCTTGTTGATTTGTGAATCATCTCCAATTTACCAACATCCCTGCGAATTTGATCTTTAAAAGTACTTCAAGCCACTCTTGATGTCACTTGCAGTATTTCAGTGTACTCTGTTCCATCATATATATTAATCTATCTCGTCAGTTAAAAACAGTGTAAGGAGGTGAACTGAAGGTAAACTGCTGTACGTGTCCACTCTAAGTTATTCTCTTTTGGGTGAGACATCGCTGGTAACTGTTCAGAGTCTGTCTTGGGCATCCACTTCACCAGAAGTTGGTCTATGCAACAGTTCATTAATTGGCTTATGAGAATGTCCTTATGAAATGGGTGAATTGGGTAAGATACATGTGAAAAATCAATTTGGGCTGTTTTCTCACCCTATTATTTTCTCAGTAGTTTATAAAACTGCTTAATAGTTTTTTTTTCCCATATTTATCTTAGAATTGAAATTGATCTGACTCATGTATAAATCTGAGTCCACTTTTTCAAAGATGTTTCATCTGCCTTCAGTCCCTTGGAAACTCCCTCTCCAGCATAAGACTTAGCTGAAGGAATGTCTGATTCATTATTTATCTGAGTTCCCTAGGAAGAAACTTCGTCAAACCATGCAGACCTAAAAATGTTCGTTACCTAAATATATTGACATTGTGTTAAGCATCTGGTTGTAATTGACCTTTTTGAATATCAATGTCATTTTTTTTATTTTAATGCTGTCACTATCTATGAATCATGGAATGTTTGGGATGTTTATTTGTGGTGTTCCCTCTGATTACAAATGTAGATCTTTCTCTACTTTTGATTCTTATTTTTGTAAAAGGGTGAATATGTTAGCCTGGGCATCATTGGAACATAAACATCTCTCTCTTTCTCTTGTTTTTATTAGAAGTTTATTCTTTGCATCTTAACAAAGCAATACAAATGGAGGTAGGGCACTTTCCTTCCTGCCTTCACAGCCCCCCAGGTTTCTGAAGCATGCCAGTTAAACTTCAGAACAGTTCTAAAAACTGTCACTTGTATGCTGCTCCCAGTTTCATACACTTTAATTTAACTGTTCTGCCTAATCCCTACATTCACCTTTGACGAATATTTGTTTTTGTCTAGTCTGGAAGTTAGACTAGTAAATTCTATAATCATTGCATATATCATATGGCGTAGAGAACTTGAACTACATTATATGGAATCCACAAAGTATTTGCATACATAAATCACACAGGAATATATTTTTGCAGTATAGCATGTTTTTTTTCTGTATAACTCTGAAGGTCGTAAAACTTTTCCAAGAGCCAGAAGGACTCAGGGGAACAGCTTCCGATCACCGGTTAGTTTCAGTCCCACCGATCACTCGCTGAGCACCAGTAGTGGAAGCAGCGTCTTTACGCCAGAATATGAAGATAACAGAATGAGGAGAAGGGGAAGTGACATAGACAATCCTACCTTGTCAGTGATGGACATCAGCCCGCCAAGTCGCTGTAAGTTAAGGAATTTTGTGAACTCTACTCTACGCTCTTACCTTTCAAATATACCATGTCAAAACTAAGCATGTCATCAAAATAAACGTGATCAAGTAATGCTTTTCTCTCTAATAGAAAAAAAAATCAAATCTATAGGCTCTGTGTTTTTTTCATTGCTTACTGTGCCAACCTTCACGTAGATTTTGGCATGGAACATACAACTGTGATAACAAATCAGTGTAAAACTATTTTTGATGTGTTAGATTTTTGAGGACCTGAGAAGGGTCACATAGATTACAATTACTATTTATTTTTCCTGATGTAGGTCAGCTTTTCTTAATTGGTACTGTTTTATATTTGTGGTGGAACAAATATACTCTGTGATGACTGCAGTAGTTGATAGATTTTAATTACACTTTGATTAAAAAAAAGTTACTAAGTTTGTGTAATACGCTTTGTCTGTTTTTCAGATTCGATGTTACTAACTGTTCTAAGTATATATATTTCTAGAAGAAATTATTTTTTTGTGAATAAATGTAGAGTACCTTATATTTTCCATTTTATAGAAAGCTTTATTGTCTTTGTAACTTATATGGGGAAGTTCAGGACACACTGTCTTTGTTATTGAAAAACATATAATTTTTTTAAAGACTATGTATTCGAGTTGTGGTGTGTGTTTGTTTTTTTTCAATCAGCTGAATAACAAACTCACCTGAATACCAGAACTATACTTATTTTTTTCAGCTCCACGAGCTCCAACTAACTGGAGACTTGGTAAACTGCTGGGTCAGGGTGCATTTGGCAGAGTGTATCTGTGTTACGATGCTGATACCGGAAGAGAACTGGCTGTTAAACAAGTCCAGTTTGATCCTGATAGTCCAGAAACCAGCAAGGTAAGTGATACAGAAGAGACTTTGCTTCTTTCTACTTAAGTGCTGTGTTCTGTGCTAAACTGTTCCTTTGCTTGAACGGGATGATGTTTGAAAACACATCGTGTTTTAAAACATGTCTTTGTTAGGAATCCTGTGTTGCTAATACATCAAAGAATTTGGTTACCCGATTTTAATGTTATATCACACTTTAAAATTTTCAGACGTATATATCCTCATGCAGTGAACACACATAATTTAATTTGGTGCAGTCTTGGTCTCTAAAATTAAGCAATCCATTATAAATAATTACCTACTTCAGAGCACTGTATATTTGTACTAGTATAGGAATTAAAACACATTCCACATACAAACAGAAAATCTGCACTAATTTAAGTGCTCCTGAAATTAAATTCTAAGAGATTTTTTGTTTGGCTCAGAAGATTATATGAGATTTTTCTGTCCTTTTTTTTTCTTTTAAAAAATCTTTTCAGTTTTTAATTTAAATTATTAAATCTTTTGGCTTGAGTTGGGGGTGGGTCAGCTAAGCTTTGCGCATCAGGATTTTCTATTGCTATTGGCCATGTTTCTCTATGAAGAGCTAAACTTTCATTGACAGTTTATTCTCTCTAAAATTGATCTTGTCCTTCTAAAGTTATTGGACATTTAAGAAGAGTAACTACTTTGAAATAGCACCAGTCTTCCATTTCTTTTTTTCCCAGGTCACGTTTACTGCTTTTAGCAGGACGGAAAAATTATTACTGTTTTTCCTGCATTAGGACTGTTTTATGCTGTGGTGAGCAAGGCCAGCGAGCAGAGGGTGTAAGCATTGCTGTAGAATTGAGTGGCTACCAGTGATGCTTGCTGCTATTTGTGATGTGAGATCAAGGAGAAATGCCAAGAGTCATTTGTGTTGTTACGTTTTTAATCAAGTAGCAACACCAACTACTCTAGAAATACACAGCACAACTGACTTAGCTTCAGAAGTGTTACAGATAAAATATCGTAGTCTCACCAGTGGCAACAGTTTTGTGACCTTGCCTGCCATATTACTTTGTAATGTGTATCTTTCTATGTCCAAAATAGTTTTCCTTCTAACTTCAGAAGTATGAGGGTATCAGCAATAGTCTGTGATGGATAAGTCAGTTTTAATGAAAGGGTTCTGGGTGAAATCTGGAATAGAATGAAGTTTGACTTTGTTGCTTAGTAATGTTTTCAGCATCTTACTGTAGAGTCTTTCAAAATACCTTCTGTTTACAAAATTTTTGGTAGTTAGGTTAGTTCAGGAGAAAGCACCATATGTGTTAATGTATTTGTGTGTTGTTTTTCATGACTACAATATCAAGCAGTCCTCAGAGGCATTTTTAAAGTATAGTCTGTCAGGTGGCATTCTGGAAGAGTTGAGAAATAAGGCTAATTATTCCGGTAGAAAGACAGAACTTTAAAATAAATAAATAAATGGGAGTTTTGTGATATGTTGCATAAGGATCGGTGAGTTGATATACATCTTGGTATCTGTGCTCTGGAACAGATACAACTTCAAACAAAATAAGAAATACAATGAGATAATGGCAAACAATTTATAGAAAATGAATCTTTTTTTCGTTATTTCCCTCAAACTAATGGTGTTATTTTCTGATTAAAAAATGTGTCAACTTTATGTAACCTCCAAGAGCATTTTGCTACTTATTTTACATATCCTTTCAGAACAGCAGTACATACTGTTTGTTCTGCTTAAAAAAAATAAATAAAATCAAAATCCAGAATGTTATTTTAATATTACTGAATGGCCATGGTAAATCTTGTTTACTTCTTTCCTTGTAGGAAGTAAATGCACTTGAATGTGAGATTCAGCTCCTGAAAAATCTGCTGCACGAAAGAATTGTTCAGTATTACGGCTTCTTGAGAGACCCACCAGAAAGGACACTCTCTATATTCATGGAATATATGCCTGGGGTAAGCAAGAGAACCAGTCCAGTTCAACCATCATTTCTCCGTGATGTGATAAGCATGGCTTTTGCAGAAGTGCGCA
Source organism: Oxyura jamaicensis (assembly GCF_011077185.1). Lineage (NCBI taxonomy): Eukaryota > Metazoa > Chordata > Aves > Anseriformes > Anatidae > Oxyura > Oxyura jamaicensis. Next base: position 28,492,385 of record NC_048899.1, on the reverse strand, counting down.
TAGATAGTAAAGATATGTTCAAGTTAAAACAATAGCCAAAGATGGGTACCAAAAGATGCTTGCAGCAGTCTCTCTCTCTCTTCTCTGTTTTTTCAGAATCGCTGTGGTTTGTACCATGCATTTGATTTTTGTATGAGAAGTGCCTAGCATTGTCTTTAAAAAAAAAAAAAATAGCATTATTCTTAAACTCCTGGATTTCCTTGAATTTTAATGTCTTTTTACTGTGCTCCACCTTGTGCTGTTGCATAGTCATCGTCTCAGCTATTCTCAATTATTCGGAAAAAAGGAAAGGTAGCTAAGATAGGTGTGGGAATAGGTGCAGACCGAAAATAATCTTGGTTCTTGTTTTTTGTTTGTTTTTGCATGGCACTTGAATGCATGAACATGCTGAACTGTTCTACTTTCACGGTTTTCGTAAAAATACATTCAGGTTAGAAAACTGTAGATTTTAATTTTCTCACCAAGTGGAGACAGAGCTAAATAAAATGTGCTCTTAAAAACATCTACATTTCTGAATAGTAACAGCATTGTACTTCGCTGTAAGACTCCACAGAAGAAAAGTGTGTGGTTTTATTTCAGGTGAGTTCTGGGCTTTGTTTTGGGGGGATTCTTCAATTCTTATGAGATTTGAAAGACAGTACCACAGGAGTAATCTGTGATTAACAGAGCCAGGTTATACAAAGACAGCTGCAAAACCATGAGATTTTAACTTAACGTTATTTTAAGCCAACATTTTAAGCACTGCCTTCCAGCTTGTGATGTTTTTCTTGACAACTTTTTTTTCCCCAAGTATAAACTAGCCCGTGTAAACACCATCTGCTTCATCCGACTTGAGTATCATCATTTAACCATCAAAAGAACTGAGAGTGGTGGTTGACTGCATATAGTGCTGTTCTCTTTTTCTGTACAGCATGCTGGCACTATTCAGCTACTTGATAGTCGTAAAGTTAATAGCTTAATATGTCAATACGTGATTTCTCTGTTCAACCTCTTCTGGGTAAAAGTATTTGTTCCTCTCAGTGGAGACAAAACTATGTTTGTACTTTAAAATGATCTACAAGGTCCTGAAATGTCTGCATTTCAGGCATAATCTTCGTTGAAGTTCAACAGTGGTAATATTAGGCCACTTGTGATCCTGGAAATGTTACAGTGTTTCATACTTCTTTGCCATAGGGTTCCATCAAAGACCAATTAAAATCATATGGAGCACTCACAGAGAATGTGACTCGTAAATATACACGACAGATTTTGGAAGGAGTTCACTATTTGCACAGTAATATGATTGTCCATCGAGATATTAAAGGTAAGAAGGAGGATAGTTCTGTGTACAGCTCAGCGCTCTTTACTATGAACTATTTACTTGCCTTTTCACTAAAATTTCATTAAATTTGAGTTATCAAAATACTGACTTGGTATCAATGTGATTGCTTTCCAGTGTTTATTCTTATCACTGTTGTAAAATGAGTCTGTTCTGGCAGACTTCTGAAAATGTTTCCCTTGTCTCCATCTGCAATGCATTCATAATAAATTTTGTTCTGGTTTTATTTTAGTGAAGTAGTTTGAATATATAGCAAAAGATCACGTAATTACAGATAGATGGGGTATGCAGAGGAAAGCAGCATAATTTGAAAATATTTTTACAGAGTTTTGTTTCTATTAATTACACAGAAATTACCCAGCACTTCACTGTTACAAGAAATGACTGGCAGAGCTGACTTGCCTGACCCAAATGACTCAGACTTATTCCACATTCACGCCAGGAAACTGCTATCTTTACTTGTTCAGACAGAGATAGGTAACTTGTAAGTGCTGCAAAAGCACATTATGAATATGTGGGAAGATGGTGAAGTGCAAAATAATGCGTGTGGAACAACACCGTTGTCTTCCCTAAAACACAGTTTTCCTGTTGCTTTGTATCAATAGTATTTTCCAAAAAATATTTGAATGTCAGTGACTTTTTTTGCATGCTTATGCAGATAAGTTCTGAGCTACTCTGTGACATAGTTTAAGATTTTGCTTTAATGCAGTGTAAAGATATTTGTAGCAGTGTGAAAATTTCCCATTTCATTTTGTCAGGAAGGCTTTACAGAGTGACTGAAATGTCCTGGAAAAGGCCTAGAGTGCAAAACAGCGGGAGCAACCGATTTTACTGAACCTCTGAGTAAAGTAATAGGAATGAAAAGAGAAATTCTCTGGAAGCTCTAGACCCCTAGAGCTGTCTTGCACTGCATCACCGAATCCAAGTTGCTTCCTTTTTAAAGAAAACAAAACAACACCAAAGTATTCTTTTCCTTCCAGGAGCAAATATTCTGCGAGATTCAGCAGGCAATGTGAAGCTGGGTGACTTTGGTGCCAGCAAACGACTCCAGACTATCTGTCTGTCTGGTACAGGAATGAAGTCTGTCACAGGAACTCCGTACTGGATGAGTCCAGAAGTTATCAGTGGAGAAGGGTACGGCAGAAAAGCAGACATCTGGTATGTTACTAAACTTCTCTACCAAAGTGCATGATTTCAGAACGGGCTCTCTATTATCCAGAGTTGGAGTGTTTTATTCTGGGGTTTAAGCTGAAGAAGGGGACAAGTGTGAGCACTGGCAGTCGTGTTTGGAGCGTGTAACGCTGACATCTGGGAACTGTTGGTTTGGCAGTTCCTGAGCCTGTTGATTTAGGGATCATAAGAGAATCCTGTGAACCAACCTTGCATGAAGTTAGGATTAACAGACTGTTGGTAAATCCTGCAGAGGTACTGGGTGAAAGCAACATGTAAAGCTCTGAAGCATCAGGAAAGTCAGTGTCCTGTAAATTAATACTTAGCCTAATTGAACTTTATCACTGAAATACCTCCAACGCAAAGCATTAAAATGAAATGCTGCTCCCTTAAAACATGAGCACATAGGAATGAATTAGCCAGATTTAAATGGGAGATTGGGCGTGGGGGGAGAGGTTGTTTTTTTTTGTAAGTTATTACATTTTTAAGAATTAAAAAGGGAAAGACAAATTTCCAAAATTAACATTTGAGATAGTGCAACACATTGCGTAGCGTAACGTAGCGCAGGCCCAATGGACAGATCCTTTTGGCCGTTACACTGTGTGCTCTGAACACAGAGGAATGGGTAGGCAGCAGGAGATGTGCAGTTACATGTTGTGTTTTAAAAGAATCCACTTTCTCTTCAACCAACAGCGATATTTTTAGTGTCAGGAAGATTCACTTGGCCTGCTTCAGATCACTTCATAATTGTTCTGCTGTATTTGAACGATAGAACAACTGGCATTTGACCCGTTGTTCGTTGCTGAAGTATTTGTACCAAGGTCAATGCTTGTTTTTTGACGGGGAAAGTTATGGTTAAAACTAAGAAGAAATACCGAAGTGAGGCTTCTGTCATTCAGTAAATCTTTACTGTGTAAAGAAATGAGCCTCTGTCTAACCGAATAACTTCTTGGAAATTGAGAAATTCATCCAACCTCTCCATTTGGCAATATCATACGTGTGTTGCTGGAAGAGACTGATACTGCAGGGCTTATGGAACAGACGTTTCCTGGACATTTGCATGTCCTTCTGCCTTCATAAATCATTTAAACATCAGCTTTGTATACAAAGATAGTTTAAGATCTTAAAACTTTGTTTCACAGTCTATTTTAGTATCCTTAGCGAAAGAGGAGGATGCTACTGAAGGATGGTTTTAAACTTTTTATCTTCCATGTTACATTTCTGTCCCACTAACAAGGGATAAGTTGTGCATTTCTAACGAGCTAGCAAAATGCACAGTGTACTCTGCCTTTCAAGCATTCCTGTTGCTTTGCATTTCCATTAGGACTTAATGAGCAAGAAAGCTTTCAAGTGCATTCAAACCCTGCAGGTGTCTGAAGAGCTGGAGCACCAGGCTTGCGTGGTGCTCTTGGCCTGTGTCAGCCTGCTGAGCGCTGAGACCTGAACCTGCAGGGCAGCAGGGTCGCGGCCCAGGCAGTGTTATCCAGAGAAATACCTGGGTATCTCTTCTCTGAGGTAGCAGCTCTGGGCCTGGTGAAGTAAGGACGTGAAGCTGCGGGTAGATTTGGGTTACCCTGAGACAGTGGATGGCTGTTTTCTGTTGCTGTGTAGAGTTAAGAGGACCCCATGTGCCCATGGTGTTTAGTAGCGACCTGATGTTTCTTGCATTCCCAGGAGAGCACAATTCTGTTGTAACCTGCTGTCTCATTTTGCCTCTGTTTCAGGAGCGTAGGTTGTACAGTGGTAGAAATGCTCACTGAGAAGCCCCCGTGGGCAGAATTCGAAGCTATGGCTGCCATCTTTAAGATTGCCACTCAGCCAACCAATCCCCAGTTACCACCTCATGTCTCAGACCATGCTCGGGATTTCTTGAAACGGATTTTTATCGAGGCCAAGTTGCGACCATTTGCAGATGAACTGCTAAGACACACGTTTGCACACTATCACTAACAGCCTGCCTCAACTCAGCTTGCATCTACTGCATTTATTTTCTATTTGACTGCACTTTTATTTTTTATCTTTTACAAAAAAAGGAGAAAAAAGACAAGAGAGAACACATTCTCTTGAATCTTTGTTTCACTTAGATTGTAAACAATCTGAATTTTGTATCTAAAATGAGAATCTTCCCTTCCCTGCTCCCACCAGGACTAGAACTTCTTGTTTCTATAATGTACTGATGTGGTTCGTGTAGATAAAGCACTTTAGTACATATTTGTCTTATTTAAAGGGGAAAAAAAAGACAAATGATTGGATAGTCAGGAACTGTGTGACTTTTTCTGACACCGCTGACAAACTCAGGGTGCAGGGAAAAATAGACATGCAGCTAGAGGACAAGAAGGTTACTTCTCTGTGATTGGTCTTTATATTATAGGTACTTGCAACAGAGAGTTCGAAGTTCTTATATTTTAACGTTTTAATCAGTTCTAGCATTTTGTAATTTAAGCTGGATCATGTGGGTTCTGAGAGTTAATTATAAAGCTGGAAGAACTTGGAACTCTTTGTACAAAAGCATGTCTAACTGGTACTTCTATGTGACCAAAAGAAAACAATAATAAAGAATTCAACAGTGATGTACTAGAGATTTTGGTGTAGAACTATCATATCTTTATAGGAAAAGAATTACAGGTAAACAGATGATGGACCCAGACTCCTAGGAACTACCATACTGTAAGGGGAAAATTTCTGCAATAGAAAAGAGGTAGCTGTTAGATGTAAATAACTGGGAGAATGTCTCCTGCTGTATCTGCCAAAGAGAATCCTCTGTTGCATAAGCTTGGAAGGAGACAATTAGCTTAGATAAGAAATAAGTGGTGTCAAGAGAGAGTTCTCTTCCACAATCCCACAAATGTTTTTGGGGAGGAGAGGAGTGACAAATCCTTCTGCAGTATGTATGTTACACGATTCGGAATGACCTGCAGGAAATAATGTCTACAAAGCTGTCGAGGGGCGCTAGGATGGAATGTACGTCAACATCAAGTGCCTGAATACTATAAAATTCTTCCCATTATGCACTATAAGCATTGCTTTAGTAACACAGTTCAGTCATCTAGGATGTATTGACAATTCTGAAAATAAAATTAAACTTCTTTTAACACTAGGAGTAAGTCACTGAGAAAGATAAGACTCCAGTTATACTTCCCATGAGGCAACAATGAACAAGGAGGCACAGCACAAAAGACAGTATGAAATACAGGCCAAAAGTGCAGAGCGCCAGCAACTGAATAACATGAGCGGGATTACTGCAGCCCGATAATCCAGTTGATCAGTGTTTTTTCAGATCTCCAACTGTCATAAAATGGACGTTAATCCACTTTTTCTGTTTCTCAAAGAGAATAATAAAAGAACAAAGGCAAAACTCTGAAATAGTCCTTCTCAGTAGAGAAGTCCAGGTACCGATCAGGTGTAGTTAAAAACCAAATTTCACACCAGAAAAGTCAAGCTCACATATTTTTGTAGAAGAACAAAACATAAATAATTTTAAGAAGGAATTTGGAAATAAATTATTGGACTAGAGAACTAAATTAATGCATGCTGTTTGGATAATTCATTGCTTGGTCTGTTTTATAAAAACAGAGCAGGCTGATGCTGTGAATCTTGTCCACTCTGACAAGACTCTACATTATTGTCCCCAGGCTCTGCTCTGTTTTGCATCTTTAGAGGACTACCAGAATTATGAAATACATGGAGACAGAGTAATAAATTTACCTATTCTCATGCTAATTAACTCATGAGATTTCTGAATTTATCCTGTTAACTTCCAAATTTTGTACAAGGGCATAAGCAGGAGTATGGATCTGTCCTAATCACTTTACCTGTAGTGGAGTAAGAATGAATTTCTGGCCACCTCTCCTGACACTGAGAGTGGTGGCCTCCAGTTTGTGAGCATCGTACACGGTTTATAATTTTCTCAGTCAGGGTACACAACTGTGCAAGGTTTTCTGAGCATGGGAAGGACAATCCTGACCAGGGAAAACTTCAAAGGCTGAAAGGAAAGTCTGCTTGTTCGGACTTTTTTTGGGGGGTGGGGGGTGGGTGGGGCTCTCTGTCACTAGATAAAAGCTATGAAAGCAGACTTTAAGAGGAATATGTGTGTGCTCTGCTGTAAAGGACCTTTGCTTTATAAGCAAAATGTAGTGACAGCAGGGGCGGGAGGGTTAATGTAGAGCCTAATAGTTTATGTAGCTAATTTAATGATCATATAATTGAAATGATTGATTTCAAGCAGATCAAGAAGGTACCAAAACCAAGGTGAACATGTATATAAAAATCAGTAGTGGACAGTGATACCTGAAAAGGAAATTTTGTATTACCAAAAAAGGACATTAAAGGGAAAATGTAACCAGGTTTATCTGTAGCATTCATAACATTTAAAGATACTATTCTAAAAAGAAACTGCACTCTCTGAAGCTTGAAAATTTTCAGAATCTAGTTTTCTAATACTGTGTCCTTTTTGTGAGACAGTGCTGGCTGATGTATATTGCAATACCACTTTCTTGTTGTAAATTTAATTACTGAATAATTGAGTTTGCTGCTTTTGTGCCTTTTCTAAAAACGGCATTCAGTCACGACAAGGGTAAGCATTTTGGAACCAGAAAAAAAGAATTTGCCAAATGTGTTTTCCTTATTTTCTTTGACATATCAGAAAGTTGCTGAAGTAAAGACAGCGCTTCTTAAATAAAGACAACTTTTGTCAGCTCGAGCAATGCCAGTAAACCATTATTAACTTGACCAGGATTAGGCCTTAGCTGTGTTGTTTTTTTTACTTTATGGAGGCTGACCTAAGCCACTTAGAATAAATTTAGATGATTACCAACATAAATGCTTTGAGCTAGAAGTAGTGACGAAACTAAATCAGACCTTTTACCAAAAGGTTAGCTAATACTTATCCCCTTGCATGTTGCACTTCAACGTTATTGTGTTGGGGTAATGTAGTAAAACAATTTCTATTAAATAATGTAATGCCTCTGTGTACAGTGTCTGTACAACACTTTGTTGACCACTGGCATGATAATGGACAAACCTTAGCTCTAAAATTCCAGAGGGTACATGGAATTGCATGCTTGAAACTCCATTGGAGAAGGTTTGCTGAGACAAGATCTCTTCTCAGCTCACAAATTCTGGTATCTTACTAGCAAAGACACCAACATTTTAGAATCATCAGTTGTTCTTCGTTGTTGAATCCAATTACCAAAAAATGCCCAGGAAAACAGCGCTGTTGCAAGGATATGTTTTGCTTTTCTGTAAATGCCCCGATGGAGCTATGCTCCCCAAAAGTAAGAATCAAGGTTCACCGTATGTGTATTTACAAAGGACTTAGTTATCTGCTAATTAATTTTATGTTGTCTGTTTTACATAATAAGTAACAAAAATTAAGCCATTTCTGTAATGTACTTTTAATGGTGGGACTCTGTCCTGTTAAACCAAAGTTGTGTTAGAGCAAGTTTTATTTTTTGTTTAGGTGATAGAAATATCCATGCAAGAACTTAAAAGTATGGATCTATTAACATAGTTCAATTTACATCAACTTCTTGACAGTTTAAATTTAGTCTTAAATTTTTAACCAAATTTGCAATTCCGATTGCGGCCCAACAGTCCTTTATAACAAAATGAAAAGTTATTCATTTGTGTTGTGTTTTTTTTCTTTTTTTTTTTTCTTAGGTGGTGCCTTTTTATCAGTATGCCTTAATTTTGTTCCTCTTGAACACCGTATTGAAATGCTACGGCTGTCATACAATTCCATGTCACCAAATCAGGATTTTGAAGTGCCCAAACCAGAGTTCACATAACTGCATTGAAAAGTGTACTTTAGTTATAATCTGATGCAGACTTCTGAGAATCTTAAGAAGTGGTTTTTGGAGCACTTCCTGAGTGCTTCCTATGCTCACACAGGTTTCATATTTGCATTTTGGAGACTGCATACTGTTACACATACCCCCAAAAAAACTTGTTTCCATTCACAGAAATACAATTACAGCTGAGATTTAGCTTCTTAGCTCTGGGTACGAGACTCTGGGTTTCCTGTAGAGTTCTTAGCAGATGTGAAATTCTAGTTGGTATGTTAGTAAACATGGTACAGTAATAAAAGTTGTTTACTTTCAGTACACAGGAATATTACCTAAGCAAATCAACAGACTTCTTAGTGAAGCTGACATTGTTCCCATTAAATTCCTTCCTGTTTCTTTTTGGAAAATCCTAATCCTGCCGTTGTCTTGACTGAAAGCCTTCTTGCAGCACCTGTAGGTACAGCGCAGTATAGCAAGCCATTCTTTCAGGCGACATAGAGCAAACTGTAACTGCAGCTTCAGAGACTCGAGCAAATTGGTCAGATCTAGTTATTTATAGTTAATTTCTTTTTAATCTTGAAAATCTGTCACGCATATAGAAAAGCATAATTTGTGTGCTTGAATGTAAGTCTGTATGGTGTTTCTGGAAAAGCAAAAGTATTACTACCGGTATCATTTCTTGCTGGTAACTTGCTGTCTTGTGTTAATGACAAGCCTGCAGTGTAAAACCACATAGAATTACCAAAGCTTTTCTATTCCCATATACGTATAGCCAAAAGCGATGTTTCATGGATTAGTACTGTTACTTTTAGATACACATACTTATATATCCACCAGTAAGCTTATTGCTAACTGAGTAAAGCAGGTACTAGTAGATAGACACCTCCCATATTTAAAATATTTGGGTGTTTATATTTGCTGTTTTGATGTGCAACATTCATGACAGCATTAAAAGGAAGTTTGTTTTTTTTTTTAACTCCTTTTAACTTAATCTTATTTTTGTTATTCTAAAAATAAGGCATAAGCTTGGTAACTGAACCTGGTGACTTTTTGTAGCCAGGCTTGATCTTTGGGACATTTGAGGAACGCCATAAAGATAAGTAGATTTGTGACCTGAATTGCTCTGTGTACCATAGTAAGAACTTTTCAAAGCTGCTGGGAAGGAGTCCACTTTACACCAGAGCCAGATGTCACCCACAGCTACCTGAGTGTATGCTGCCTTCAGGAGGAGCCACAAACCCACGCCAGAGGGGGCAGAACTGCTACCAGCCTGGTTGCTAAATCACTACTTTTAATCAGAATACAAAGGAACTCTTTTCATTCCAGACCCTCAGTTTATTTTTCTAATTGGCATAACCTAAACACTGGTTAGGTGGTGGCCACAGAAAGCTCCCCATTAGAGCTGGAGCTGACGCGGTGCAGCTTTAGTGCCCGGCCCCGTGCCATGAAGCAGGGTGCAGCAGCTGGGGGCCTGCTGGGGCAGCTCTGCGAGACCCCCTGCCCCGAGCAGGGGGCACGGCCCCATCTGCACCACGCACAGCAACTGCCTGGCTTTTCTAGCAATAGCTATGTACCTGTACTTGAGGGGTAGGATGGATGGAGAAAGTAAAATTTCTCATCCCTCAAAGAAACAATGTGAGCAGTCTCACTTTGGTTAGGTCTTAGGTTTTCAAAAACTTACTTTAAAGGGAGAGGAACTGGATTAAAATACATTAAATTTGTATCTCGGGGTTCAGTCCTTATTTTGAGTCCACTGATGAGGATTGGAGGTCAGGGTCTTCTGTCGAGAGATACAAGAAAAAAAAAAAAAACACTTTAACTCCACAGTGGATATTCCCAGGAAATATTTCAGAGGTTGTTCGTGTCTCTTACTCCAATAATAGCTGATCCTTTTCCCCAGTGGTTATTTAACATGGGTTTAAAAACAAGGGTGTGTTGTCTTTTTTGATGAACAGGCATTGTCTTGCCAGTTCCCTAGTGTTTGTTTCTCATTAATAGCAGTGTAAAGGTGGTGTCACCCCCAAATCTTAACGGTTTATCAAAGCCTAGCGTCTGTCATCTCAGACCTCACAGGAGTCGTATAAAGGAATATCACTGTATATACGTGGAGGAGACTTAGGTAAATCAGAACGTAGGCTTTTAGATTTCATGAAGCTATGAATACAAATTTGTAAATCTTCTCTTGACCTAATGTACATTTTTATGTAGCCATTAAATTCTCTATTTAATCTATCAGTTTCTCACTGTAAATGTTTTTACTCTCAGTTGAATGCTGGGCACAGTTTGTAATGTATGTACACAAAGGTGTTTTTTTCTATCAACGTTGACTTTTTTGCACATTTTTGGAAATATTTAATTTGTACACTGATTTAATACTCTGACCAATTGTTGATGGGTGTATGAGAATCACGTGTGTGTGCAATGTACTACTGTCTGGATGTATGGTTTTTTATTACTTTTGAGATGTTGCTATCAGTAACTGCACTGCTGTTGCTGCTTTACATGGAATTATCTTGTGTATAAAAAAAAGAAAAAAAAAATTAAAAACTAGCCTATGGTTATCTTGGTCGAGGAACTCAGGAGCCGAGCGTCGCTTACCAGTTCCCTCTGTGTCTGCGGTGACTGTGTGTGTATATATCCCAGTAATCTTATTCCACAATTTCATTTCTACATTTTTATGAACTTGTTTTTTAAGGGTACTATGTTTAGTTAGAATAATTAAATATATAAAAGCTTTGAGAGATAATTTACTAGATGAATATATTTTCAGCTGGCTGATGTTCAGAATATTTTTTTAATTTTTTGTTTTTAACCATTCAAAATGTATTTGTATTTCCAGAATCAGACACGAATTGTACTTAGAAATATATTAAAACACTGTAGGGACAGCCGTCTGCCTAAGAGTGTTGTATTGATGTTAAAAGAAAAAAGAAATCAACTTCCCCCCCCCCCCCCCCCCCCCCCCCCGCCGGTCCCCTCAGCCATGGCGGCGCTGCCGCTGACCCTCCCCCCTCCCCTCAGGCCGTTTCCCGCCTCTCCGGCCGCGCTCCCCCCTCCCCCCGGGCTACGCACGTGTGATGTCACCGTCGTGCGGCGGCGCCTCTCGCGCGCGCCGGAAGTGACGCAGCGGCTGGTGGCGGCGGCTGGGAGCCGGGTGCCGGCGCGGGGGGCGCTGCGCGGCGGCCATGGGCAGGAAGGAGCGGGGTGAGCGGGGGGACGGGACGGGAGGGGAGGGGAAGGGCAGGGAGGGGAAGGGAGGGTTCCGCTGTCCCGCCCCACTGAGCCCCGCCGCCCCGCAGAGAAGAAGAAGTCGAAGCGGCGGCACGCGGAGGAGGACGAGGACGATGAGGACGAGGCCGCGGGCCGGGAGCCGCAGGAGGCCGTGCCGTCCGCCGCCGGGAAGCAGGTGGAGGACGGCGGCAGCAAGCTGGACGAGTACGGCGCCAAGGACTACCGGCTGCAGATGCCGCTCAAGGCCGACCACGCCTCGCGGCCCCTCTGGGTGGTAGGTGCGGGGCGGGCGGTGGGCGGCTGGCGGCCTCCCGCTCTTATCCGGCTGGGCTGGGCGAGCCGGGCCGTTGTTTCGGGAGGAGATGACTCCGAGGGTGGCGGGGCCTTGCAGGGAGACCTGGACGGGTCGGAGAGCTGAGCAGGCACCAGCCGCACGAGGCTTAACAAGAGCAAGCTCCGGGTCCTGCTCCTGGGATGGGGCTGCTCCAGCTGTATGTACAGACTGGGGCAACGAGATGCTGGAGAGCACCCCGCAGAGAGGGGTCTGGGGGCTGTGGTTGACAGCAAGCTGAATATGAGACAGCAGTGTGCCCTGGCAGCCAGGAGGGCCAACCATATCCTGGGGTGCATCAAGCACAGCATCGCTAGTTGGTTGTGGGAAGTGATTGTCCTGCTCTGCTCTGTGCTGCTGCGGCCTCACCTCAAGCACTGTGTGCAGTTCTGTGACAGTACAAAAAGGATGTAAAACTGTTGGAGAGTATCCAGAGAGAGACTACAAAGATGGTGAAGGGCCTAGAGGGAAAGATGTACTGAGGCTGAGGTCCCTTGGCCTGTTCAGCCTGGAAAAAAGGAGGCTGAGGGGAGATCTCATCATGGTCTACAGCTTCCTCACGAGCTGAGTGGAGGGGAAGACACTGATCTATTCCCTTTAGTCACCAGTGATAGGACATGCGGGAATGGTGTCAAGCTGAAGTAGGGGAGGTTTAGACTAGATGTCAGGAAGAAGTTCTTTACTGAGAGGGTGGTCGCACACCGGAACAGGCTCCCCAGGGAAGCAGTCACTGCACCAAGCCTGTCAGAGTTTAAGAAGCGATTGGACTGTGCACTTAGTCACATGGTCTGAATTTTTGGGTAGATCTGTGTGGTGCCAGGAGCTGGACTTGATCCTTGTGGGTCCCTTCTAACTCAGGATACATTCTGTGATTTTGTGCTGGGGGATTAGGGCTGGAAGCTTGTCTTAGCGCAGAGCAGGAAGCCAAACCTTTACTAGTTACTATGAGGGAAAAACACCCAAGCTGTTAATCTGGGAAAGCTTTGTCAATCTGGATGGTTTGTTTTCTCTACTATAGAAGGGTAAGTTCTTAGGGTAAATACCTTTTTGGGAAACATTCTTATAATACATTACTACCTGAGTAGCGGAGCGTCTCTGTATCATAATGACTGCTCTATAGGAAAGACTTTATTTTCCTCAAGTACCGCTGGCGCACCCTCAGCATTTCCTTGTGTTTCCCTAGGCTCCCGATGGCCATATTTTTCTGGAAGCCTTCTCTCCGGTTTACAAATACGCGCAGGATTTCTTGGTTGCCATTGCCGAGCCCGTGTGCAGACCAACTCACATTCACGAGTACAAGCTGACTGCGTACTCCCTGTATGCTGCTGTCAGCGTCGGCTTACAGACCAGCGACATCACCGAGTATTTACAAAAGCTGAGCAAGACTGGTGTCCCAGATGGAATAATTCAGTTTATCAAGGTAAGGCTATTGTACAGGTACGAGGAGTACATCTGCTGTTACCAGTGATGTCCTTTCCTTGCTGCCTCTCTTTCCTGGATATCTTTTGATGCGTTTGTACTGCCCGAAGATACCCTACTTCCTCACAACAAACTAAGCTGCTCTGCAGCGTTTGGTCCCAAACCTAGAATCGCTCTTTGGACTGTTCCTAATGCCTGCTCTTGTCTGTTTGCAGCTGTGCACTGTCAGCTATGGGAAGGTGAAGCTGGTGCTCAAACACAACAGGTAAGCAGCTCTTGCCATTGGTAGCGGGAAGAAGTCTTCCAGATGCACTGCTGTGCATAAATGACTGTGGTCTTAGTGCACGTCGATATTCACAGCTCCCAGCTGTGTGTGTATGTGTGTTCATACAGGATCGTATTTTTAGTTGTTGAAAGTTTAATATGTTAATTAATGATTTCAGTTGGTCCTGAGCTACTAGCGGCTGTCATTACATTTTAAAATGTAGGATACAAATTTTTCTATTCTGGCCTGTTTCTTTTTTTTGCTTGGACCTACAGTATTCTACAATATCCTTAAGGTTTTCAGATAACTGTTTCATTAATTTCTTCCTAATTTCCAAGAGCGTGTCTAAAAAACTTTTTCTACAGCTGCTCTTCAGTTTCATGCGTCCTGACTTGCAATGTGTTACTCAGGAGGGATAAGTAAACCCATTGTGAAAAGCTGTGTGTTTCTGTGAGATCTGCTTGTTCCTAGGTTGACTCTGATGTGTTTTAAACACAGAAGATAATGTCAGAGGGGATTCCCTTCAAAGGCTAGCTAGTTTAGACCTGACTGATACTATCTAAACCTAAGATTCTGCGGTAGGGAAGGGGAGGAGACAGCAGAAAACTGAAACCTGCTGCTCTACCTTGCCCATGCTTCCTCTTTCTGCTTTTATGTCTTTTGCAAAGTTCTTCTTTTTCTGACAGCCGCAGTTAAGACCTTGGACTAAAATCTGATGCTCTGCTTGTGCTGCTGCTACCCTTGTGGGTAAAAGTAATGCTAGTATTACTAGCGGGCTTTTGTCTTCTTCCTGGGTGATTTCTCCCATGCCTGCTCAGTCTTCTCTTTCTCTTGGCTCATGTTTTAACTATGATCTTTTTCTTTGCGGCTTTTTTGGTCCTGTGGATAGGACTTTAAGACACCATATCCAGCATTTTTACAGATTCATCTCAATTCAGTCTCAAAAAAAAAGCTGCCTCCTGTCACATGTCTCAAGTAAGACTGAAACGTGAGGGATACCTCTTGGCAGTTTTCATTTTTCCCCACTCGTGCCATTATAGAGAGATATCATCTGACCAGGATAGGTAACATGAAAGTACGTGATGCTTTTGGTGTGAGGCATCTTCTAAAACTTTGGATTGTCATAATTTCTTTTTTCTTTTTTTTTTTAATTAACACCCCTAACACGGGGTACTTGAGAATGCATCTGGGAGAGCTGTAGAATTGAGCATCTGTGCCCCTCTTCCTATGTATTATTCTGTTGATGAGTTGATCCAGATGTTTTTATTTGTTCTTTCCTTTTAGATATTTTGTGGAAAGTACCCATCCTGATGTCATTCAGCAGCTTCTGCAAGACCATGTTATTAAGGACTGTCGCCTGAGAAATGCTGAAGGTGAAGAAACAGAGCTCATTACAGAGACATTCACCAGTAAATCAGCGGTATGTTTGGCATGTTTTAAAGCAATTGAACTAACATTGGATAAATTGTTAAGTAGCTTGGAGTGTTTATTGCGGGCTTGTTGTGTCAGCAGTCACTTTCAGTTCTGTCAGCAATGCTCTGCCTCGTTAATCAGCTCTGCTTCGATGTGTGTGGGGGGAGCATCTCCTAAAGATCCCTTAAGTGAGACTTCCTTTCTATTTCAGATTTCCAAATCCAGTGAAGGTGGCTTTGGTCCATCAACATCACAAGGAACGGATGCTCAAAACAAGCCAGATGTTCCAGCTGACTTATTTGAGTTCTATGAGCAGATGGATAAAGATGAGGAAGAGGAGGAGGAAACACAGACAGTATCCTTTGAAGTCAAGCAGGTACGAGCACTTCTGTCTGGTAGCATTTGTAGCTTTGAGGGATGTGCCTGGGACTCACAGATAAGCGTGAGAACTTCACATAAAGTACAGTGCCTCCTTGTTTGATGGCGGAGATCATTGGAAGTTGATAACATTTCTTTCCTTTCGCCTTCCAAAATGTTAGGATCTTCCTTTTCAGTACACAGGGAGGCAGACTGCACATTGTTCCTTCCCTGCTCACAAGCTCGTGAAGGTTCCAGGAGCTGAGGGAGGTTCCCACTGCATGCAGCTCGATGCTGCTTTGTGCGAGACAAGGGAGAACGCAGTGGGGATCAAATCTGCCGAATCCGCTCTTGGTTTTGGAACTTTTTTCTTCATGATTCGTATTTACAGAAGGAACTCTTGGTGGTTCTGCTCTCATAGCTTGAGAGAGGTTGCTGGAGAGTAGAGCTTGACCTTCTGGCTTGACCTTCAGAGAGCTTTTGTAACTTTCTTCTAGTTACTTCCTGGACTTGGTGATTCTAATGATGTATGTCTGGGCAAAACAGAAATAATAAAGAGAGAACTTTTTAGTAAACAAAATATTTACTAAGAATTAAAAAAACAACACAACTCTTGGTGATTGAATCAAATTGTCATTGTGGTGCAGTAACTGCATTGCCAGGGTATGAAGATTTTCCTTTTGACAGCTGTGCAGCTTTGGTAGGTCCCCTTCCGGGTAACACACAGAACCTTTTGTGTCTGTTACTGAGCTCTTTGTACAGGACTTCAGGGTGTAGTTGAGTCACTGCCGGATAAACAACACATCTGAGATTAATGCGTCATGCACTTCCATCTGTCTAAATAGTTCTCTGTGGTATGGACTGTTACTTAGAATGTTTGAGGGGCATGGGGGTGGTCACGATTGAAGTTCTTGAAATGAACTTTAACTCTTGCAGACTTTGTGAGCATAAAAGACAAATGTAACTTCACCTGGTACTATGCAATCAGTGGTTGTTTAAAAAAAATAATAATTCAGATGTGGAGAATTTACCATCTGAAGCTTTGTCTCCTCCTCAGGAGATGATTGAAGAACTTCAGAAGCGTTGTATCCATTTGGAGTACCCTTTGCTGGCAGAATATGATTTCAGAAATGATTCTGTGAATCCTGATATTAACATAGATCTGAAACCTACAGCTGTCCTCAGACCCTATCAAGAGAAAAGCCTAAGGAAGATGTTTGGAAATGGGCGAGCCAGATCTGGTGTTATTGTCTTGCCGTGTGGTAAATTACTGAGTTATTTAGGGGTTTTGTGCCTTGGGGGTTTTGCTCTTTGTTTGCCTGTAATAAAGTAACTTCTAAATCTGATGACTGCTTGGATTTCAAACAGTAGTGGGGACTGTTCTGAGTACCAGTATGCAGAGTCCTGTTGGTTTTCAGCCAGCAGGTGATGAGACAGTGGTGAGGGAGAGCCCAGTAAGCAGAGCTCTCAGATGTACGCTCAGCGGTGCTGTCAGTTTTCCCTGTAGTGACCGAAGAACTGTTTTGTGGTTATGGTAGGTTAGATTGCCGTTAATGCTTTCACTGTGCCCTCTGAGTCAGCTCTGCTGGTCTCCCAGTGAAATATAAAACTGCTGACACTGGAATAATTTGTTCGTTGGGTAGGAATAAGGAGCCTAGGGGGAACGGGGAATACAAGCAGTGGCATGAAGAGGGCTGCAAGCAAGAAAAGAGCCTGCACAGACAGGTTCTGGACCAGGGCAGTTTGGGAAAGACAGGAGGAATGTGCAGGTTGGGACAGCCCATGGGAAGCTATAGAAGTAGAAAACAGGAGACTGCTTGGCAGTGCCCTCGGCATTGGAGGTAGAGGGTGGGCACAGGAGTTAAGGTGAGGGCCTCAAAGAGTGTGTAAGGGATGTTGGAAGAAGAGAGTTAATTTCTTTAAGACTGGTATAGTACAGAAACAGTGAAAGCTTTGCCCTTAAATGATTTAATATTCTCTCAGTTTTCCTATTTCCCTTCCTTCTTTTTCTTCCAGTGCTATCAGTGAGGTGAATGATGAGTGTCCCTCCTCCTCCCCTGCAGGTGCTGGCAAGTCCCTAGTTGGTGTGACAGCTGCCTGTACGGTCCGCAAGCGGTGTCTGGTCCTTGGCAATTCTGCAGTGTCTGTAGAGCAGTGGAAAGCCCAATTCAAGATGTGGTCCACCATCGATGACAGCCAGATATGTCGGTTCACCTCTGATGCCAAAGACAAGCCCATTGGCTGTTCTGTTGCTATCAGCACATACTCCATGTTGGGACACACAACTAAGAGATCCTGGGAAGCAGAGAGAGTAATGGAGTGGCTTAAAAGTCAAGAGTGGGGCCTTATGATACTTGATGAAGTACATACCATCCCTGGTAAGGAAATGGTGTGCAAACCCCTCGTGCTATATATGCTGTTAACGTTGGAAGATTATGGGATTATTTTTTTTTTGCTGTGTTTCTCATGACAGACCTGTGTCATAGGGTTTTGAAACTTAAACAAGTAAACTGCCTTGTTCTAATTAATTTGCTTTTTGTCTGATGCTACAGAGTTTAGCTGACCATGGATTTTTTTATTTTTTTTAATCCTTCAAACTAGCCGATTTGTTCTCTATAATGGTAGTACAGTACACACGCCTTCTCCTTTTGCATAGGTTGACAAACTGATAACTAAGATACATAAATTAAATTTGTAGGATTTGGTTGTAGACAAATTTGTTATGTAGATGGTGGTACTCTCCTCAGGAACAGGACAGAAGTTCTGCTTTCTTTGCTTTTGAGATGCCCTTGCACTGTAGGCTTAGCTTTTAATACCTGTTTCTATTCCACAAAATATAGGTAACTATTGATGTCCAGAAATAGCTGTTGTAATTGTTATACTATGTAATTCAGATCTATGTTATTGGAAAGCAACAATGTGGTATTAAAGTGTCGGGAATAATCCTGGCTAAAAGTACCACCCAGGATTCTGATAACTGCTCCACCTTGCTGTCAAGGTGGAATAATTTGGTCTCTGCTGAAATGATAGAAGCAGACTTTGCTGATTACCTGCCATTTTAACAAAGTAGCACATTGCTGCTCCAGTTCTTTCACTTTGTTCTTTCCTTGTTTCATTAAAAACACTAAGACCCAGCACCTCCTGCATCTACAGACTCTGCAATCACAGGATTTGTAGCAATGTGAAAGATAAGCAATTCTGCCATATATTAGTCCTGAATTTGGCAAAGTCAGCCAAGGGTCCTTGTGTCACAGATCTTTCTGTGAAATAACTATGTGATGTTAGATAAGTCATATAAACTCTCTGAGTATATTACATTTCTTTTTGGGAAACAGGAAATAATACAAATGCCAGACGGTTTACTGGGATTTTCAGAGTACGTTGAGGGTGTGAACTGAAGCTGCCATCAGTCTGAAGTTTTGCTGTAGCACAGAACACTGTTAGAAGTGTATGTGAAATGGGGTGATATTTCCTAACATTGTACTTGCTTTGTGTTCAGGAGTGGAGTTCAATTTTTTTATTTTTATTTTTTTTTAATTGCAGTGCTTGTATTCTAAATCCGTTTAGGAAAGTAAACAGAAATTTTTTCTTACGTCCCTTAGCAAAAATGTTCAGACGTGTGCTCACTATTGTACAAGCCCATTGTAAACTGGGACTGACTGCTACCCTGGTCAGAGAAGATGATAAAATTGTTGACCTGAACTTCCTGATCGGACCAAAGCTCTATGAAGCCAACTGGATGGAGCTGCAGAACAGTGGCTACATTGCTAAAGTCCAGTGTGCTGAGGTGATGCTCTGCTTTTCAGTACTACCAGTGTATATTCAATATGTTTATAACTTTTTCTTTTTTGGGGGAACAACTATAGAATTAAGTAACTTGTTCTGTAGCTCAGGCAAGGCTGTCACTGGTCAATACGAACACGCTGCAAATCCAGTAGCGTGACTTCAGCGCTGTTTCTCTTCAGGCATTGTCATGCTTGATCGGCTGTCCCCAGTTCAGTATTCAGGAATGCGAACAGCAGCTGCAGAATTGTAGACCCACTTTGCAGCCGGCAGTCACGTTGGCTGATTTGATTTTGTATGTTAAGCTCAGTTCAGTATGGTGTTGGTCAGGTGGTATGCCTGAAGCTGCTTTTAATAGAGATTTCAACTGGTAGTCTGCAGTCTGTTGAGGAAAATTATTTTAACAAAGAAGGCTGGTAGAAAGCTTACAAATAAGAAAACGCCTGCTTATTTCAAGCCTTAAGGCATAAGGATGAAAATGGAAAACATGAAACTTGGTCTTGCTATTTCTTTCCAATATAATAGTGTTGACCTCTAGTCTTTCCAGCAAATGGATGAGATAAAAATCTGGTATCAGATAAGTGGAAGCCTTTCATTCAGGCAGAAATTTAAAGTAGCCTTTCTGGGTCAGGCTAAAGGTCTAGCTTAACATATTGTCTCTGCTACTTGCACAGATACTTAGAGAAGAGTATAAACAGGGCAGGCATATCTGTTACTTTTGATACCTCTCCAAGCCTTTGATCAGGCAAGCTCATTTATGAGCTATAACTGATATCTATCTGCATAACCCTCAGTGGGTTTCTTTTTCATCATCTCTTCTGGTCTCCCAATGAATAGAAGGTTAGTTTTAGTAGCCACAACTTGCTGTGATAGTTTCACAGCTTAACTCTCTCTTGAGTTTTACCTGGTTTAATGTGTATTTTCTTTATTTTATTTTATTTCAAACCTGTCTTGGCTAGTTTCATTTAATTCTTCCTAACTCCTGTAGTGAGTGGGAGAAGATGCAGAATTTATTCTTGTTTATCCTTTCCTGGTCAGTCTTGATTGCAATTAGAGGCTTATAATTGGAATACTAGTACAAATTGGCAGGAAACAATCTTTGTAATTGTTTATTTTTGTCCTTATAGCGTAGAATCAGGGGTATCTTCCACATGAGGTAGCATTTCTTAAAAAATAAAATCCACAAGTGGATTGGATTTCCAGTCTCTTGCCTATTAAAGTACGAAGATTATTAAAAAGATAGCTAGCTGTGATAAATGTACTGGAGCTACAGTACATTACAGATAATTTATGAAAGCAATTGGTTGTATTTTTACGTATTTATTACAGATAATATCCAAGGTTATTAATATGATCAGTCAAATAAAGGAAAAATAAGCCAAACTGACTTGTAGCAGTATCTGCTGCTTTCTCATGTGAGTCCATTGTTTTCCTTTTGGACCTTGTGCAAACAAGGGGTAGTGGAGCTTATGTACTTTTTAAAAGTAATAGAATGCAAGCAGAGTACTAGAAAGTGTCTAGGTGGAAAGGAGAGTAATTGGTCTGCAAATTCAGTTCTGACAGTGTTAAGGTACTTTGGCTAATTCCACCACCAATGTGATTTCTCTCAGTCCCTGAACTGCCCTTGAGACATTGGAAAGTAAAGTCTGAGCTGCCTTTCTCCTGAATGACATGTAAATGGATATTCTTAAGGCCAATGTTTTGAAATAATACTCTGATATGTTGCTAAAGCAAAGAATCAAAACAACAAAAAAAACTTGATGGCTGGGAAATATTAAGTATAATACGTGCACAGCTGCATTGCATATTTGTTTGGATCTCCTTGGCGTGCTATTAAGAAGTAGCATCTCTTATCAACTATTCTTCATAGCCGTGAAAGATGTCTAGTTTACTCTTTAACTGTAGTTCTTTCCAGGTGGCAAGAGAGGGCAGTGCTGCTCCCTGATTAGGCAGGGCATGGCCATTGCAGGTATTACTCTTTAACGGTGCCAGAAGAGAGAGCTACAGTTACATAAACAGCTGCAGGCTGTTAAAGTAGTTGTTAACTTGTTCATACAGTTCTGTTCTGTGATGAAGACTAAATGTGTCTTTAGGTTTTCAGAACATGGATGAAAATCCATTTTTAGGGAAAAGGCTTTGACTGCAGTAGCCGGGAGATTATACACAGTTTGTTCCCTTAATACTTGCTTTCTAATATGTGTTTCAATGAAGCTGCCAGGTGTGAGACAACTTTTTTCCAGTCCTGTTCCAGTCAGACCCTTGCCTGTTCCTGTCGTGGTCACACTGCCACAGATTTGTGATCTGCACTGTACAGAAAGCTTTAATGTATTATCAGCCCCCCACCGCGCCCCCCCCAGTATCTTTTAAAGTCCCTCTGGGATACAAAAAATAACTGGGGGTTACTCTGTGTATGTCTTCTAATTCTAGGTTTGGTGCCCAATGTCACCTGAATTTTATCGAGAATATGTAGCCATCAAAACAAAGAAACGGATACTGCTCTACACCATGAACCCAAATAAGTTCCGAGCCTGCCAGTTCCTGATTAAGTTTCATGAGCGACGGAATGACAAAATCATCGTTTTTGCTGACAATGTGTTTGCACTGAAGGAGTATGCAATTAGGCTTGGGAAGTAAGTGTTTGTGACCAGTGATGGCACTGTTGTTTTTCTCCTTCCTGGAAAGTTATCTTGTAATCTCATAGATTTCAGTCACCTCTAGACATTTATTGTAATTTTTTAAGTCCAATCCTCCTATATAAAAAGGAATTCAGGAGGCTATTCTCTGGCATTGCGATGTTATTGCAGTGTAGAACAGTTTGAAAAGAATCTCTGTTTAGCATTTGACTCTGAGGAGTTTTCATGCAAGTTCTCTGTGAGTTACTTACTATTTCTACATTTTCCATTATCATTAGCTGGTGGGCAAAATCAGGGGGCTTTTAAAAATGTTACCAGAACTCTTTTTATAATAGAGAGACAGGGGAAGCTATGGTCTGGGAGGAACAGTTTCAAATGAACACTCTCTGGATCTTTCAAGATCTTTTGGAGCCTTGTTCAGGTTCTCAAAAGGTCTTAAACTTTTTTTTTTTTTTTTTAAACAAAAGAGAGAACCTTATTTTTTTCGTACTGTACCGGTGCATTACCTCAAACTACTGTAATCATTTAATAAATGAAAGCACATTGATCCTGTGAGGTTTGGGAAGGGATGATCAGGGAGTGTTTGCAAAGATCAGGCATAGAACAATTCTTTGGTGAAAATAAGCACAGAAGCTGGCCTCCTCCTTTCTGTGATGAACACAAATAAAATTTTGCTGGAAGCTGTGGCGCATGTTGACGATATGATTTCATGTCTAGGAATTGCAGTAGTACTTAGCAAAGCCACAAACGAATCTCCTCACACTTTCCAAAATTTCTGACCAGTTTTGACTGATGGTAGTTTAACAGCCATGGTGTGCTGGCTTGCTGTGGCATCAAAGAGCAGAGCTAACAGTGCTGGATGGATTCCAACACCCGTGGTCTCTTTCATCATTTTTTAAATCTGTCTGGACAGAGATTAGCTATAACGATGCCTCTGGAATGTCGCTAGCAGCGTTCAGTGCACCACAGAAAAAGCCTTTAACAAGGATACGTACAGGGAGGGGGTGCTTGCTAAATAGCACAACAGTTTTTAAAGGGGGTAAATTCTGTAGAAGTATGGCAGCAGAATTAGTTGAAGAAATATTACGTGCTTGCATTTCATGTTCTTGACTCAGTTTTCCTTTCCACACATGGAAGTTCCAGTTTATAGAGACTTATTAAAAGGAAAGGACAGTTGCAGTGCTAGATGAGTGTGGGAGTGTTTTAACGCCGCCCCTGTGCCAGCTCCTCCTCGACCCCCACGTATTCCTTTGGTACTGGCAGGGAAAGGCCATGCACATGACGGGAATTAGTTTGTCTATAACTTCTGGGGCCACGGAATTCAAATTTGCTTGGCCAGCTTCTACTGTCATGAGTCTTTCATCTAGGGTTGTATAACTTGGGCTGTTTATTTTTTACTGGTTCTGTTAATGTATTTAAATGGTTGTTTTTGAAGGACTGTCCCTGTGTAGTTTTGATAATATGTCAAAATAAGGGAGAGACATCTTTATAGATCCCTCAAACACCTTTTTGTTGGAAGGAAAATGTTTCATTTTAAAAAAATCAATCTAGTGCTGCATGTTCTATGTTCTGGAAAGTACTTAGATGCGTCTTAATGATTTATGGTCAAGTAGGGTGCAGGGATGGTGGGGCTTAAAATGGAGGACTGATAGCCAGGTGCTCTAGGTTGTTCTGTGCTTAATTTAAATTTTCTTCCTAGTATCTTGTATGGTGCTGTGTTTGTATTTCTGATGAAAATAGTGTTGATAATACAGTGATGTTTTAGTTGTTGCAGAGCAGTGTTTTCACGGAATCAAGCTCTGTTGTTTCTCACGCTGCCCCACCAAGCGAGGAGGCTGGGGGTGCGGCAGCTGGGGGGTGCAGCCAAGGCAGCTGGCCTAGGCTGACCACAAGGGTGTTCTGGACCACAGGATGGATGTCCTGCTCAGCAGTAAAAACTGGGGGGTAGGAGGAAGTGTGCCAAGGCTGCAGTTGCTTGGGGGTTGGCTGGTGGTGAGCCATTGAATTTTACATCCCTTGTTCTTCTTGGTTTTGTTTCTCTTTGTGTGTTTGTTTTGTTTTCCTTAAAACCTGTATGAAACCTATGAGTTTTCTCACTTCTGCCCTCTGATTCCCTCCCCCAACCCACTGTGGGGAGAGTGAGTGGGTGGTGGTGTGGTGTTAAACCACAACACTCATTTTTGGCACCCAGTTTGGGGCACGGATGAGATAACAGGTTCAACCAGAGTGCCTTGGAGGAAACTTAAAATTACAATATCAGTTTTACAGTTTCTGGTTGCAATATTTGCTTATTCGTTGTCAACATTGTTTTATTTAGTCCATGTCGTGCTTCCTTTTTTGCTGAGTACCAAATATGAGAGCTTGTTAAAGGCTGTTCTTGGCTTTTTCAGTTTGCTGTGATATGTAGCACTTCAGTTTTGTTTTGGTTGGGAGACCTATGACAAAAGCATTGGCCTTGAACCTAACCTGGTATTTGGGCCCTGCATTGCTTGCGTCCCTGTACTTCGGGATCCATCTCATAGAGACAATTAAGAATTAATGCTTTTTTTCCTTTTTTCCTCCCAAAGCCAATTTGTGGATGAAACAAAGAATGACACCTTCCCCTTTTTTTTCCTGTGTGCTAGATGTTTTGTGCGTTGTTACAATAACTCCTCAGTATCTTAAACATCCTTTGGTAACCAAAATATAGGCGTGTCTCAAGAATGTGTTTTTGACTTTTCCTAAGGTTAAACAACTATTTAAGATCATCGCTCGGGGATATGCCCTGAGGAGTACAGTTGCAGGTGGATAGGTGGGTGCATGGGCAGGTACCTCTGATGCTCTGGGACTTCACCCCCAAACAGCTGTGGGATCCCAATGAAGTGATGAAATGTTTGAAGGAAGTGAATTGCTAGAGAAGCCTGGATTGTCAAGTGTTTAAATAGGAAGCAAAGGTTGCAGCTGTTAATGTGCTAACTCAGTAGATTTGAGGAACACGTCTTTTATTTTAACAGCTGCCTCTAGTCTTTCATGTAGGCCTAGTAAATGTATTCAGTCTCATCTACAGCTTCACTGGTGCACATAATTGCAAAACATTTGTAACTGCCAGAATTTATTTCTGGCAGGTTGGGTTGTTGTAAAGGGTTCCACAAGCTGGAAAGCTGCCATAAACATCCAAACAAGCTAAAAGCAAGCTGTAAGCTGTATCGAAATGTGGTCCATTCTTTTATCAGTTCAAATGTGTTCTGTGCTTCCTGTTGTGGTATCTTTGTGAAGAAATGACTGAGAAACCTTGATTCGGTTTAATTTGCACTTGTTCTGTGGTTGTTTTTTTTTCAGACCCTATATATATGGTCCTACTGCACAAGGAGAAAGAATGCAAATTCTACAAAACTTCAAGCACAATCCAAAAATCAACACTATTTTCATTTCCAAGGTAATGGAGGACTTAGTGTGTTATTGTATTTGTTTTCAGAGTGAACTTTATTTAAGAGAAAGTTATATATGTACGTTGTACATTGGCCATCTTTGTATCACAGTTAACAAAGGTGCACTTTGTACTCAGTCTTTGTTTATGAGATGTGGAAATTAGATGCTACTCAGAGACTGCTTCTGTGTTGTAGGTAGGGGATACGTCCTTCGATCTACCAGAAGCCAATGTTCTGATTCAGATTTCATCCCATGGTGGGTCTCGAAGACAGGAGGCTCAAAGGCTGGGGCGAGTGCTGAGAGCCAAAAAAGGTAAATGAGATAGTTCTTAGGCTCTCTTTAGCATCTAATTATTCAGTTTAAATGGAATACTGAAACATAGACAAAACAAACTGCGCCGTCTTAAATAAGCTTTTAGGTTGAGATCACATGGGAGAGGGTTTTTTTTAATAATAATATAGATGTCACCCTGTCTTCACTTGCATCATATTTTCTTCCCTTTTCCAGTTTTTCAGCCAGAAATGTATTTTCTTAAATATTTTCTCGCATCTTTTTTGCCCATCCATTATAATGTTGTTTCACTGTTACCAGAATAACTCTGAGTTTTTTTCTCCCACTTTTTGTTTCCCTTTTAACAGCTTAAAATAAGCTTTGTCAAATATGCATAATATCAGTAGATGCATTCAGTGTTTCTGGAGCCAGAACTCTCAGCCATTTTTTATTTTTTTTTCCAAAATTTGTGGATTTGAATATACTGTGTGACAATAAAGCAAGTATTGTTTCTATTCTTTGATTCTGTCCTGTAATGACTGTATCAGTCTTCTGTTAGTCAATTTGTAAGTGCTTCTGGTAGAGGCAGCATCTTGTGCAGTACAAACAGGCATGGTGATTCTGCCCATCCATAACAAAGTATTCTTAAATGAAGTCCTATAAAATTTACTTTCTTCCTAAAGACTGGCAAAATGATGTTTATTTTTTACTGTCAAGTTAAAATAGTTCATTGGGTTTTTGCTGGCTCCCCTTCCTCCAGTGTATTTCTAGAGGATAAGTAAATTGTAAACTGCAAAGCTATTTGTCTGGGATACCTGCGGAGTTGTTCCCCCGTCACTGCAGTGCCAGTGTGGTCTGACATGACAGACAGGAGGATTTCTGGCTGGCATGAGCTTCAGTGCTTGCAGTGGGTGGCTCAAGCAGCCTGACCGACAGTGATACGATCACTTAAAAGATGTAGTAGGCAGCTTTTTCAGTAGAAGTGAGGGTGGGCTTCCTGTCCAGCATTTTAGCACCGTTGTTAGTCACTAGCAGGTTTGTATAAACCAGTTGTAACCAGCCCGCTAGTTTGGTGTGGTTTAGGTTAAGTGCAGCTTGTCAAGCAATTGCTCTCATTGAGAACAAATAAACACAAAGTCACCACACAGGAAAAGCCTTGTCTGAAAAAGGGATAGATATTGTCCGCTTCTGTTGAATCGTGGTTTTTGTTGTAACGAGTCTGTGAAATTAATTTTTTTTATAGTGGCTTCTAGAGTCAGTGAGTAGAGATCACCTAGAAAACTGTCTGATTGAATTGACCTTTTCATTTTTGTGATGGAGAAGCAGACGGCTGGAAGGAATTAAACTTTTCTGTGGGCAGGGTTTTAGGAATGGCGTCTTTGGTTACTGGAAATCTGACTGATGACTCCCATCCATTTTTAGTTTGAGGAATGTTATTGGGAAGGTGGTAGTGGGGTCCTTCTGTCACTTTTTTCTTTTTAATATTTCAGTTTTTCTGGAACTAAGGAGAACTGTTTCTTTGATGTGAATTTCTGGTTGACTTGATGAGCTGAATGTTTCCTAACAGACACTGACTTAAGTCTGTTCCATTAGCTGTTAAACAAGCAATGCTTAATCTGCTGTATTTCAGTTTATATCTTCCCAAGACAAGTTAAAAAGTAGCTCCAGGCAAAAGTGGTTCTGCTTCAAGAGTTCTCTTGTACATGGTGGTAATAAGCTTGAAAGTTGGTTTATGTCACAGCCTGTTGGCACTTACTTTAGAAAGAGTGAGTATTCACTAGAGAAGCAGTCATAATTTAGTGGAGGCTATAACTGTCAGCTGGAGAGTGAAATTATTCATAGTGCTTCAGTCTTCAGTTCTGTGTTTGTCTATCTGGAAAATGACTCTTGTTAGCAGGGTTGAGGTTTTGTTTTGTTATTTTACCTCTGCTTCTGTGTCATTTAGGAAATCTGACTTTCTTGCCCTTACACAGACTCGCTTATACCTATAATTTTCTTCCTACCAAAGCACTCTCTGCAGTGTTGTCTTGGTGCAGTTCAGCAAAGGCCCTTTTTGTTGAATGGAGCTAAATACCAGAAACACAACAGACCCAGGGACCTGGGACCTGCCTGGTTCACATTAAATCTTCAGGCAGAAGTCATGGGTACTCATTTTAAACAGTAAAGCCATAAGTCATTTTCAGGAAAGAATGAGGTCTTATTATGGGCCTTAATGCTTTTTTTCTGCTTACCAGCGTGCCAGTGTTACAGAGCTGTTGGGCTGGAGCCAAAACCATTTAAAATGGATTCACTTAAGATAAATAACTCTACTGCTGCTGCTTTTCTTAGAAAGCCCTTAGTTGGTCCAGCCTTCCTATATCCTTTTTTAAACCTTGCTGATTTTGTTCATTCTTTTTCTGGATTACAGAGAAGAAATGGGTGAATTGCACAGAAAGTAGGTGTTCGTGACCTTGGATTTATTTATTTATTTATTTATTCCAAAGAGTATGTCTGTACATCAGTGAAGGAAAATTAAGCATTTTTTGGGAGAGTAATACTTTGAGTTAGAAACACTTCCTAAAAAAGCTGAAGGAAAAATAACTTTTTCTCTTTAGTTCTTCTTTCAGTTTTTCATCCCTTGATAATTCCTTTAGCATGAAATTGTTTTAGAAAAATTGTGATACTCTAAAAAGAAAATGTCTGGAAAGCACATTTTGAATGCATGCTGACTATTTTCTTTTTAAAATGGGATTTGTTTTACAAATAGTTGTGGTTTTGCAAAACATGAAGAGCTTTTTATAAATAAAAATTATTCTTAAAAAAATTTCTACTTGCACTTGAAATCTACATACACGGTTATTTTATATGCAGTTTGTACTTACAGCTGAGGCTTTGTTTGAAAATGCATACAAAACCTGTGTTAGTGAATTAACAAAGTCTCAGTGAGACCTTGTTTTTTAAAAGAGAACCCAGTGCTGTTTAGGTAAGAGATATCACAACTTCAAGGTTATTTTTGTTTGCTTTAAAAAAAAAAATTAAAAAAATGTTTGTTGTTTAAAGGTGTACAAGCTGGTTTATCCTAGGATTGCTAACTCTGGTTTACATTGATAAAAGTTTTTCTTTGTATTTTACATTCAGCTTTTTGACATGTATTAAAATCCTTGTTCTTGACTTTTTACTACTTATTTGCAAGTCTGTTATGTAAAGAATTTTATCTTTTACTTTGTCTAGCATAGTAAAGAAGCAGGTTCTTCTTGGAGTACCAGCATAACTGTGACAGTCTAAAGTTCTTTTTCCATTTTTTTTCCCTTTAACCCTTGCTCAAGTTATTAAGAACAAGAGTGGGAATTTCCATGTTGTATGCTTTGTCGATCTATTTATGTAAAGTTTGGGTGCAGCTTGTCTTTAAAATAAACTTTGTAAATTGATTTTGTGGAGAGATGGCTTATTTAAACACCTGGTTTTATGTTTAGTCCTTTTTCGTTCTTGGTTACAGTGTTCCAAATGGAATTAATAATTTGATGTCTTTGTCTCCTAGGCATGGTTGCAGAGGAATACAATGCCTTTTTTTATTCTCTTGTGTCCCAAGACACTCAGGAAATGGCATATTCAACCAAGCGACAGCGGTTTCTTGTAGATCAAGGCTATAGCTTCAAGGTAACTCATCCCTTCTGTTTATTACAGTTGTGGCCTATGAATATAACATTCACAAATCACAGAATTGTAGGGGTTGGGAGGGACCTCGAGATCATCGGGTCCAACCCGCTTGCCAAAGCAGGTTCCCTGCTTTCATATTCATATATTCATATATTCATATATTCTTTCATTTTATTACTAGGTCAAATACTTGAGAATTCCTGTTGTGGAATGTATTAATGAAGGTTTTGCTTGCAGGCAAAAACTGTTCCAGTGTTGTTTTTTCATCTATATTACTGTGATGGTAGATACAAGTAGTTTAATACAGCTTCTAGGAAGGTAAGTATTCTAACTTCAGACCAAGCAGGTGCAAGGGAGTGAGGCAGAACTTCACTTGTGTGGTTGGTTTGTGCTCATCCTCTTCAGTTGTCCAACCGTGCAGGCCTCTTATTAGTATATTATCATACTAGTTGTACATTAAATATTGTTGATGGTTGGTCATGTTTTGGTGGCCAGCAGCTATTGAGAAAATTTCCAAAACATCACAAATCAGAAGTAAATTCCAAATAACTCCACATTCAAACTATTTTTTCACTATGGAGACAAAATATTTTTACTTGTGGCTGAAGAGGTCATACAGTGGGCAGGCCATACCAACAACCGTGTTGGTATGGCGGCTCTGTGTTAGCAGAAAGCTGTAGCTAATGGAAGTCTTCAGACTGTGCTTATTTAGCTTTCACTAACAGTCTGATCTTGCTCTTGTAATGTTCTCTGCACTTTGTTCTGAAGTATATCGCCCAAATCCAAAATGACTGTGTTGAATGTTGACTGGTAAGAAATAACAGAATTTACTTTGGAAAAAAACTTACTGTGGAGCAGAAATCTTCCTACCTACAACTAAAATGTAATCCTCAAAATAGAGAAGATTTTCAGTGTTGACTGCATAACAGAGCCATGATTGTAAGTCAGAAGTTTCTCCTCGAGTCTGTTCATAAAGGACTTAACACCACCTCATTTCTCGAGTCATGTGTTGTTTCCTCTCTTCTTATTTTTGTATTTTTAGATGTGTGATGACCTGTAAGGATGCTCTTCATCTGACTTTCAAGATTGTTCTCTTGAACAATTGATTGTTGTTTCATTGGCTAGGATAGTCAACAAGCTCCAAGGTGTGCCATCTCTTGGATACAGTGATAGTGAGATGTCAAAGTTAGATACAGTTAAAGCACTGTCTGACCTCTAAAAAACTAGCTGCTGCAGCCAGTAGGCACCAACCCTGTCTTCCAAGGAAACCCTGAAATTTGTTCACCCTTTGTACTTCAGTGTATATTGTACATCGATTTGTCGTCTTTCTCCAGACATAAAATCTCATTCCACCAAAGTTTCTCTATTTTATAGAGTCCAAGGCCTATAATTTCTTTTTCTTTTAATCCTCAGGCTGTCCTATATGCTCAGCTATTTGGTTGTTAGAGGCAACAGTATCTCATGATAGCCCTCGCTTTCAACTATTCCTTTACAACTGGAGTTTTACTGCTCTTATTAGAAGCATTCCCAAAAACGGTTCTTCCAAGAAACATGGCCGAGAAGTAAACAATAGGGTTCCCATATGTGCCTTTAGGAAACAAGCTCTAGCTCATGATGTTGAAGAATCCTGCAAGAATTGTACCAGGTGAGAGAGGAAGCAGCCTCTGCTGGATTGCACTTGACCCTAGCTGTTGAAGATCTTTTTTTTCTTGTGAGGCATATGTGCATTATGGGATATCTTTGTGGGTAAAAACTCTGAACTGCAGCCACCCCAAAGTATACTGCTCTGTAATCAGTGCCCCCATTAAGGAGAACGTTAATGAGGTCCTCACACTGAAACAGATGTGTCACAGTCTAGAGGTAAAAGCCTTGTTTTGCTTTGGAGTGAATATACTTTGTCAAAATCGCAGATCAGTTAGCTGCAGCTACTTAGAACTGTATCTCTGTAGCTATAGCCAAAATGATCAGAGAAATCCCTTTGCTTATATTTGAATGCCTTGGGTGATAGAACTAAGTAAGGGGTTAAAATAGAGGGTTTGTATTTTTCAAGGAAGACCTACTTCTAGGAGCTTTTAGTTAGTATGGGAGTAAAAGTATTAGGAGTGGCAGCTGTGTCTGAAGCAACATTTTAGCTGACCAGTCCTGGAGTGTTACTTATATGCAGTTGAGTAACAAAATGTTAGAATATCTATTTTTCTTCTGTTTGCCAAAGTTTAAGCCTTAGTCATAGCTGGCATCAAACTATAGCAGGGCTGGAAGAAACTTGAAGAAACCGTCTATTGTGTTTCTTCATTACAAGCCAAGATCAGCTGTGTATATGTCATTCCCAGCAGATGTTTGCCATCATGACTCTACCTCATCTTTAGGTAATTATTTCAGTGCTGATACCTTCTCTTTTAGAATTTTTGTTCCTAATGCCTTAAGAAGGTAACAGTTTGCACTTTTCTTCTAGGGCTTACTTTCTTCTTTTAATCTTTCAATAGCTCCATTCTCTGCCTTTCAGCAAAAAAGAGAACTGGATTAATATTTGTTTGCTAAGTCACACATTTTGTCTTTACTTCTTAAATAGAGTCTTGTCATCACAATTTGCTACTTGGAGTCTTAATTATTTAAAAGATTTTCATTAGCTAACCAAAGTTTAGTTTTTTACTGTGTTGTGGTTTTGAGGTTGAATGTGGGATATATTGAATTTTAAACCAATAGCAGAAGAATTTACTATATCAAAGAACTGGGGATCACTTAAAACTTGGCATCCGATGAACAGCTTAAAAAAATAATGATGCAGTGGGAATTCTTTCCATTCTATGAATCATGTTAGCACTGTTTTGCAACAACTGGAAAAAGGCTAATGCAATTTAAAATTGCTTCTCGTGACTCCATTTTAGTTTTGAGATGATTATAGCACATGTGCTTCTTAAACAACAAGAGGGACAACAGTGTTAATTTGCCCATGTAATAGCATAGAGTGCCTTCCTGATTGGATTCTTAAAATTAGACTTTTTCAGACATCCATTTTTGATTTTAAAATTGCCGTTGACAGCAGCCCACAACATGGATTGGTGGTACTAGTATTTCCGCTCTGTTTTTCAAAAACACTGCTTTGTGTCTAATGTGGATTTGTTTTGCCTTAAGCTGTATTTCTATTGTTTAATCAGTCTTTGAGATCAGATGCAGCCCAGATTACTGATGTAATTAGTTTCTAATTCTGCGGACTCCAGATGAACTGGAAAAGGAGAATGAGGAGGAAAAACACTAGATAATTAAGGGAAATGGCTGAACTTGAATGTCTCAAAATGTCTTCAGGATGGAAACATGGTGGGAAAAGTGGGATTCTCATGTATAAATGTACGCTTACCAGAACGCATTTAACTGCGGGAAAAATTCTTGTGAAGTGCTCAAAATAACTTGCTTAAGAAAGCAAGCTGCCTATTGTCATGCTTCATAACAGAAACTTGAGAGCTTTACAATTCTTCAGAAAAGGAGAATTTTCAATTAATGAAATATATGGCACTATATTGCCAGTAGATGGCATGTGCCCTGCATCCATGGTTATCAAAGGAGTTACAAGGAGTTTTGAATAGAACTAACATAACACCCACATTATTTTGTGTGCTTAGACACAAAATTGAAAGAGTCCTTTTGCTATGCTGCTGCTTTTTTGTTGCAAATTGCTGTTTTGTCTCTCAATAACTGATCGTGAATCTTAATGTTAGTTTTTTTGCCCATATTCATAAATATTTATGCTAAAATTCTCAGTGTCTGGAAAGCTAATGGATTATTTTTATGAAATATAAAGTACTAGTTCATAGAACAGTTGGGTCTGGAAGGGCTGTTAAAGATCTCATTCTAACCCCTCTGCCACAGGCAGGGACACCTCCCACTAGACCAGGTTGACCAAAGCCCCGTTCAACGTGGCCTTGAACACATCCAGGAATGGGGCATCCACAGCTTCTCTGGGCAACCTGTTCCAGTTCCTTACCACCCTATGAGTGAAGAATTTACTGTGTTTACATAGTAAAGAATTTACTGGTTCATAACTAGACAAACCTGCAGCATGAAGTTAACTTTCAGTAAGGTTCCTGTTCAAGCTGGTATGGAAGTTGGCTGACATCCTCTGTCCAGAGCTGCCTTTTTTAAGAAGGAGAGAGGTTTGTATTTTGCATTTCCAGCCAGAATATAACAAGGATTGTAGGGTGGGGGGGTACGCTCGCACTCCCACCACAGGTAATAACAGTTCAAGGAATTTCCATCAGGATGTGGAATCAGGAGTCCTTCTCTTGGTTTTGAACACCAGCATTCAAGGAATGAGAAGTCCTACCTTGTACTTTGCTCTGTTTCTTAGGTAATAACAAAACTTGCAGGCATGGAAGAAGAAGAACTGTCATTTTCATCCAAAGAAGAACAGCAGCAGCTTCTCCAGAAAGTCCTGCAAGCGTCTGACCTAGACGCTGAGGAGGAAGTAGTTGCTGGAGAGTATGGTTCAAAGTCAGCTCAGGTAATGAAAAATGCTCTGACAATGATAACCACATATGCAGCAGAACTGAACCATCCCATTTTAATTCTGAATGTCATTACATCATTGATGCCTTAGTATCTTTGTGAAACATTGGAAAACGTTTTTAAGCTGTATTACTACTTGGCTATTAATTCATTTGTTGGGCACTAGAAGGAAGTTAGACCAACAGAATTCTCGTCCTGCCTCCTTGTATTTGAAGATGGTGACCTATCTATTGTTACAGATTTTGAGGTTCATCTTTTCAGTCACAAGCAAGGAATATTTTAAAACATGTTTAAGATAGGCATATGTCAGAGCACATACGTACTCTTGTGGTGGCAATGTGATCCTTGAATCATGCCCCAATTTCTCTATGCCCAGGGAGCATTTTCTTAAGTCTGTGAACTTAGAGTGAGTGGCGGGTGGTGACTTTCTTTGTAGAAATTCTTTAAGAAAAAAAAATCAAAAGCTTTTGGTGTTGAGGTCAGTAAATGAATAGTACTGCCCTGTAACTAGGGGATTGGTAGGTTTGAGCTGATCAATATAATCGCACATTAAACACGTGTTTCTTCCCTTTCCTGTAGGTGTCACGTCGTACAGGCACAATGAGCTCTATGTCAGGAGCAGATGACACGGTTTATATGGAATACCACACATCTCGGAGTAAGGCGTCTTCAAATAAACACATCCATCCACTATTTAAACGATTCCGGAAATGATGGTCTTTGTGTGTGCATCTTGTTAAAAACTCTGGATCCACGTACCTGTTTCCATAACTAGAACTATGGATTTGGAATTTCTGGCAGGTCTAAAATACTTTTTTGTATGCATCTATATGGCCAGATATTTGCTTGGCAACGTACGCGCTCTTATGGATGAATGTGAAAGGAGAAAAGGAACTAAATCCCATCACAGCAGAGACATTATCTGGTGATTGGATGCTGGTTACACCTGTCTGGTTGCCAGGGTAACTAATTTATTTTTATCAACTGAAGACCCTTTTTCAGAAGAATTCTGAAAAGTTTTTGTATATGAAGTTTGTACTGATGTTAGAAATATTATTTATCTGATTACTGTGTCTGCTTAACAAAGTATTGACGTTTAAAATGCTTGAAAATCATTCATTAAACTGAACAAGTCCTGTTAGGAACACTTGACAGAATGTTTTTAAACTGGGAGCTAGGTTAATACTCATGACTTAACTCATCCTAAAATTCTAACAGTGTTTGAAGCATTTTGAATTGCTAAGACAAGAACAAAGAGGGATTCTGTCTCCAAAGTAAACTAGAGGAAAGCATTAGTAAATACAAATACACTCTGTGCTCCATTTTCCTCGTTTTTCTTGCTATTGTTGAGAAGTTGCTGAAATAAAAAAATTCTTTTGTCATTTATTCTATTTATTAATCGTGCAATGAAAACATCATAATTGCTAAACAGTGCAATGCAACTATAAAAGTTATTGTTGAATCAGGTTTTGGACTAGCCAGACGGTGACTTGGAAGCAGAGGTATGAAGAAGAGAATCATGGGTTTGAGGCTTTTTTCTTAATGAAGACAACGCAGTAATTTTCTAGAAAATATGAGGAGAGGTGGGATCAGTTTGTGGCAGACAGGCCATTTTTAAGAAGACTTCCATATAATACTGTGACAGTTATACTACTTAGTATTGTATTGTGGATTTATTTTTTTTTTCTGAGAGTATAGTGTTTTAGGAACAACCTGTGAAATAACACTGATCTTGAATAGCTCTTGTAGCAACAGTTAATGGAAAGATAATTTAGCATAATGGGAGGGGTCTGTGGCAATGGAGTAGCTGAGAAAGTAAGCCCGTGGCCCTCAGCATAATTCTGTGTACCACACTTTATTAAGTGCTTTGGAACTGATCTCCGTTCTACACAAACTTAGAGAGGGAAAAAAAAAAACTGCTAAATTTGCAAATGGCTTAATAGCAATGCTGGTTTTAGTGATGACAGCATTAGTAGCACCTGGAATTAGAACAATGCTGTAGCTGTTTCACAGTAGATCTTGGCTATGTCTAATGACTACTCTTCTAAGTAATGGGTCTATGTGGGGTGCAGTACTTCCAGCATCAAGTAAAGCTTAATAATTTTAAGAGGTAAGAATCACTCCATGTTTCAGCAATAGTGTTGGTGTTCACAGTTTAGATTTAATTACGCTGATACAATTACTGTAGTAATTGCTGCCTGCTGTTACACCATACAGACGACTGTATCTGAGTGGCAGACTGGTATGCCATTACTCGATACTAAACAGTTGCCATCATACATCTTTACTGGAATACAGCCACTCAATTCTGCCTTCCAGACAGGAGTCGGTCGCTGAGAAACACTGCTTGTTCCTGCTGCTTTTGTTGTGCTTGCCCCTCACTCCGCGCATGGTTCAGCAGTGCTCTAAGGTACAACTCAACCCCTGGGCACAACGGACTGCTCCAGAATCTGTAATCCCAGCCCTGCAGGAAAATGAACTGTTTTGTTCAGCTACAAAACAGCACTGAATTTTGTCACGCAGGTGTCTTTATTTAAAGCAGGATGGTAGGCTGTAAACATAAGGCTTCACAGTGCCCACACAGTATGCATGGGGGGATCGAACTGCCCCGTGGCCTGAATCCAAAGATTCTGGGCCCCAGCTCTTAAGAGTACAGTCAGGCCCTCACATGCTTTACCAGACACTTGCTGGCCAGTGCTTCTCTTGTGCAAATGGACTGTGAGACCCCCTGATAAGTGAACTGTAGAAACAATGTAGCCGAGAGCTCCATGTTTGCCTTGAAACTGGGAGCATGTGGTGAAAATTTTGCTTTTCTGTCACTATGCTTCTGTATTTGCACCTTTCTGAGATGCTGCCTTCAGCACTGCGGGAGTATTTGGTGCAACGCTGCGTTCTCTAGCAACAGTCAACAAAGGGCAATGCAGTTTGTGGATCCAGATGACCTGCAAATTAGCAGCGATAGCTTGATGATGATCCAGAAAATATTTGCTTTAGAGTTCTCAAGAGCCAGGGGCAAAATAACAAAAATTTGTGTGGCAAAACCATTTCAGACTGGGGGTGATGATAGAGGCAGGTGAACTTTGGGTTACATATGTTATTTCTTGGAAGTCTGTGAACAGAGGTGCATTTTCCTTGGACATAATTCAGATTTCCTTAATGATGAGATAAAAGCTTATACTTTGCTTCTTGGCCACCTCCCTGGCTAGGCTGAATTCCATGCTGAGGAAACTTACTCTTTTTAGCGTCTTTGAGGACTTGGCTTTATATATATATATATATATATATATATATATATAGCTCTTTGTTTGCATTTTTTGACAGGCTGTAATACTGAAACTTGTGTTTGTGCTCTTCATTCTCATGTCAAACCAACAAGTGCTTGTGAAGAGATTAATGCTTGGAGAATATTGTGATTATTCCTTAAAATGACTTTCAAGATGAAGAAGGCACAGTGACATTGGGGTTGCAATTTCAAGCAGTGTTGCAGCTCTACAAAGCACTAAAATACATGCAATTATTTTTCTGAAGTTTCCTACGCCCTCCTGATGGTCGCAGTTTTTAGTAGTGCCTTACTTCTTTACAGTGTGTTTAAAAACATGGGGCTTACAGGCAACTACTTCTCAGGTATACAGACAGAATAAGGATCTATATTTGCTTAAAGAAATCAACAGATTTCTAGAGCTCAATTCATTATATGTTGCAGTTGATCCATATTTTTCTGTTTAAGCATTAAACCATAAATCATGTATGGTGCTGTCAGCACCTGAGACTGGCTAACCTGCTCAGATTTGAGTCTTCTTTTGGTACAATATTTGATCAATACTTTAATTGTCATCATATGGTAGATGAAACCAAATATTGAGATTTTTCATTTTTCTTTTAAAATAAAGCTGCTTTAGCAGTAAATGACCTAAAAGCTCCCTTCTCACCTCATAGTCTAAGTTCAAATTTGTTCCTTTTTCAGGAAAAATAATGGGAATTTGAAAAGCATTTAAAATTCCAAAGAAGTGACTTTACAACTTGAAAAGATCTTTCAGAAGATGTGTTTAAGGGCAGTCATAAAAAGCTAAAAATATGACTAACAGCATGGCTTTTTCAGCGAAGAGATGTTTCAAAGTACACTGAAAATTTTTGCTGGAATTTCTGACTTATCAATGCTTTTTCAGATCTTCTTCCTTTCAAAAGTTCTGAAGAGACTATCTTTTAACGTGTTAGCTGAAGTTGTTATTTGGGCAAAGTTAAATGTCTCCCATCAAATCTCTTATTTCCATAAATACTTCTAGATGCATTTGCTATTGGAACACCGATGTTTTTATCTGCGGTACAATATTTATGCTACTCTTCAATTAATTACAAGGCAAATACAGTCAAGGCTATTGAAAAGTGAAAATAATTCTGAGAAAACAGAATTCCTGCTAAGATGGCAATGTAACCACTGACTGAACAGCAATGTTATTACTGCACAAAGAAAGCTTCAACTGAACTTTGTCAGAGTTCATGTTAAGAGGATGGCAAGTTTGAATTGGATTTAGAAATAATTCAGTGAAAGTAATAAAGCACAATTAATATGACCCTGCTCAGGGGTCTAGACTGAGAAAACATGATTGTGGATTTGGAGACGAGCTCTCATCCAAAAATAATACACTATCTTAAATTGTCGATAGTCTAGTTTATATTGTGATTCTCTTACATACCAAAAGTTACCTAAAATTGAAGCATTTCCACTGTGAAGAGGCACATGCTCCAGCTTGTTTGAAATACCAGAAGTCCAAACTGACTAGTTACATAAAAATTTTTCGAAATCAGCAGACCAACAGGCTAGGACAAATGTCATTGTTTCAATGTAAAGAATTGTGTTTTCAAGTTGCCGTTAAGTCTGATGAATATGTGTGCTGGAAGATTATGTAAGTGTGAGAAAATGTTTATCTTCCAAGTCACATAATTGTGTTTTGTTTGGGTGGTGCTGGTGGCATAACTTCTCCCGTCTTCATGGTTCAGTGGGCTTACATGGATTGGACAGAAGAGGTTCCATATTAGAGCTGCTATGTTCACCATTACTCCTGGGAATTACATGGCTCTCTGGCACTACTGGATTTCTCTTACCTGAAACAAATCTGTGATCGTATCTAGGAGGAAAAGGGGACCATACAATGCTGATCCCTCCACCAGCTTAGGTTACACCCTAAACTATGTGAAACCTGCTGCTGTTCTC
This sequence comes from Oxyura jamaicensis, assembly GCF_011077185.1. Lineage (NCBI taxonomy): Eukaryota > Metazoa > Chordata > Aves > Anseriformes > Anatidae > Oxyura > Oxyura jamaicensis. Next base: position 28,453,656 of record NC_048899.1, on the reverse strand, counting down.
TCAAACATAGGTAGGCTTCGTTCCTTCATTCTTCTTTTCTCCTTTTCTAGTCTACTCTTAATAAACTTATTTCAGCTTTGTCTGTCTCTTGTAGCATAAACTCTGGATTTTATTGATAGTGTAGATTACTTAACATGCTGTAGTTGGTGATTTTGACCTCCGTTGTGGATTCTGCAGTAGTAAGGATGTGAAGTGTGACAGTATAGCAGCAAAATTAGTGGTGCATACATTAACTCTTATTTGAAAGTCAAACAGAACCACAAGATTATGATCTGGCACAGCAAAGAGTAGAAAATAGTTTAATTCCATATTCAATGCTGTGGTAGGCCACATGTTTTGATCACATTCATATGCATTCCCGTCCTGGTTTGGGCTCTTTAACCGCCATACAATTTGGCTGCTGTCATTTGAGGTACTATTTTTCTGCAGGTTACCAGAAAAACACACTTCTATCTGCACTGATGGATTACTATAGTATTATTGATAATTACTGTATAGTATTATTGTATACTAGCATTAGTTTAAAAGTGTATCTGAACTTCTATAGTGTATTTCTACTCCATCTAACAAACCTCATAGAAATATCTATTATTTTATAAATAAAGTTTGGAACATAATATTATGACAGGGTTTTTTGATAAACTATTTTGTGACCCTTCTGTCTGCTACTCATGGCAAACTATGGTATATAGGCCTCTTAGTCCTACTGGTACTAAGTTTTTGCTGACACTGGTCCTTAGAAGTACTGGTCTACCATGACCACCAAGTAAAAATTATGTTTCTGTGGATGTCAATCCACTCATATCTCCTTTGGTGCAAGAAAGGGGTTCTTTTTACAGATAGGCAGAACTGCAGTGTTATTCTCCTTTAAATCTCTCTTCTGTTATATACGAGAAAGTTGACAATTTTCATCATCATTGCGTTGCTGCTTTGTCCTTTCTTCATTTATTTATTTTTATTATACTCAACAGTTGATTCTAAGCAACTTTGCAAGTTCTTCAGTATTCTTTATTTGGTGGGGGGAGAGGGGTGTAAGACACTGATGGCACTTTCTAAGCACTAAAAATAGAAGAGAGTAGGTAGTTGTGGAGGTGTCTCAGAGGAGCTCCTAGGTTAGGTCTCTTTTCTCAAATGGCACATAGATTCTGCCTTTTCTTTAAAAGCAGATAGCCAGTAAGTACAAAATGTTATTCCAACTTAATTACAGGTATGAACTTTCTCCTGTTTTTTTTTTTTTTTTTTTTTTTTTTTTTTCCTCTTTTGACAGTAATAAATCTTTGCATGTGAATAATGGGAGAAACTCTCTTAGACTTTCTCATGTTGAGCACAATCTCTACATAAATAATTAAAAAGTCTATCCAGACAGCAGAGAGAGAGGTGAATTCCTCACTATGCTTCAGACAATCGATATCTAGGTTTTGTTTTAGTTTCCTTAAACTGGCATTACTGTGATAAACTTGATAGCTGGCAATCACAGAACGTTTGAATAATGTTAAAGGTTTGCTGAGGATTGTCAATAATGAGGTCTGAAGGTCTACAGCTGTTTTGCATACCACACCAGGTAAGTTAGAGAACAGTAAATGGAGAATATATATAAATGTATACAGGCAGCCATTACATTGGAGGATGCATTACTGATCAACATAACTATTCAAGAATAGCTTGGCAAGGTAGAAATTACATAATCTAAAATCCCCCAGAGAGACTACAGACACAAAGAAGTATAGCTACCTTGGCTGTAATTAAGACAGCTGTACTTAAAATTATTAAAATCATAATAAAGCACTGTGTTGTGTTTTCCCCTTGTACACTGTATGAGAGTTCTATGGTTTAGTCTCCCCTGAAGTGAATGGAATGTGATTAGCATTGTCTTTAGCTCACTTTTTTACAAAATTTCATTTTCTCTGCGTGATTACCTGTCTGTTTTAAATAGAATCTTTGTTTCAGACCATTTTGGTGCAAGCAAAGAAAATCTAATGTGAACTAAACTGCCTAGAAATATGAAAGTGAGGATTTACAACACAGTTCCTATACTGGGACTGCTACCACCTCCAGAAACTCCTCAGAGGAAAACCAGGTATTGTTCTGGTGACGTACTTACCAGACAAAACTTCTGAAACTCTTTTTCAAGTAGGTTGGCTAGAAAAACTCTCTCTTACAATTAATATAATGAAAAAGGGGTAATTCATTGTGAAGTAAGGGGGAGGGGGGAAGGAACTGAATGTCCAAATATGGAATTAACTGCAAAAACATATGACCAGGGAAAGCCAGTGCCAGCTGCAAAAATGTAGTCTTACAGTATAATATATCTTGAGTTTCTCACTAGTATACTAATAGAAGGAGATGCAGAGGCTTTGCATGATATTAATGGTGTTTGACTGATATAAAATACTTACTTATCATATTGATAGATGCGAAAAAGCAATTTTTAGGAAGAGTGCATGTATTCCCTCCATCAATCTAGAAATTAGAACAAGAAAAACAATTTTTTAAAACTGGAGAACTGCATAGAATTAAAAAAAAAAAAAATCAAATTATTATCACTGATATTAGGAATATATTTTAAAACTGATATATAACTCTTAATATGTATAGCTAAAGGATTGTATCAGTGTTGATTGCAAAGTGAATTCATAGTCTCTTCATTTTATATGTTGACTTAGAATGCAGGAACATCATCTGTTGTTTGGTGGCTTTAATTTTTTATGGATATTGATATTAGAATATGGGAAATATAATTCAGATAATTTAGTTTGGATTGTTCATTGCATGTTTTAGGACTTCTGTCCATCTTTCTTATATAATAAAAAAAAGTTCTGTTTTTGAATCCTCCTATAGGCATCTCTTAGTGCATCTATTGTTTGCTCTGAGATATACACTTATGATTTTCTCCTCCCCCAAGCAAGACATGGAATTAGCTTTTCTCTTACAATTATAAACTTTTTCTGAATTCCACATTTACCAGCTGTTTTTTCATTTCTTTCCCAGAAGTATTTATTTTATAAGTAATGGTGTCTCCAAAACCAACATTCACATAACTGTTAAAGAAATAATACAGCTACACCATGCAGAAATGTAGATGGTAAAAGGAAACTCTAGAGGTAATCTAGACTATGATACACGCAGACTGTGGCTGACAGATGTTTTTCAAATCTGTTCTTACAAAGTTCAGTGATAACAATTACATAACTTCCTGGGGTAGCTTGGCTATCTGAAATACCTAGGAGACCCCAGAAATATCTGAGATAGCAAGGCTGTCCGAAAATATAACCAAGAAATTAGTTGCTGCAAACTAAGCCTGTTATTTTTTCCTTTCCTCAGATATACACCTCTTTTTAACAAAAGACGTATACATCTGTAGTCAGTTGCTATGCCCCTGGTAGTCATCTTTAGCAGATTAAATAACTCTCTCAACCTCTTCCATATATCATTGTTTAAAAGCTTCTAATTTTTATGTTGCTTTTCTCTGGACCTTTTAAAATATAATGAAGTCTATTTTAAAGACATTAGTTTAGCTTAAACCAGTATGTACTTTATAGATATTAAGACTGTTTATCATGTGCCTTTTGTTCCTGCAATATTTAATGCTCTATCTACCAAGAGCATGATGCACATCTGACTCAAGAGAGAGATTTATTTCAGTGGAGTTGTCCTCAGTGATAAAACGAAGCATATAAAGCATATATACAAATCTTAATTAGATTTTGTCTCCCAAACCACAAATGTAGAAAAATATAGAGAATACAAGGAAAACAGAGCTCATTAAACTTAGTTGTGACTAAATTGCTGGAAAAGTAAGTTTTGTAAATGTCAATCTTGCTTGAGATGTTCCTCTGTCCTCAAGTGTTACCTGAGTTCTGGTTCACTTTTAACTGAGGTGATCTCCCACATTGTTCCTGGAGATAATTAAGTTTTTACAGATTATCACTAATACTTTCAGAAGCATACAGAAATGGGTATGAGGACAGCACAAAGGCTTTTGAAATTGTGCAGAACAGGTTGGAGCTCAGGTTCTCTGCATATTATTATAAACTGATGCAGCTGAATTGAGAAAAGCTGTGGTAAGGAACTCTGTATGTAGTTAAAAGGTTATTTTCTACAAAAGCTGACACAAGCTGCTTATGAGGTTTACCATATCCAAAAGATAGACTAATCTGTAATACAAATACATCCCTGGGTATTGTAATTTACAGGAACTGTTTGTAATGTTACTGTGGAAAACCATTGCTACTTGTATGCAGATGTCGAAATGTTTTCATATAAATCTAAGCCCACCTTCTCAATGAAGGAGAAAGTTGAGATAATCCACGTGTGAAATTTTGCAACTGGGGAAAGAGGGAAAAACTACACTTTGGCTGCATGCTTAATGGGCAAATTTATCTGATTTGAATTATACAAAATAATAGGTTCGTTCTATTCAAGTCTCATCCCAGACCCACCCCCCTTTTCCAGCCCTAGGGGAGGGAGCGTTAAATAATGGTCTGTGTAAACTGATGCTCGTGCAGTAAGAGTTTGGAGAAGTGCTGCTTGTACAAGTTAAAGCAGGCAGCGAGGAAAGCAACCGCATAACAAGCCGCTGCGGGAACAAAGTGGACCTTCCTGAAATTAAGCTATGTCTTTCCTCACGAGAGTTTTGACAACGGCATGCAAGCAGCCACTTGAATGGGAGAGGACTTCCTTCTACCAGGAGCTTTTTGCCTGCGGGTTTCACCAGCTGCCCAAGCTTTCCAGCAGCCCGTCGCTGGAGGTGCCGGACAAGTCGCCGGGGGCTGCAGCCAACAAAGCCCCAGGGTCGGCGGCGGGCTCGGGGGGCGCAGGGGGGCTGCTGGAGCCCCCCCGGCAGCGGCTCGGCAGGGTGAAGAGCTTGCAGGAAATGCCGGGACCCAACACTCTCTACAACCTTTACGAGTTCTTCTGGAAGGACGGCTTCGGCCGCATTCATGAGATCCAGGTACAGAGGAGTTGGAGATTTCGTAGATTTTAGTCCCGCCGGGGTTACTTCAGTTTTTCCCTCACAAAACGTTGCTCAATCCCCGAGCTAGCAGCACCGCGCTCCTGTTATGAAAGAGCCGGGGTCAGGAGGAGCCCCACTCACTCTCCGCGTCCCTTCAGATGGAGGTTTAGCGGTTTTGTCTCGGTCAAGCACGGGGCTTTCAGCCGGGCGGGCATCCTCTGAGGAACTCCCCCCCCCCCTTCCCCTTGTGCGTGTAGCGCGTACCCCCGCTCCTGGAGCTCCCCCTTTCTTTTCATCTTTATGTGTGTAGGTGGCTGCCTTAGATTCTTTGGGGGAAAAAAAAAAAAAAAAAAAAAAAGGATTTTTTTTTTTTGGAACTGGTCTGCTTCACAGACTTGAACATTACCTATTTGCGGTCTTTCCTCGGCTCTCGGACCACAGCACCCCCCTGAGGCAGGGGCAGTCCCAGTCGTGCTGAGAGCCTCAGGCAGCGGGCGAGCTCCCTGACGGCTCCTCCGCCGTGGCCAGAGACCATTTTGTCTCCCAGCCCTCGCCTTTCCCCGGGCCTCCCCTTGTATAAATACACCCCGCAGGGCCGCCTGGCCGGGTCCTCCTTCCCTCCCCTCAGCAGGAGGCGGGCGGTTTGAAACCTCCCCGGAGCCGGGGGGGAACCAACGGTCGCGGTTCGGCGGCCCCGTGGGCGCGGGCGGGGAGGCGGGAAACGGGGCGCGATGTGATGGCGGCCGGGGGCTCCCTCAGGGGCCGCGGCGGGCGGGCAGCGACCCCCGGGGCCTTGGCGAGCGGGGAAAGCCCCAGCCGCCCTCCCCGGCCCTGCAGAGGGTGGGCTGAGGAAGCGGGGTGTGTGGAGGGGTGGAAATGGCAGAAAAAGGCAGGAAATTGGGCGCTGGGGGAGCTAATAAATTCCTCGGGTTTGGCTGGCTTTGTTGTAGTTATCATTGAGATAAATTAGATTAGATTTAGATATTTTTTTTTTTTTTATCTAAAAAGTGTCAGGCTCCTCACTCGGTGTTTGGTGTGCTGTGTGTGATGGCGGCCAAGCTCTATATTGCTGCTGATGAATTAATTGTTTAACTTAATTACTTCCTAACAAGTACACGCAGATAAACTTCTCTATAATTGCTAAAGTGTTTCCTTATGCTGTATTTCTTATATTACTGTATTTCACTACTGCTCTGGTGGCACACAGAATTTGCGAGGCACTCGCCATAGTATTGTAACACTAAAATCCTACCTTGTACACCGAATTCAAGGCTTCCTTGGGATAAGTATGCAAGTCAACTCAATGAAAATTATTCAAACCATTAAAAAGAACTTAAGAAGAGGTAAAGAGTGTGTACTTTTCACTACTACTAGCTGAATAACAAGTTTTCTTCTTAACTGAACGTTATTCATAGAAATGAAAGCAGGAGAAAGGACAAGGAGTTGTAACACAACGCTAGTTTTTATTCTATTTAGAGTCTCAAAAATCACTTTGCAAATCACGGCTGGCCTGTTTGCAAACACGCTGGATGCATGCAGGCATTAGCCGGCTTAATAACAGTCTGTTAAATTTAACAATACAGTGCACATCAGGAATGAATTAATCTGAAACCCTTTGGTAACCAGCACAGCTACTTAAATGATGTCCTTTGGCGCACACAAGCACTCATACGCTATATGCAGAAGGGGTGGGGAAGCCGGGCTTTTTTCACAAAGGAGATTCTGTTCTTGGTAACATGATTCCAGTTAGTCCTGGCCAAAGCAGTAATGCCTACAGCAATTATGACGAAGGAAAAGTATTTTTAATTTGATGGGGGTCAGATCTCGTGTCTCATCAGTACTGTGCGAGTATAAATAAAATAAAGGTGAGGGGAAGGGATTTTGATGCTGACAGTTTGGATTTATGATGTGTGAAATGGCTTGAGAATGATATGAGAAATTCAAATGTAATACTTCTAAGGTCTGGAATAAGGGAAAGAAAACCTATGTTGTGACAGAAAATATGGAAAAGAAATTCCAGGCATTTCTTTAAACATCAAGTTGATACAGTGATCACCGTTCTGCTGAAAACACAAGAAGTCCTCACCTATTTCTGTTTTAAAACTTATATATGTTGGATTGACTCGATTGACAGCTTACTTTCTGGTAAAGTTTATCATCCCTACATGATAAATCCCTTACCCTGAGTGGCTAAAAACAGTCAGTTCCATAAATATCAAATTTGTTGAACATCTTTTTGTGGGATTGGTGATCTGTATCCCCCTCACCCCACTGCATTTTCCTTACAGCACTCATCTCCCACCACCTCTTGCCTTATAGCCGCTTGGTCTCTAAATCTCTTCAGTATTTCTTAAAATACCTCTGGGGCAAGAGCTGCTTTGGGAGTGTTTTTTCATCACCCATCGGTCTGCATGTGATGTTTGGTTAGCAGAAGACAAGCAGAAATGGTAATGCTTGAGTTCCCGCTGCTGCATATCCCTTGTCAGGGTGACAGATGTTTATGTATCATTTGAATCCAGATGCTGGTTGTTGAAAATGGGAAGAATGTAGTTGTAGGAGATCTTTAACTGTGTTTAAACTTGGCTGAAATTGGCCAACATGTTCCAAAAGTGGTCAAGTGGAGACTGTCAGAGACCACAATTGCACAACCCTTGTTTTATTTGGAAGGTAGGCAAAAATAATTATGTTTTAATAAGCACTTGGTACCATATGGTAAAGAGCAATTCATGTGTTTCATCTCTGTAACCAGTACTGATTAAAACATATCTCATAAATTGATCTTGGGTCAACACTAGATTTTCACTAGCTTAGTTGTATCAAACTTGTTTGATTTATAACAAACATAACTGCAAGCAGATGCCTTTAGGTTAGTTGTAAGTATCATGTCAAAATTGGCCATTTAACTTATTTTGCTACTTTTAAGAGAAATAAAACCTTTAAGACCTTAAACTGTTTTAAATCTAAAGTCCTAATAATAAATTTTGACAACTCCTTTGCAGACTCTTTTTCCGAACATGATGATAAACCTCTACTCCAAGTGAATTCCTGGGAGTTTTGTTTCACAACAATATTGTAATTAAATTTATTTAAAATAATAAGTAAGATTTCCTCAGACAATGACATCACTTAATGTTTAATTGCCTGTTGCTTGCCTCCGGCTTGAATCATACAACTTGTGGATCAGTCAGCCACTAAACAAACCTCACTGCAGGAATAACACTTCAACTTTTCCTTCCTTTTTCAGAATTAAAGTATGGCTTTCTCCAAAGTTTGCCATTGATGACTGTGTCCTAAAATGTACTTTTTTTCACTAGGCTGTGATGCTATCATCATCCTAGGTTAGATGTAAGAAACTATACATTTTTTTTTTTTTTTGTAAAGAATAAACTGGTAGAGTAAGTCTGTTTACAGAAGACATTGCAAGTCAATTATTATACATCTGTATATACTTTCATATTCACCCTACTTACCTCCTTGTTTTCCTTTTTTTTTTTTTTTTTTTTTTTTTCAGACATTCTTACTTACTTGATCTGAAGATACATGTCCTTTTAAGTGCCCCAAGTCCTTTGATTTTCTTGGTATTTGGTTTCACTGGCACTTCTGCGCCTTAGAGCTTTGGGTATTTTCAGTCAGGGGTCCTGAACAGTGTGACCCCTCTGTTTTCCTGCTGAATACTTTACAGTAATATTTTAGTGCTTTTCTGTGACATTTCAAACCATTCCTTGATGGGAAAAACGGGAACTGAGTTCTAGATGCAATACATTAATTCACTGTGTGACACATTGTCGGTTTCCTTTTCTGTTGATTTTCCTTAGTAATACTTTACTTCTGTTTCTCTTTGTTGGTGATATTGTAGCAAAAACACACTCAGGAATATGGAAAGATCTTCAAGTCTCACTTTGGTCCCCAGTTTGTTGTGTCCATTGCAGATCGAGATATGGTTGCTCAAGTCCTCCGAGCAGAAGGTAGAGCACCACAAAGAGCTAACATGGAATCATGGCAGGAATACAGAGACTTGAGAGGAAGAGCAACGGGACTTATTTCTGCGTAAGTGGTCTTATCCCTTCATTTTCTATGTTTTATTGTAAAACTATAGTAATTTTTCTGAAGGACTGTACTGGTCATCTAGGAATTCATTCTCTTCTGCATGGAGATATTTGAGTGTTTAGCAGGGGGAGGAGGAGGGTATCAATTTATAGTGAATTGTCTGTTCTGCTACAAATTTTCAAAGGATTGGTAACGATGCATAGTTTGAATGTGGAATGAGCTACCTCACATTAAAACATTCTTAGGGACTGATTATCTGGAAGCAGTATATAAGAGCAGGGATTATTAACTTTGGCATAACACTACATAAATATGATTTTTTGATCTGCTTCAGATCCAGATGACTGCAACAAATTGGCAGTGTGTTGTGTGGACTTGCTGACTTGGGTTCACCTTAACTTTATTGTTCACCAAAGTGTTCTCTCACTAGATTAATGCAGAGAAGTCACTGTATCATAAATTTATACTGTAGTGCATCCCCATGCAGATGTATCTTTGTACATGGCTGATTGTAGAAAAGTCATCTAGCTTTAAAGCTTGCATAAACTGACAGTGCATAAGTGGGTGTGGTTGGTTGCCACCAGGAACTGTTCACAGTCACCACTGACATAGGTTGTTTGTTTAGTGGGAAACTGATTTCCAGAGTCGTGGCCAGTTTATTTCCTTAACGGTGGCACTTCAGCACTGCAGAATCAAACTAAAAGTTCCTTGATTTTTATGTGAGGAGAACTTAAATCAAGAGGGACTCCGAAAATGTCTGGTAATGAGATTAAATTTTGATATTGGCCATTAAGTTTCTGTACCTTACAGCAGCATTATTCCAGTTGAAAAAAAAAATATCATGGGAAATACATTGCAATTCAGAATAAATTCATTAAAGACAGTTGCCTGTCTTCATGATGAATTGAAAGTTATCCCTGGAGCCACAGTTCCCAACCGTTCTGCTTGTATCAAGCAGGCAGATGCTACAATGCAGAATTCTAGTCTTCAACAAAAAAGATCTCAAAATATACCTAAAGGAGACTTTAGCTTAAATAGTTTCTCAAAGCTCCATCTGCTGTCCTATTTCTTTGTAGATTTAGAATTAACATAACTGAAAGTGATTTATCAATAATGGGATTTACAGTGCTAGCTTAAATTTTTGATTTGTCAGATCTGGATGTGATACCTACCTTTGACAATTAAGTACCAATTCTAACCAAAAGCAAGTTTGCAAACTATCCATTCAAATAACTATTTAAAGTAATCTTAGTAAGAAAACAGTGCAAATCTGATTTTCTTATGTTAAGTATTACTAAAACTAATTTGGAGGCACTTGTCAAGTTCAGAACACTGAGTTGTCAAGTTCTGTCACCCAAAGATCGCCTTTAGATATATAGACAAGTTGCAACACTGAATTCTAATGTGAACATGCAATAGGTATGAAATGAAAATGTAGGAGCATAATACTGAATATACGTTATCATAACTCCATTATTTTCATTTCACTACTTAATTTTTCATCTCAGTAATATAAGCAGTTGTCATTTCAGAGCTCTCCTGAGCTAGTGATTGTTAAGAATACTTGTGTATAGACATTAATAATTTCTTCTAGGGAGGGGGAACAATGGCTAAAAATGCGAAGTGTACTGAGGCAAAAAATTCTGAAACCCCAAGATGTGGCTGTTTACTCTGGAGGAGTCAATGAAGTTATCACAGATTTAATTAAAAGAATCCACACCCTCAGAAGTCAAGAGGATGATGGGGAAACAGTGACCAATGTTAACAACCTTTTCTTCAAATATTCAATGGAAGGTAGGTCTGAGCTGTATAACATCTGTGGCTGTATAGCAGCTGTGGCAAAAACTAATGTAAAATGATGTGCTTATGTTTAGGTATTTTTGTCATAAATGATTTTTACCCCATCATGATTAATCTGAAATGGGAAGCTTGACAGTTTGCTTTCAGATACCTTCCTACTGAAGGCAGTGGCTCCAAAGAGATGATACTTTGTAATAAGGGAAAATCACTGTGGAAATGCTGTCATATAGGCAAAATGTACAGTCAGGACCCTGAGCAGTTTAAATATTCCATGTTTCTATATAAATTTCTCAAGAATAAGAGTTTTAATCTTCTAATGGGTTGTTTTCTAAAACATGTTAATTTAAGAGTCTACTGGCCAATTTCCAGATAAGCAATCGCTATGTAAATTCTGTTCATAGTACGTTGTGGGAAAAGATAGTGCTTTTCCCTGCCGACAACATACCAAATGTGAGATTATGCTTGCCTTAAAATCACCTGGCACTGGCTACCATTAACAAAGGAATGTTGTGCTAGATGGAACTCCGGCCTCAGCTAGTGTAGGATTTCCTGTGTTCTTACAGAGATCTAATGGTGATATGCATTCACACATTCCTTTCACTGGCTTCATACAGCCTGATCCTGTTATATATAGTACCTTTTAATAGAGTACCTTTTAAAAAGCACTCTTTGCTAACAGACATCCGAATAACTTCAGTTTTGCAAAAACTTCGAAATTGCTCACCTGTGAAGATACTGCATCAAATGGCTGTCTGTTTGGCAAACTAATCTGAGTCTGTTCTACATTATTAATGGCTAAAAATCACATTCAACTAAGTTACAAATTTTATGGAATTTTAAACTCTGATCTTACAGATTCACTCTAACTGGCAAGTTAAATTCTTCACATTCTTTTAGCTTTTTATTTATAACTTGTGCCTGGCACTCATTTATTTCCTATATTAACTGCATTTTTGATCAACTCACTCTCAACTGTTCAGAGAACCGGTGTGTTAGATTTTTTGAAAAGACTATCTAAATAAAAGAATGCATAAGAACTGGCAGTTGCTGAAAGATGTGTAAGACAAATAAAAGACACATGAAAATGGAGGGCTGCTCTGCTTCTCTTGCAATTCCCGACTGTCTTCTCATGCCGAACATTACTGACATAGTAGCCACAGTGTTTCTGCGATGTTTAGCTAGGATTTTTTATTTTTTTACTGTTTTAAATTTTTATCTACTCACAGCTGCAGTGATAGTAACAAAGCTTTTGGAAATTAGAATTAATAAGATTATAATTATGTTAGAATTTTAATTCCTCACCTTATTAATATCTGTATAGGAAAGTGTATTACCAAATTCTTTGATCTCGTGTGTGCAGGTGTGGCAACTATTCTGTATGAATGCCGGTTGGGCTGCCTGGAAAACAACATCCCACAGCAGACTGTTGAATATATTGAGGCTCTGGAGCTGATGTTTAGTATGTTTAAGACCACTATGTATGCAGGTGCTATTCCCAAATGGCTTCGTCCTCTTATTCCAAAACCCTGGAAAGAGTTCTGCAGATCCTGGGATGGACTCTTCAAATTTAGTAAGATTTAGTAATAGAAAAGTTCTGCTGTTTTCCTGCAGGTTCTTTGTGTGTTTGAATAGGACTTACTGTATTTGTCATCTGAAATTATTAGGAGGCATTGCAGCGGAAGAGATGCTGTGATAATGAAACAAAACCCCATCTAAAATATTAACTAATGATCGGAGTAATAATTTGATTAAACTCATTGTGAAATTAAATATACACATACAAACACAGAAGTTGATGGAGAAACTGTACTTAAATAATACAGTACATAAAGCATTTTATACTACTTTATGAATCAGCTTTCAGTCATCTGAGTAAAAAGGAGAAGTTATCTATCTATATATCTGATATTCTGGAGTGTTTCAGAGGCCTGAACCTTCTTTCCTTGTCTAATTTTAGGAAACTGCATGCATATTTGTATTTCTTTTATTAACAGTATTTGTCTAGGTAGGTCTGTGTAGGTCTTTTTCAGAGCAGATTCTTAAGGGTTTTTTTTTGTTTGTTTGTTTGTTTGTTTTGTTTTGTTTTTAATCTGCGTATATGTATTGATCTGTAATTACAGTAAGCATTAGGGAATCTGTTTAATGCTGGTACGGTTGTGTTTTCTACAAAACACATTGTACTTTTTTATACTGCCACTTAAATTATTTCCCACGGAAGAGTTCTCTCCCTTTTGTGGTTTAAAAAACAAGAGCAGACTTCAGCTAAATGTAGGTGAAAAACTGTTCTTGAGGAATTTGGTCCATTTGAAACTTGTTATGCTACTTCTTTCTTTAATTCCTTTGTGAAAAAAGGAATTAAATGGTGAATATCACTGTGATGTGTGCATTTGTGGAGGATTCAAAAAGGAGTATGTTGATTCTAGTTCTTTTTGTAAGCTCATTCTGAGAGACATTCACTTTCAGAAGAGTTTTTACCTTTAAAGCACTTGTTTCACTGAAAATGTTTGTAGTCACAAAGGTATAAATGGGACTGTGGGTAAAATTATTCAAAAGAAAGTATCATTCACTGGAGTTTTTCCATTTTTGATATTACTTGATGCTCCTCATCTTTGTCTTCAGTGTGATTCAGTTCGGTGGCTTTGACCTCCTGGTTGCCGCTAACATCTTGTAACAGCTGCTGTGTGCTGACTTGCAGCACGCTCTGCACAGGTCACCACTTCTTGCAGAGTCATCAGAAAACAAGCCAGGTGGGCGTAAAACTTGACCTTGAGCTTCCTTCACTTCCAGTCAGAATCTACAGCCTCTTGTGTCCTCTCCTCATGCTCAGTGTTCTCGTGCTGAGAGTCACCAAAGTTCCTATCAGCTCAGTCTTTCCCTATCATGAGTACCCAAGGACCTACACCACCACACTTTAATCTTTTCCCTGAGAAAATAGATTTTAAATATTTTATCTGTTTATGGCTATGTAGTATAGCATAAGGGAGAAGTGGAACTGAAGTTACTGAATGGAACCAGCTGAAAAATAGAAATGGAGGCCTAACAATTTTTTTGAATCCCAAAGGTCAAATCCATGTTGACAACAAATTGAAGGCTATTCAGTCTCAACTGGACCAAGGAGAAGAAGTGAATGGTGGGCTACTTACTTATCTCCTAGTGAGTAAGGAGCTTACTTTGGAGGAGATTTATGCCAATATGACTGAAATGCTGCTGGCAGGAGTGGACACAGTAAGCTTGTTATCATTTTTATTGAGCACAGTTGTTTTGTAAATCAATTCACAGTACCATTCACAGCTACCTTTGGGAGTGCAGGAGGGATGTGTGTGTTGTTTTTAAGGACATAATTTCTGACACATTTAAGTCATGATATCTTTTATACGATAGAAAATAACTTGCTATTCTCTCTAATCTCCCTACTGGAATGAAGTCAGCAGTAAATCAACTGGGACATGTGTTTTGGATCATGTGCCTGGTTTCTGCTGCAGTTGGGAGGGGGGCCACAGGCACAGAAGAGGGATGTTAGCCCAGCACTGACATAGGTCAGGCATGAGTTCACTCTACCTCTACTTGGGATGGCAACAGTCAGCCAGTCTGAGGCAAAGAGTCATGGTGATGGGGCTCAGCATTAATTAAACTGGAGTATGAGGTATGTTACCCCTAGGGAAACATTTCAAGTGTGCCAAGCTAGACCAAATGATGGATTTGTCATCCAGACATATCTAAAAGCCATGTATATATCTTCCCTTCCTCTCAGTCCTGTTACATGGAATCAGTGCAGCTTAGCATTGACTGCAGCAAGGCAATCAGAAGAATAAGAAAATAAGAATTACTGTGTTGTACATGCTATATATATGGATTTAGAGAATCAGTGAACAGTGTTACTGTAACATATGAATGTAAACTTTTTTTAAAAAAACTTTATGTATTTAATAGCGTGCTACATAGGACTGTGTTTAATAATCTTAAAGTAAAAAAGATTAAGTAAAAATATTCTTAATATTTTTTTTTTTTTTTTTTTTTTTAAAAAAAAAACTTGATAATTGAATACAGATTATTTATTTATTTATTTATTTATTTATTTATTTTAATTTAAGAAAAGTCTGTAAGGTTTCTAAGGAAAACAAAACAAAACAAAACGGTAATACTTTTGAGTTCCAAAGTAAGGAGCATATGTAAAACTTATATGCTGAAGGTCATTCTGTTGGTTAAACATTCCACGGGCTTATGAGTTTAGAGAGCTTTTTGATGTTTGGCTCTTAAGTAAAGCACAGTTATTCTTCCTATTCATTTTCTAATCTTTCAGACCTTTAATTTTCCATTTTTAGTGTGACAAAGTTTTCATTAAGTTATAGGGACAGTGTTCAAGTTCATGCCAATGAGTTTTTCTTTCCATTTGACGCAGCTTTCTCAACTGGCAACAATTTTGTGAGAGTATGGGACTTGTGATTTCCTCATTTCCCAGCACAAGACAGAAATTGAGGGAACCTTTTTTATTCCCTTCTGCTGTCATTTCGGATTTCATTTTATCACTGAAAATGAAGGAGGTTTAGAGGGTTATAAGAGCTTTCAACAAAATTGTTAGGCAGCTTTTGGCTACAAAGCATTTTGGCTGTCCCTGGAAAAGTGCTAATTTTTAAGAGGTTATGAAGGAGCTGGGAACCAGGGAAGAAACATCACAGGAAGTTTTGTATGCACTTGGCACAACTGCCAGCTCCTCTGAGCTCTGAGAGGAATAGGGCAGGGTTGTATTTAGCAGGGGACAACCACTCAATATTACAAGAAGAAAATAAAGCTTCTGAGAACTACTTCTAGCACTATACCCCAGTTTGAACATGATATAAAAGGTTACCATCATGATGAATTTGCATTCTAAATTGCTCTTAAATGCAAGCCCCAAATAAGACATTTCCAGATTTTTTATTTTTATTTTTTTTTTAACGCATACAATGTGATCTTCAGCTTTGCTGTACCAATGAGTGAGAAGCTAAAAATGAAACTGCTTACGGTTAGGAAAGTGAAACTGGTTGTCTATCTTCATTATGCAAGTAGAAAAACAAACACGTTTTAAAATTATTCAAGAAAATTAAGGTAGAGTTTACAATCTGTCTTAAATGCTGTAAGATGCTAAGAACAACACAGGTTGCTGTTTAGTGTGTTTATGTTTCAGTATTGTTTATGTAGTTTTGTTTGCAGTTGCTTTTTCTGTTACTTTTTAATATTTCACTGAGAAAATATCAGCATGGTTTGTTTTGATATATGGAGGATATTTGGGCAGAAAAGGGCTGAAGGAGGAGATAGTGGAGTCTGACAACATCCCATTGAATCCAGATGTTAATCATTACCAGTCAGTTTTATAACCATAAACATAAAACACATAGGGGAAAACTTTGCTTTTCTTGGCTTGAAATTGTTTTTAATCTACTCTTGTTGGACTTAATGATGATGGTAGTGGTTTCTTCCTTAGACTTCTTTTACTTTGTCCTGGGCGACATACTTGTTGGCAAAGCACCCTGAGGTTCAACAACGTGTTTATGAAGAAATAGTCAATAACCTGGGGAAAGACCAAATTCCTGTTGCTCTTGATGTTCCCAAATTGCCTTTGATTAGAGCTGTGCTGAAAGAAACCCTGAGGTAAGGGTTTTTGTAATCAATAATTTAAAAAAATAAATCCATTTTGTTGTAATGAGTTTTGAGTCAATGCTAATGTTTGTATTTGATATTTACTACTTGCT
Source organism: Oxyura jamaicensis (assembly GCF_011077185.1). Taxonomy (NCBI): domain Eukaryota; kingdom Metazoa; phylum Chordata; class Aves; order Anseriformes; family Anatidae; genus Oxyura; species Oxyura jamaicensis. Next base: position 28,437,126 of record NC_048899.1, on the reverse strand, counting down.
CCTTCTGCTTTTACTTACTGTAGCAGTATTGTGTCCGAGGATATCCAGGGAATGAAATATGATAGTTTATATAATGTTTAATGCTTTTTTGTGAAATTAGTATCACATATTTAGGACATGTCTGTTAAGGGGGGTAATTGAAAGTTTTATTTTGGCCTTTTAAGTATTAGTTTGTAGAAAGGAGTGTAATAACCTAGTCTCCTCCACCCCCCACACTACGAAGTGGTACTTTGCTTCTTCATTTTAAGCTTCTTTACTTAAATTGAAGGCATGCAATGTGCTTCTTTTTGTTGTTTATGTTTATACCAAATGTTCATAGTGAGGTGAGAGGAGTAAGAGGGTGTTAAAGAAGGCATTAACAAGTGGTTTTCATCTCTCTGTAAAAAAAAAAAAAGAAAAAAAGAAAAAAAGAAAAAAGAAAAACCTCCAGCTTGACCAACTGATTGCACGTTTGTATGTGTATAAAGCAAATAAACATATTGACCAAACAGCTCAACCGCCTGTTACTAGTTTATATACTTGTCTCAGGTATTAATGATATTCTCACAGATGCTTCAAGGTCTTTTTATCTCCCAGCTGATCTGTACTTTCAAAGAACCTTTGCGCTCTGAATGCAGGTTAGATTGGAAACTAAACTTTTTACGTTGTATTAGTTATTACTCTTTAAATTCTCTTAAATATTTGTCTCTAGGTTATATCCAGTATTGCCAGGAAATGGAAGAGTGACCCAGAAAGATTTGATTGTTGGAGGATACTTGATACCTAAAGGGGTAGGTTCTGTTGCAGTTTTCTGGAGAGAACAGGATTTATTTTTTGTATCTGAGCTGTAATCTGTTGCAACGTATTTACACTTCACTGATTTCAAAAGATTTCACTGACCTAGAGCATTAGGACAAAAATGTTATAACCATACCCACATATATGACAAAAATTGATTTTATAATTGACTTGTTGCTGTTTTTTTTTTTTTTTTTTTTTTTTTTTTTAATAGGTTTGGTTCATCACCTGCTAATTAAGTTTAACCTTGTGGCTTGTTCTTGATATTCTTGAGGGTGGAATCTGTTGAAAACATCCTTGTGCAATGTTCGAATTTTATTTTTATTTTTCTTTTAAAGTATGAATTTCATCATTTTTGCCAGTTTTTCTATTAATTCCCTTTTTAGAAACTTTGATTTCCTTTTCAAATTATGGGTATTTCCTTCTATTTCTCAAATACTTCACAGAGAACAAGGTATAACTGTGTAGCTTTTCCAGTTGACTACACAGTCCTCTTCTGTGTTAGCAACACTGCTTTGAAACATTCAGGATTCTTAATATAATGAAATATTCCTTTTTTTTTTTTTTTCCTTAGAACTCATTTGGAAACATCACATGTATTATTGCTTCTTTTTTTCCCCTGAGGTGTTTTCTAATGCTCTTCCATTATATTTTTTTGCATTATCCTGTGTCTTTTCCATTTCTCTCATAATACCTTTTTGAGACAATTCCCAGCTCCCGTGACTTTTGCTCCAACCTCCTTCCTCATTGATCGTCTCTCTTTTTTTTTTTCCTGGAATTACACAAAGATACTTAATTTTTATAACCTTAAAGTGATAAAAGTATAAATGCTTTTTTTTTGTGTGTGTGTGTGTATTGGAGTTAGATAAGTATAAATAACATTTATTTCTTTAGACGCAGCTGGCACTCTGTCATTATGCTACTTCATACAGTGAAGAGAATTTCCCAATGGCAAATGAGTTTCGACCTGAGCGCTGGCTGAGGAAAGATAATTTGGACAGAGTAGACAATTTTGGTTCCATCCCCTTTGGTTATGGCATTCGAAGTTGTATTGGAAAAAGAATTGCAGAACTGGAAATTCATCTTGCACTGATTCAGGTTAGAAATGTATGACAGCATTAGATGAAGAAAAATGTTTTGGTATGATTTTTTTCTATGTATACCATTTCTGGATATCTTATTGTGCAGAAAAACATTGTTTTGGAATGTTGTCTAGCATGCTCATTCTGCAAAGGCTTACAAAATTGAAAATAATCATGCTTGAAGGGTAGCATACTAGTTAAACTACATTGCAGAAGAAAAAATCTTTATAATGCAAATGAAATAAAATTAAAGGTAAGATTATTAAGGAAATGTATGGATTTAGTACAGAAGGTTTTTCTAAGCCTTCTTTAATGTATATTAGGATGGTTACCTGCTCAGTTACAGTATTTTATTTATAAAGAACTCAATACATAAGAAGAGGTGAAATGTTTTTTATATCCTTGTTCTGACCATTGTGTTATGATTAATAGTGAAATTAAATTCTTTTTTTTTTCTATTTTCTGTAGTTATTCTGTCCCTTCTTTTTTCTTCTTCTAACTTTATTATCATTTTATATATAGCTACACATATAGTTACATAAGTAAATAGTACATGTTAATATATATTGTTTTCCATTGTTTTCATGACCTAAAGCTTTCCCAACAGCTGCTCCAGTTTTTGTTGTTTACAAGGCTCCCTTTAACTCAGATTCTGAAATGGGATTGTGCTGTCAAAACTCAAGGATTCGGAAACTGTATATAGTTACTTAATTATAACTGTATTTAGCCACATTTTATCTATTCAAAGCAAAACTTGATTAAATTTGCCTTTAAATTTCCTTAAGTAAGCACCTAAAGCAATCTTTAAACAATTAGCAACTGTCTTTCACAACTCAGATTAAGATAGCTCTCAGGGGACTGAATAAAGCAAACGTAGTTGCCTCTTTTTCACATGCCCTATTCTAACAATTAATAAAACTTTCCAGATGAAAGTACCTATAAAATGCATGCAGAGCTGGTTTTTTTTTTTTTTTTTATTTTTTTTTTTTTTAATAAATAAATAAATAAACAGGTACCTGAAATATTCTGTCTTCAGCTTCAAACAGCGGTGGGCTAGAACCTCTTGAGGTTTGTTTTAGCCCACCATTTCTATGATTTATGTTTGCAAGTGAACCACGAATAAGAGTGGTTCTATTCAGGAAGGGATCTTGTATCTGTTTCCTTGCCTTATTATGATTATTTCACTTGGTGCACTGGATAGTCCTGTTTCATGTTTGTTTTTGCATCTGCCCAGGAAGATAAATGCATGCAATGGAATTGGGGCTTCCTTATTTGTTTTATAATTGTACATATTGATTTATAGTAAAGGAATTGAAATCAAAAGTATATAGAGGTTTGAAAGCTCGTGAGGTTTGAAGGAGACCTCCGTTTCTTTGTAGCTCAGAATGGTAGCTCAACTTTTTTTTTTACTTTTTTTTTTTTTTTTCTGTGTAGGAATCACAGCACTCAGTGGAACAGAAGACATAAATTGACAACAGAAATTTTGTTTGTGACAGTCTCTTATATTTTCTTTTCTGAAGTCTTCATCTAATCTTCATCTGTAGTTTTGCAGCTTTTCTAATACTTGTCCTATTTGTCTTTATAGTTGCTTCAGAATTTTGAAATCAAAGTTTCTCCCAAAACCGAACCAGTTCATGCCAAAACCCATGGACTTTTGACACCTGGAGACTCCATCAATGTGAGATTTTCTGACAGGAAGTGAGACTCAGCTGTTTTGGAAATACTTGTGTGCTTTTTGTGGAAAAAGGCTTGTATCTTAGGGATGTTTGATTGTGTGTGTTCTCTGGTTTGTAGTTACTTGGCAAAATGATCAAGTATTATGCTCTGCCTTAGACCCAGCAGAACATAAGAGAAGTTACCTCTCCTATGATAGACAATTACATGCTAAAAACTTGAAGATACATGCTAAAATAATTCCTCCTTGCACTGAAATTCCCTATTTTTCTTTATTTCGAGCTGTAACAACACATGCATTGAAAAACACGAAGTGAAATTCAGACATGGTGGTGTCTTTCAGTAGTTTTATTACACTGCTTTGTAATAAAAGTTAGTTACTCATATGAGTCTGTTTGAGAGCAAGAGGATTACTCTACGGTATATGCAAATTAGCTGCATTTATGAGTTTATGTTTTTGTTTCGTGTCCCCCAGTGTGCATTTTAAAAATTTCCACATAATATTGAAATTATGAGATCATTTTTTTCTCATCTGTAAAAACATTTACACTATGTATATTTAATGATATGAAAAGTAATGACTGAAAAAAATACAACTTCTCAATTTGCCTAGACTCAAAATTCAGAGCAATTTCCAATTTATCCAAACATAATCCCCATAAAAAGTTTCCAGATGATTAAAAAAAAATAAAAATCTTAAGAGTTCAAGTGTCATATTGTAGAGTCATGAACCTAGACATTGTTCTTATCACCAAAGCAAAAGCTGAGTGGAACAGCACAAGCCACTTTCAGTGTTCTAGCTAATATTATGCCAAAACCAAGTGTAAATAATAAAAATGAAGAATTTGTTACATTTTTATCATTTAACTAAATGATAAACTTCACATGTAGTTCCCATAGGCAGGTGCCCAGTTGCCTTCTGTAGGATGGAAGTGTGGTTATTGAAATATTTGGATGTTCTACGTGTTGTTTTTTTTTTTTTTTTTTTTTTTTTTTCTAGTGTCTAATACAAAGAGGGGATACCAGAAAGATGGTGGGTTTTTTTTGGCTTTATTTTTCTTGTGAAAACTAACAAAAGTCTCTTGCATGAGACTTCAGTCTTTAGATAACTTTAGTATCACTGTACACTAATGTTACATTCTCATTTTTGAGAGAAACCTTATACATTGGGACCGTGTTATGCCTTGAACAACGCTCAAACCTGCATATCCTAACATGATATTATCTATGTGATAATGTATAGTTAACTGTTTACATGTCAGGCAGGCTTTGACTGTTGTTTGTGAGGTAGTTTACATACTGATAGTGATAAAGTTTCAGACATATGTAGTTAGAAAAAGTTGTGCAACGCAATATTTAATATTACATTTTTCTTTTCTCATCTAGCTATAATATGTCAAAGATAAGTTATGAATGAAATAATACACTTTAATTAAAATGGTACTCATGAAATTCTATGTAGCTAACACATTTTTATAGTGTTTTGGTTACTTTTTGTAGTGTCTTTTCAAAGTCTTGACAAAAGAAAAAAATCGTCTCCTTCCTATGGTTCTCTTATATAAAAATAATACTAAACAAAGCTCATCTGTAGGAAGATTAAATGTTTACATGACTTTAAAATGTTAGTCCTGTACTAAGCATATACTTGTACTATAGGAAAAGCAGGTGCTCTGTGGAGGGTTTTTTTCTTGAATGAGCTGGCCTTCTGATGCTGTTTTCCAGGAATTCACATTATACCCATTTATTTTCTGTCCCACTGTTATTTTCAGTCTTAAGTAGAATGAACAGAATTGTATCTGCTGGAGCAAGCTGACATCCAATAGGAGATTTTCTTACTTATTTATTTTTTTGCAGAGGTTTGTTCAAGTCTGTGGATTGAGTATTTGACTGAACTACTCTCTTGGTTTTTATTGACCTTAGGACCAAAGGCCCAAGCCCTAAATCCAAATATTGATTCTTTAGAGGGCCTTCTTTTCACATTGTCACAGCATCTTTAGAAGCCCCAGCCATTGTTATGTTGCAGTACATTTTCTACTTGATGCCAGTTCCTAACTAGTAGACCGCTGTGGAAGAGGGAAGAGACATTCTTAAATGCTCTTTAAAGGATTTGAACCTTTTCATGAAAACAGTAAACCTGTGTTTTGTTTTATAGAATTTTGTTTTAATAGAACATGTAAGTTGTCTTTTACACATAATAAAGTATTTATACAGAATTTACAGGTCCTGTTTCTCATTTTAATTGCTATTTATAATTGTATTTTTCTTCAGTGTCCTAAAATTTCTGACTTGTTGGATAGAACTGGAAGGTTCATTACTGCATGGGAAATTAATTGCTTGGCTAGAGAAGATGGGGATTAGTACAAGAATTAAAGGTGTGCAGTGACCCAGTTGAAGGAGGGAAAATATCATTAAGAGTACCGTCATCATGGAGGAAAGTTGCTGGCAAAGTTACCTCAACACCCTGGGATTGATTCTAATGTCATGTTTTGATTAATGATAATTGCTTAATACATAGGAGAGTATAAATAATATAAAGATTAAAGTCAAAAAGTGTAGGGGAAAAATGAAAAACAGAACCTAGAATGTAGTAATAAAGATAGGATGGAATCTAATAAAAAATCTATCTAGGGAATGAAAATAACTTATTTTGGGAGCTCACTAGTTGAAAATGAAATGCGTAGAGGAAGACCTAAATGACTATAAAATACAAGGGTGTTAGAATAATGAAAATTACAGCCTAGAATGTATCCGATGACCATGTCTGGTAGAGATTAGGGAAGAATAGGTGAGACCACATCTGTAGTGCTATGTACAGTTTGGTTATGTGTTCAGGAATGGAGTAGGATTTGAACAGGTGAGGCAGCTACTAAGATTATCAGAACAATATAGAATGTTTCTATGAGTGGACAAAGGGTTTATATCTACAATGCCTTTTACTCAGCTTGCCTGTGACTTAAGCAGACCAGAAGCTTGCAGATCCAGCACTGACACATCTGAAAGCTATGCCACCACAGGCTTAGCAGAACTTGCTTCTGTGGACACACGGCTGTGCTAGCTTAATTACACATTTGCTGGTTAGATTAGGTAGGAGGTAAAGGTAAATGGATGTCTACAAGAGACTAAATGTATCCTCAACACAATATTCATGTGGTCAATCTAGAAAGGTGAATATTGAGAGAGGAGATAAATGTTCTCTTCAAATATGTTCAAGTTAAGGTGTTTACTCCTTAAGGTAGAGGACAATGCTGCCCAAAACAAGCATCACCAGCTAGTAATGAGTAAACTGATGTAAAAGGTTTCAAGCCATCAGGAGAATGAGAGGCTTGAATAAATTTACTGTGAGAAATGATACGGGGGGAAAAAAGCAATTAAAGATTGAACATGGTGAAAAGAATTATATAAAGTGATTCTTTGGTTATAAATATTGTATAATGAATTCTGGTCAACTCTTCTATCTTATTAATTTCTGTTGTGACCTTCTGCTTGACTAATGATTGCGGTTGCATATTTTTTAAAGTTTTTTTAAATCAATGCAAATTGTTCTGGTTTACAAAGCAGTAGTGATTATAAGTATTTTGAAGAACATAGCCATATACCAGCAGTTACAGAATTTGAAAAGAACTCATGCAAAAACATCAAGATTCAGATACTAAAGATTCAAGGTGTAATTAGAAGTATCTTGCTCTTTGGGTACTTTGGAGTGAAGAAGGGAAAGCAAAGGCTTTGGTGTATGTACACAGTCGAGAAAAGTTTAAGGGTTCATGAAAGCATTGCAATTGGATATTAAGAAACATAAGATTCCCTTTTTAAATAAATGTATATGCTTTTTAAGAGTTCCTCTTTTTTTTTTTTTTTCTTTCTTTTTATTTTTATTTTTATTACTCTGTTGTAGGTTCATAGGTCTGGAGGGAATCTATGTCGAAGTAGTAACAACTACAGCAAAATTGTATTCCAGTGGTGAATGAAATTTAAGAGCTCCTTAAGTACCCAGTGCTGATGTGGCTGTGAAGATGGAGAGTAGCAAGCCTAGCAGCTGTGAGCATAGAGAAGTAGGCACTGAGGGTGCGTTGGGAGCTAGACAGAAGCATTGTGCTGCTGTGCACAGGGTTGGGAAGGGGAGTAGGAGGGCCAGAGTGCAAGCTTTGGGACCGTACCAAGTATATAATCTGTGGAAGTGCATATGAGATCAAAGCAAAGGATCTGTAGAGGTCAGCTGGGGACTGTTTGTATGACGGGGGAGGATGAGAGAAATGAACCAAGGCAAGAGAGCAGTTTGGACACCTGATGTGTGTGTTTACTATTTTACACCAACTATAGTAAATAAAGCTAGATGGAAGATGTGAGCAATAAATATTTTAAAGCCAGATACACATGTATATGTACATATGTATACACACACAAAATATTTTTTATCCTCTGTGATTATTGCACGGAGTCGTATCTTTTTCTCTTTCAATTAGTACTTACTAACAGAACTTGCAGATGTCTGATTATTTCCCATGGCTTATTGATGTTTACTCTGAATTAAAAACAACAACAACAAAACCTACAACAGCAACGACAAGAAAAAAACAACCAACACAGGTATGTCACACAGCTGTTTTAAAAAGAATTTCATCTGAGAGTTTTCCCTATATTCTCTAAAGTGTAATTTTCCTCAAAGAAAGCACTCAAAATCCTACGCTGTGGTTTTTGTACCACTAGATGGTGCTGCCTTTCTAGTGTTCCTCAGTAAAAGTCAGTGATTCTATATCTACGGAAAAATAATAGAAATAACTAAAAGCTATGTACTTATTATATATACGTGTAACAAAATTCCTCTATCTTCAAGAACCTGTTTGACAGGGACTCCCAGCCATTCTATATGTAAATGTGTACGTGTGCTCAATTTGTGTTCATTTTTGCATATACTTGCTTAAAATAGTTTACAAACAACTAATAGGGTGGTATATTCAAAGGTTCATAAAGGCCTCCTCAGAGAAATCCCAGCCTTTGCAGTCCTGTAGACCTTCTGCTGAGGTTTTTCTTTAACAGAGTTTGCTAATGATTAATTTTTGACAATCTACCTGTTACCATGCAAAATTTGAATTAAAGACAGGCCCTGCTTTGACGAGATTACAGTCTAGATGAGATAAGAGTAAAGAGGACAGGAAATAATTAAGGGGGATACTTTGCATTATTTTGGGCTCCATTGTAAATTTCAGTCCTGCATTGCTGTAAACAGTGGGTCTTTTGGCACCATTTAAAGGGTATTGTACCAATCTGTGCAAAGTTTGAAACCAAATGTTTGCTGCCAAGTGTTTATCTAGTTGGGAAACAGTTAAATTGAAGTGCAAACTCACCCAATCAGCCCACTCTGCTCAGATAAAGGGAAGGCTGGAACCAGGGATTTTGGAAGGAATTGTCTAAGGGCTAAACAATTCCAAGAGAATATTTGCTGCAGTTGAGTTTCAGGGTAAGATCTACTTTTAACATTTTAATGTTTCAAATCTGCCAAATACAGAATTTGTGTCTAAATTAGAGGCTGACATGATCGTCTTGTTCAGATTGCATTATTTCTATATTTTTTGAGAGTAGTTTGAAAATAGGAATGAAACATTTTTGATAAAGGCAAAACCTTGTGTACTTTCCCGTATGCAGGATGTGAGCTACAGAATTGCCCAGCTTCATTCAGGTTAACCATTATTTGTCCAAAAAATAACTTGTTCAGCCCATGTTCTTCAAGAACCAGTGAGTAATAGTAGCATTTGGGGGATACATTTAATGAAAGATAAAATTCTTTATCTGCAAAATGCAGATAAAGGGTTTGAATTCAAGTTGCTGCTTGTCAACTGAATTGCAGAACGTTTGTGGGGGCTCTTAGACTCTGTCATATGAAAAGCAAACCAAATAAACCAAAATAAAAGGTGCATCACCATGATCCAGGAATGTGCACGTAGGCAATTAGCAAACTGACTCGATGTGCATTATCTTAATTCTTTGTCTGAATATTGGCATTAATAGGAAATTTGTAGTTTAAAGTGTAGGCTGGAACATAGATTTGAAAAGGTATAGTAATATGAGATAAAGCAAGGCTTTCATGGAAGTATTTCATACAGGACATGAAAAAAAAATCATATAAAAGCAAGAAACTGCTACAATTGGTCTGAAAAGTAAGATCATGCGTTGTCTTTCCCAATAGCAAGTATTGATGGTCTTAAAATTAGAAAGCATGCCAAAATACAAAGGTCATTTTTTGAAATGTTTATGGGAAATGTCAAAGAACTGTAGACAGAACATGACTAACATGCTAAAGGAATGATTGATGGAGAAATGTGTAATACATCAACATCGAGACATCTTCAATTACAGTCATCTAGTCCTAAACAAAGCAACAAATAATGGTTTATCTAGAGTGAAAGAAATTGTAACATGGAAAATCTAGGATTACAAATAAATGGAACATGTATAATGTTGATTAAAGAGACTAATTTAGTAGCTAAGGAAACCTTTGACCTGGATTTAAGGGAAACAGATAAGAAAGGATGCTTAGGAAAGGAACTTTCATGAAGAAAGTTTTGAAGTCGTATCTTAAGATTTCAGTCACATTTACTTCAGCAGCTAGCTTCCTGTTGGCTAGCAGTTGTCAGCTCTTTGTTTTTCTAACTGAATTAGTGCTTACCTTGATCTACAATTGCAGGTATAGACAGAGATTTTTTTTTTTAAATCTCATTTAAATAAGTTTCCTTTACTCTCAGTAGCTCAATGGCCTTTATCTTCTTAATGCAGACAGGGACAACCACTTGTATTTGCAAGAAGATTCCAAAATACTGCAAAGATAGCCTCATCCCAGATGGAGAAAGGAAGCATTAACTCTAGATGCTGATGGAATAGAAAAGGTAAGTGGGGAATGGGTTATACATATCTGGAAGGGCTTGGTTAAAAAATCTTCTTCTAAGATACTGCTGAAAATGCAATCAAAGGCAATCAATGCTTCAGTATGACATTTATAGATGCTTTTATGTTATCACACAAATTCACAGATACTAAAATGCTTGCTAATCATGACAACTCTATCAAACACCATTTCTTTTCAGATGAAGCTGTATGATATAACATTCTTTTTGCACAGAATATGAGCACCAAATTTGTCTAAGAAATAATCATAGAATCATTAAGGTTGGAAAAGACCTCCAAGATCATCTGGTCCAACCGTCCCCCTGCCACCAATATTACTCACTAAACCATGTCCCTAAGTAGCACATCCAACGTTTCTTTAAACACCCCTAGGAATGGTGACTCATTTACAAGTTACTAGTCAGCTTGGTTTTGCAGTGTAGATAGGTTATCAGTGCCAGAAACTGCAGGCAGCCATTTGTCTCAATTCTTGGCTAATGTCATTGTTGGAGCATGTACAGATTAATTTTTATATCTATTGTGACACGGGGCCACTGAGGAATGCAAGAGTAGTACCTGTAATTACTGCAATTATATCAATGTCTGATTTGGTATTAAGTACATTTATAATTACTTTTACACCTGATGTTGGCATTTTACCACCTAATACTATGTGAGAAGGAGAGAACAAATGAAACTTTATGCAACTATCTGGCTAGAAGAAAAAATCCAGATAGCATACTATGCTCATTCTACTGGTACAGAAAATAATGGTCTGTTAATGAGTTTCTTCCACCAGAAGTGATAAGATGTCTGTTGCTAGATTCAGATAAAATCAAGATGAATTAAATTACAGAATAATGTATGGTGAGGAATAATCTCATGTTTTCCAGATGATAGGTTAGGTCAGGGTCCTAAGGCTTTTCCACTCTTTGGGCTACATCTCACTGGAGAAAATTTTTCCTAGGCCATATTACTTTAATGATTAGTGTTTGTAACTGCATAGTGTTAGCAAAAAGGTAGAAGAAAAAAGTCCATTAATTTTAGGTGTCTTTAAGATAATACAACAACTGAAACTAACCTCCAAATTTCAGATTATCAACATGTCCTTTACATCTAAAGTTTGGAAATCTTATGTTGGACAAGTTGACTGGAAGAGCGATTTTTAGCCTCGGGGGACCAAGAAAAGGAAGCCTATTGTGCATGCTTAAATGTTTTTACAAAGCAATTATTAGGAGGATGGCAAATCAAAAAAGGGTAAGAACTGCTAGCTAGAAGATATTTTCCTTTGTTGGTTTCTGTGATTCTGACTGGTGTTCTTGCAACCAAGTGAAACAAATATCAAAGACAGCAATAATTCAGCATATTCTTCATGAGCAGTAGGACATTCCTATGGAATGGGTAGGAACCTCTAGTGGCAAGAGAATAGGGGACTACTACTTGTGTCCAAACTACTCTCTCTACCCTTCCACATCAATGAGAATGTAAAATAAATATTTTTTAAAAAAAAACATAGCTGAACTATTATAGTTTCATCAAAACAGGCTTAGGGCAGAGTTCCATCCCATATGGTATAAAAACAAAAATTGTGTGTGTGTATATTTATCTTTCTTTGATATTTATATAATTATATATATATATGGTTATTTATATAAGAAGACGAAGACTTGCTTACTGTGAATTTTGTATGTAGGATGATTAATTAAATACTCCCTAGGAAATCCGGCATTAATGGCATGGTCAAACCTTCTTGTTTTCCTCTATTTGAAAAAAAAAAAAAAAAAAAAGGCAAAACCAAAACAAACAACCTTGCTATATAGAATAGGAATATAAAATTTCAGTACGAGAGAATTGTGTGGCTTCTAGGATTATCACATCCCTAGAAGGCTATGAATAGACATTGTATTGATAGGAGTTGCAACTGACTCCTACCTCTCTGTAGCTCTGTCTAGGGAACGTAGGATTGCTTGCCTTGCTCAATGTTTACCATTTTAAGTCTTGGTAAATCTGGAACGTATTGGCATTCTCAGAATGGATATTTTTTTAATTAATCTATGACGTCAGAAGATCTGACAACATATATACATCCAGAGGATAATGCTGTGCAAGATTATTCCTCTCCAAAGCACTTTGCTTTGTCTTCCTGTGGTAGAACTGACTAGTGTTCTGTAGGCCAAAAATATTGCTCTTTTATAATAGTTGCCTTTCTGGTTTCTGTTTTTTACTTTTCTGGAAGCTAGTTAGGAGTAGCTACAGTCTATAGTGGCTTGTTTTCTTGTATCTATTTGTGGGTATGAAGCCTACGGCTGCTCATGGTAGTGTGACAACAATATGAGAGGTAGAAGCAAGCCATCTACTGCTTCCAATAAAAGAAATGTCAGGTCTACTAAATGCCTCAACGAAACAGGAGCACATGAAGAATAGTCTCTTCCAAATCCCCATAACTACAATAAAGAAGAAATCAATTATTTGGATTTGAAAATATCAGATCATGATATTTTTTATGATAAATTAATTTTTTGTTTGATTGTTTTAAATAAGACATTCAAAATTTCTAAAATCACAACACTGGTCTAAATGGCATCTGGGGAAAAATGCAAATGCAAAAGCTATGCAGATGGTAGGGAAAATTAGATGGATTTATGATTTTGCTCATTTTAACCACAGACATTTTGTGGATGCTTGTTTGAAATAAAATATTTGCAATGAGCAGTTTCTCCTTCATTCCTCTCTTTGCATATAAGATAGAATTATTGGGTGGAAAAAACTCCTTTTGAAAAAAAGGAGGAGAACATTAACAGTAGCTTGAAATTAGTCTTCAGTTTGTTTTCAGTGTTTAAGGTTCCCGTTGAAAGCAAGAATTTATTTCACATGTATTTTCTTGCACGTTCCTTTGTTTCTTCAAAGGTATCATCACATGGTGACAGGGAATGGAAATAACAAAGCCTTTCCCTTAGGGCATGAAGTGTTCATCTATTTTGGTCTTGTTGTTTGCTTGTTATTTAGACTGAGCTGTGTATGTGAGCATTGAAACTCATAAAACTTTTTTTTTTTTTTTTTTTTTTTTTTTTTTTTTGGTAAAGAATGGTCTTTGAGAAGCTCAGCAAACTTCTGACTAGTCAAATTCTCTCCTTTTGGCTTCTAACATAGACAATTCCAAGTTCAGATCACACACAGCCCAGGGCTGTGCACAAGACAATTTGTTCTGATTTATCAGAATTAGCAGGTTAAACGAAGTTATTTGGGCAATCGTTTTGGACCAGATAACTTCAGTTTTGTGGAACATCTGCTGGATGTGGAGCTGTAAGGCTGCATCCTCATTTTGTGCTGCTCTTTCTTGCCTTTTTTATCACTGTGTGGTTTTGTGGGATGTTTTTGCCAAAAACATCAAGACAGGTGATGCTGATTGTGACCGTACCCCTCTGACACTCTTAGGTAGGAAAGAGATCCCCTTTCACCTATCAGGCCTCAATGTGCAATAGTTATAAGCAGTCTCTGTGAGAGGATGCAAAATGGGAGCATCTAAGGATTTCATGCAGTAAAAGGAGCAGTGACTTGCACGTGCAAGTGATGGAAGGAGGTTGTTCCTGTTTAACACAGTAGGAGAAGTGGGGAGAAGAAGTAGTTTTCCAAGCAGCATATCTTTATAGTATAGAGAGTAAATTTCCCTTTGTATCCAAATAGGAAAGTATCATGTCTTGTGTCTTCCTTTAGCTTAGGACTCGATGTCACTATCCTTCAAGTATGCTGGGAAAGAAACCACAACAAATGCCTTAAAATGAATGAAAACATTGAAATGATGGCTTAATTCCACCTGCCCTCTTTTGCTTTTGATTTTTTTTTGATTCAGAATTTGAAGTTTTTTTCCTGTCTTGAAACATATGAATGTGATTCCAGACGGTGTGGTTTTGAGAGAACATCCTGCATTGCAAAATTCCAGGTAAAAATGTTGAGGTGCTGCAACATTTCCAGACTTGTTCTTTGGCTTTCAGGATAGAAAAGAAGAAATAGCATGCATTGCTGTCATTTACCCTGTGACACACGTTAGGAAAAAGTTTCACAATTTAAGATGTTTGGTTGGTTTATCTGATAGAGTTGCCTTGTTTCAAAATAGAGTTTGGAAACAAAGCAGAAATGTAGTTTGACATTTATGTTTGTTCCTTCTAGCATGGTGATGACCCTGATATCTGTATACACAAGGCTGTGACTCATTAAACCGTCAAGGATGCTTACTTTAAGACTCTAAATATTGTCTGTTAAATTTGGCAGGGACACTTCAAGATGTTAGAGTATTCTATGACATGTAAAAATGCCAGATAATCTGTTTGAGAAGAGAAATACATCCACATGACCCTTAATTTTACATCTACCCTTAATTTTACTGACCCTTAATTTTACATCTAAATCTCTATAGCATTTCATTGTCAATCATGGATCAAATATTTATCTACGAATAAAAGAAAACTACTGATTTACCCAAGTTGGGAAGAGTTGGATCAGTTGCAGCAAACTGCAGTAACTGAGTACAGCGTTTAGAATTCAGGTTAGAATCCAGGCTGGAATAGCAAAGAGCTATTCACATTAAAAGCCATTTTGATGGGATCATCTGCTGTTTTCCCTTAGAAAAGCTGACACTTCACTCTTGGTTTTCTAGGCATATGCTCTCACAATGCATGGGACCTGCATTATTCTTCAAATGGGCTATTTCAGTGGTGCAGAGGCAGCTTGGTAATATAACTGATTCCAGTGCATGGAAGCTTACAAGCAATACACATCTACTTTAATTCTCTTTAGCCTATTCTTTTGTTTCTACTAGAAATTAACTCTTGGGTGTGCACTGAATAATGGTTTGAAGATAAAAGGCATGTGCACAGTTTGAAAAATTCCTTGAAGTCCATATAATACCCAGAAGCATTGTTTTTATCAGATATTTTTTTTTGATTAGAAATCCCATACATTGTGTTGATATACCTTTAATAAAAACTAGAGACTCTGAGCAGTGGTTTTTTTGGGGCAGGTAGCTTTTAACATACTTACTGTGGCTTTTTTTTTTTTTTTTTTTTTTCCTTTTGAGGTCTTCTCTGTTTTTCCCTGAATCTTTATGAAAATCTTACAGAGTTGACAAAACCAACTGGTGGAGATGGCTGAGATGTTACAGGTAAGTATAATTTTTTGCATTTGTCTGTGCAGTTCAGTCTTCACCTAGGACTAGGAAAACACTATTTTACATTTCAGTAATTATTATTTAGAGTGTAATGGTGTATTGAATATGTGCAGAATACTGTTCGTGTCCAAAGCAGAAAGTGCCCATCCTCATTTGCTGAAAAATCAAATCCCAAATACCTACAAGCAGCGTTGGATACTTTGAAAACAGAGCAGATCTGAAGGGGATGGTGAGTCTATAATGAATGAAGGTGAGATAGCTCTCATAAGTTACTTGTAGCAAATGAGTCACTCAGTTTTGTTGCCAGGGAAAACGAAACGAGGTTATCAGTAAATGGAAGCAGGGAGAAAGACATTGCAACTGGGGCATCTGTTACTATTTCATAATTTTACATAGTATGGCTGTAACCAGTGTGACAGCCCAAGGTTGTATGTTCTGTATAAAATGTTTCTCACTTTCACTGATATTTTGTGCTGGTGATATAATATCCTTTGTGTGATTCCATCAGGTGGCCCATGCGTTCTCCTGCAGCTGTAGAGTGAGATAGAGACTAATAGGTGGGATGATTTACAATTAAATTAAATTGTTTAGATATTTTAATAAATAGTAGAAGGCTTCCAGAATTTACAGAATAATTTCCAAAGCAAGCACGTGATTCACTTACCTACTCGCTTGCTGTTTGGTGATAGTGAAAAAATAAAAATATATATTTAATAATTGCTAAGTCTTTTCCTACAAGGTGGAGCACATAGAAATTTTGGTAAGCTTCTTAGAAGTCTATTTATGCAAAGCTTACTAATAATTTCCACTCTTTACTCATTTGTGAGCAAAGGGAAGTTAATCTGTCACAAATTCAGGGCCCAAACTGACTTTGTGGTGGCCAAATGCACATAGACACTAAACAGAAAATAGCTACCTGCAGCTGAATCAAGCATCCAAAATGGCACATGGATGGAAAAAACTTTTACATTTTGAAATTCACTGAAAAATCTGCTATAGTTTTGAGGTCCAAGATATATCATGAATACACAATTTCCCAAGAATTCTGGCAGGCTTGTAATCAAGGGACAGGCTTCAGTGAGTTCTGAGACAAAGTTTTAATGTTGTTTTACTTCCTGCCTCCCACCCTCTATGAGGGGAGTGGGATTGTCTGAACTAGACTGGCAAAACTGAGCAGAGTTTGGAGCCTTCCCTATGCTGTAGTAGTAGATTTTTTTTGTGTTTTGGATACAAAGAGAGTCATTTATATATCATCTTCTGTTTCTCATCCTCATGACAGTGGAGAAACGCACAACAGAAGCTGTGAATTTATGTGGGAGAGAGAACAGCTTCTAGACACCATTTTTAAATCCAAATACTTTCATCTTGTTTTTGTTTTAAGGGGCAGAGCACATAATCAGTAATGTCTTATCTCAAATTATTATGGCAGAAACTTCCTTATCCTTCCCAGCACCTTTCTACAAGAGAACAAAGGAAGAGTTTGCATGGGAATATAGTCAGAAAGGAATGCTAAGACGAACTAGATAATGGTGAATTTGATGTCTGAATTTCCATTTAACTTGATAAGAATATTTGTTTAGGGTAAGATAGAAGTCCCCTTGGCTGGTTCTTTCCAAATGTTGTCACAGAAGAATGTATGACTGGAAATGGAACTTAAAAAGTTAAGACTGTTTAGAGCAAGCAAGGCTGTGTTAATGTGATTAGATGTTGCTAAATAATACATTTTGTGCTAATTGTTCTTTTCAATGTGTTGGACTTGATGTCTTGAATTAATCCCTCAGCTGGCATCATAAAGCAAGGGAGCGGTGCTGGCAATGAGTTAGGCCTTCCGACTTTTAGTGTTAGGGCTAGAGTTAGAGACAAGCCTATGGCTCCAAGCAGCCAGAATCTCTCAGGTAATTTAAAAATGCGAGCCTTGGTTTTGAATACAAACAAGGAATTGCGTTTTGTAATAGATCTGTCTTGTGTTATATTAGTACTTGGAGAGTAGGGTTTTAGAGGTGTCTGAATAGTTTATTGCAAATAATATTATTTAGCACGAATACAGCATTTTTAGGAATTCAGACATTTTTACTTAACCAAGCTCTACTAAACATTTCAAAACCACAACAATTATGAACTTAAAATCAGAACTTGATGTAGAGAAACAAAAGTCAATTTTACTGAGTTTTACTCTTCTTTGGATTATTTGAAACCAGGAATATATACATTAGTTGCATGAATGTTAGAGGACAGTACCATTGCCATTTAAAAATTCATTTATATAAATGAACTGTGTTGTACATTAAAGAATTTGCCACAAGCAGCAGAAAAACAGACATATTTTGGTTGTCACAGCTTGCAGCTCTAAATGCACAAGCTGTAATTAAAAGGTTCAAGTCAGAGAATATGAAGATATATCACTGAAATCACTCTATACAAACTAAAATTTTATACCTATTTAAATTAGTAGTCCTGGCAAAAACATCCTGTTCCCAGATGGACAAATTTGGCAAAAACAGGAATAAAAAGATAGAGAGAGATGTAATAATTTGTACAATGAAGGGAATAAATTTTGTCTAAACCATGAAATAATAGACTCCAAACCACCAAGCATTTAAGCATATGCTTAATTGTAAACAGGTGAGCAGTTCAATCTGTCTTTAATGAGGTGACTTAAGTGAAATGCACTTATGAGGTTTAGACATAACATAAGCTTTAATGACTGGAGTATTAATCAATTTAGAACATAATAAAAAAAGCAGTGTTAGGTATACCCTTTAAATATGTGCATTTGACATGTTGTGTTTGTCATACTTGTTTCTTGCTTATGAACTGTGCAAACAAATCATACTGTCACCAGGGAGATGGACTACAGGTGGATTTCATAACTTCAGCTATCTAAGGTTTTAATCTCATCTCCCTCTGTAGTTAAGGAGGAGGGGAAACATTCCTAGAAGCTGTTTTATCTGTTGACTCATGCTTTTCAGGTACTCACTTCTTTTGACTGTAGAGGAAGCCTATGTGACCTCAGTTTAACTTAGACTAGGCATGTTTAGCCAGTTACAATTAGGTGAAATTGTGTCATAGTGTTACAATAAATGGGGCAATGATGTGTGCTTGAACCCAATGAGCCTCACTGCAGGAGTCTGATGTATCAAGTTCTATTTCTTTTAACTCAGCTTGTGCAGAATCTGTCACTGAGAAATTCAATTAGCCACTAAAAGTGGCTTCTAAAAAGTCAGACTGCTGTGCTTCATGGTGACAAACTCATGCGAATAAAAGCATTAAGTTGCTAATCAGTATGTTTATTTTTATATGCAGTCTCTTGATATGTGAAATTATTAACATTTGTAAGTGTGCATTAAAAAAAAAAAAACAAAAAAAACCAAAAAAACGGTATTAGTAAAATTGAGATCAGAATAGTGTGGATAGATGTGAGACTGAAACCTCTCCTGTTCTCAGAAGAATAGCATTTAGCATATATCAGCTGGATAAAACAGTTTATGTGGAATTCGTTCAAATGTTTGGCCTGTCATGGTATGTGATGTTCACTGGGTCATGCTAGGGGAATGCCTTTTGTGCCACACCTGGAGCCTGGCAAATGCATTGCAGCTTTGGTGCTGATCCAATCAAGCACAGAAATAACTGAGAAATGACTCATGGTGGATGCTTGTTGATAATCTTAGCTTTTAAAAAGTACACAGTTTGTCATCATTTTTCATTATGGTGAATATGGGTGTCTGGTCACCTTTGATTTACAGTTTTCTGATGTTTGCCATGGACTTTCTTTTCAGCTCATGTGCTGCAATCTCATTCTCTTTTCACTTGAAAGACGTAATCAGACAAAAATCCCTTCAAAACCAGTTTCACTGAACAAAAGACCGAGGCAGGAGAAGCAAATATATGAGGTAGGATGCAGAGGAATGCTGTTCTGACCCTGAAACATCTGCTCTTTTATTCTTGATGTCACAGATATTTAACCACATGTGTATCTTTCTCTCTAAAAGTTGGGTTGAGGAGGAGGAAGAGATGGGGATGTGTACGAAGTAAGAAATGAAGAAAACCACATATTCATTATTTTTCCAGATTATACTGTGCAGTGAGATGTTGCAAAACTATCAATAATAGTAAACAAGAAAAGTAATATGAAGATACATAGTAAGGCTGAAATTGTGGGCAAAACAAGATGCATTTGGGCCAAATACACAGTTGCCTATCTACAGAAAAACAGACTCAATTATGGACATTAAATGCAAAGCCAGAAAGGAATTTAATAAAATTGTAGTTTGCAATGCAGCATGGTATCACAGGTGAGCACACACTTGAGTCTGAATATGGCATGTATCACTGCATTATTTGCATATACCACTGAAACACATGGCTAAGTATTTTATTAAATAGGAATAGTATCCCTACTAACACAATTGAGGTACAGCATGGATTTAAGCAAGTTTCTGAATTAGTTTTTTTTTTTTTTTTTTTTTACTTTTTGTTTTTAAATGCTATTGTCACAAGAGATAAGAAATGCAGAGGCATTATATCATGAAGCCTCACAAAGAGGTGTTGACAGGTTCTCTGCTCACAGTTTCTAAGGGCTCTGGCAAGACAATTGTTTTTATTTCAAGTTCTCAATGAACAGAAATAGTACAAAGGGGAAACAATAAATGAAATGTAAGATGAAAAATCTGGCCTAGCTCTCAAGTAATCACTGCCAACATTTTTCTGTTGCTTTAAATTGCAGTAGTGACCGCTACACTATTGCCTGTGTATATGAAACGCCATAGATTTTCATCTGGCAAAATTAAGACTATGAAATCACCTTGGAATACAGGTAGGTTTTACTACCATCTTTCAGTTAGAATAGGTATGAGAGATGCAAGTCTCCATCTTAAGGACAAACACAAATTCCTTAGATACCTGAATTGAGTTTAGAGCATTGCTTTGGTTGATGCTGTACTGGTTATTTGGTGTGCACAGAGCAGATGCCATCTCAGGCAAAATTAAGATAAGTGTTCAGAAGCAGATGAGGAAGGAAGCTTCCCCACTGCCTGACCAAGCTGCAGCATGTGGAACTGCAGGAAGCTTTGGTGCTGAGCGTGAGGATTTGAGTAAGAGCGCGGAGGTGGCTTCCTGTGCTCCAGGAAACAGAACTTTGTTCTATCTTGTAAAGGAACAGTGTTTCATTAAAGTATTTGCATGGTAGGTATAGGCAAGAGAAGACTGAAGCCCCTCTGGCAATGCCAGCTGCAGTGCACATGGCCAGGAAGCACGGGCTTACTGCAGGTAAGAGGCAGACATACTTGGGCTGGGGAATGGCAAGCAGTTTAGTCCCAGCTGAAGAAAAACACCACACAGGCTGAGGTCCCATGAATTCGGGGGAATCCAGGTGAGCGTAGTGCTCTGAGCAGTCATGGCTGGATTTCTCCTGGTAGGTGCCCTGTCACTGCCATGTCTTCTGCAGTGCTGCTTCACTCCAGCAACGTGGCGACTCCCCAGTGGGAGCAGCCATCACCTGCAGACACGTTGGATCCAGTTTGTTGTTCAAAACCAAAAATGAGCATAACGCTGCGACTGCAGGACATTGGAAGTTCTGTGCAAACTAATTATCCACCCAAATGTTCCTGTGAATGAACTGGCCAACTGATTATTTACAGTTTTCAAAGAGACAAGGCTGAGGTGATGCATTTACCTGGGGCCCACAGTAAGCTGTCACGTGAGGCACAGTTAAAATTACAGGATGAAATCTGGAATTTCAGCTCGCTTTCTACGTGGGGGGGGGGGTTTATTCACTTAACCCCCAGTCCTCAAGAATATCAGTTTTTCTTGTTGTGTTTTTCAAAGGTACAACTTGAAAAGCATCTTCGTAGCATCACAAATTGATGAATACGGGCAGTCAATGACTGCAATTAGCGATGCTACTCTCTTAAAACAAGAAGGCCATTTTGATGCGGGATGAAAGCAGCATCATACTGTTGGCTGCGTAAGATGAATTGCTGGTTACCACACGGCACTGAACCCGTGGCTACTAAAGAAGCCCCGCGTGGCCGTGAGCCACCACGTCCGAGCACCGTCCCTCACGGGGCTGTCACACCAAATCTGACCGATGCGCACCACCGGGCACAGCTGCAGCCCCCTCAGCATCCCTCCTTTCGGGCTGGGTTTACTGACGGTTCTCCCCTCACGGTGGGGACCCGGGGCCCCCCGCCACGCCCGGCTGCGGCCTTGCGGGGGCCGCTCGGGCCCGGTGCCGGGGCGGGGCGGCCGGGCTGAGGCGGCGCGGAGCGGCCGCGCTCGGTCCCTTTAAAAGGCGGCGGCGGCGGCGGCAGTGGCCATTGTCTCCCGCCGGGTTTTTCCCCCCCTTCGCCGCCGGCCCGGCGCTCGCAGCCGCCCGGGAGCGGAGCACAAGATGGCCGAGCTGGGCAGCAAGGGGGTGACGGCCGGCAAGATCGCCAGCAACGTGCAGAAGAAGCTGACCCGGGCGCAGGAGAAGGTGAAAGGGGGAGGCTCGGTGGTGGCGGCGGTATGGGGTGGGTTTGGGATTCCCGGAGCCCTTCGCTGCCCTCCAGCCCCCCCGCCGTGTCGGCAGCAGGGGGGATTTTGTGTTGGCCGCCCCACAGGGCTTGGGTCCCCGAATGGTGCCGGGGTGAAGGACGAGCTCAGCCTCCCGGGCCTAATGCTGTGCTGCTGCTCCCAGGGGCTTAGGCTCATTTGCTGGGCTAGAGATGTGTTCTGGACGCCCCTGGCTGCTCTGAAATACCCTGGGTGAAGGGCTGCGCTGGCGGCTGTCTCCTGCCTGCCCTGCTCAGCAGCCAGGTCCGCGGCTTTTCCCCTGGCTGCAGCTCCAGGGGGTGACAGGACAGCAAATCTGGCTCCCGGTGGGCAGCCGGTGCACCCCGAGCTCCTCGCGGCTGCTGACCTGCGCTAGCCACCAGATGGCAACCATATTTTTAGTTAATTTTAAGGTAGGTGGTGAAGGCTGGGCTCCTGGCCTGCTGCTGAACTTGCTGCGTTTATCGATGCGGCTGGCAGGCCCTTCCCCTGCCTCCTGCCTGAACACACGCAGGTTCTTTTCCCAAGGGAAGAGTTTTCCACGAAGTCCTCCCAGCTGGAAGTCCATCGCGTTTCCTTGCTCGTTCCCTGATGGTGACTGGGGATATGGGAACGGATTAAGAGCTTTGCTGCGTGTTGTAGGGGACTCACATGATGTGGAATCGGTTGTTTGTCGCTTCACGTAGCAAAAGCGCAGCTAGTTTCCCTCTAAGGAGAAAAAGAAAACAAAACCCAAAGCACTTGCCTAATAAGCCAACGCAAATTCTAGGCCCTTTGGCTGTTGTCATCCGAATACAAACGACGCAACTTTGCTATCTGGGTTCTTCAAAAAAAAAAGAAGAAGAAAAAAGGCATTGTGTGGTTTATCAGACTGGCTCCTTCATACTGCTGGCACTTCATCTCTAACGAATCCTCTTTTATGGAGTGTTTGGTATTTTACATTTGTCTTGAAGGGACAGGCTTTCACCAAGACAAGTACGCAAATGCAAACTCGCAACTTGCAAGGAAAGGCACGGTAGAATATGGAGTGAAGACGTCGGTGGTTATGGCATGATACTGGTATTGTGGCATTTGATCTGAAACTGTAGATATGTGCTGTTGTTTAGCAGGAAGGGTAAACCGTATGTCTAGAGATAAGGACCAGGTCTTTAAAAAAGAGAAAAGGCTAAGCAGAAACCTGCAGAGGTATGTCTGGGTGCACAACAGACTAAGCGCTTAAAAAAATACTGGATTTTTCTGAAGGGAATCTAAATGAGTTTGAACTTTCCTTTTTGAGGCAAGTATAAATTGAGGCTTAAACAAGCTGGCAGTGTTCCTTTTACATATCCTCTTTCAGTCCGAATTTAGGATAAAAATTCTTTCCTTCAGAGTGCTATCTCCCTCCCAACTTCTGCCCTAAGGCTTTGACTTCGGCAATTTCCTTCATGGTGAATTTAAGCCTTGTGTTAAGCAAAGAATGATGTCTTTTTGTTCAATGCAGAATTCACACTGAAACGTTGTACACATCCTTTTTTCCCCTCTGAGATGGCTATTATGTAAAGCATGTAAGATATTCTTTCAGAAGTGCTGTTTGTTTTGAGCCTTTCAGCAAAACTATAAGCTATTTTTGGAAGGCACTTTCTCGATTCAACAGGAAATATGGGGCAGAATGGTTGTCTATGCTGTTTGCAAATGGGTGGTGCACCCTTTTAACCCCTCTCTTTATGTAAATGTAGCCTCAAGTTGTAATACTTGGCCAAAATTTGCCCGTTGTCCAGTGAAATGTATCAGTAAGTTGATGCATATGTTGAGACGTACCTGGCCAAAAGAACTCGTGCAATCATTGCGAATTTGTACATCGTCCTTCTCAACAGCCAGGAGATCTGGGCTGTGAGTTGGCCTTTGTTCATCCTATAGTTATCTGAATCATTTTCAGACCTGGACTTTGAGCTCTGAGCCTTTCATAGGTTCTCAACTTCTTAAAATGGAGTAAAATTTTAATGCCTCCAGTGTCATGGTATCTTGGAGAGCCTAGTCTTTACGTGTTCTGTAAACTTTGCCAATGAGTATTTGACAATAAGGATTTGAAAGTTTTTTTTCCTTTATGTCTGTAATCTCAATTAAAAATTGTTTCTCCTTAGTCAGTTTTTATCTTATATTTTGGAAAATGTTAAAAATCCCCCCTATTTACACAGTTCTCATCCTTCTTGAAGAGTGTCCCGTTCTTGGATGTGTGAATCTGCACACACACAAACGTTTCTATTTTAAACAAAATAAAATCACATCTCGGTGACTTGATGCAGTCCTGGTGTCAGGTGCTTCCTCTGGGAGAGTCCAGAAGTGGGTTGAGTTCACGAAGCAAATGGACCGGGCTGTTGCTGCTGGGCTGGCAGTGGGAGCCCCCGTCCCGGGATGAAGCTCCTTGCTTTCCCCCAGCAGGTTCAGTGGGAATTCAGAGCAGAAAAAGGGTATCGGCTGCAGGGAGGCGGGCTCAGGGATTTGAATTGCTCGGAGATCCGTACACATTTCTGAGGAGACAAATTGTGAAGTTGACATTGGATTTTCCTCTGGATTTTTTTTTTGTGTGTGCGTGTGGAGAGGAGTAGAACGGGATGAGCTGTGTTTCCCTTTCTAGACATCGCAGTTTCCTACTGTTGGTGTGTCCTGCAGGGGCTGTGGTCGCTTGCTGTTTTCGTTTGGGCCAAGTTAGAGATCTGAAACCAGGTTTCTGTGGGGTTGTTCTTTTTACCATGGTAATAGACTGTCATATTTTTTCGTTCTTTCACTCCGTACCAACATGCCAGCGCATCCCCTTTTCTCCCTCGTTGTCCCTCACCAAAGGGGAAGGATTTGGCCCAGGACCTGGTGAAGTTCAGCCGTCCAAACCCCCTTGTATTGAGGGTGCTGCTGAGGTTGTAGACCCTGCCACTCGCCGCCTTGCTGTGTTACTGTGAAATGTCACTTCTGCTTTCTGTTCCTGGCTCACTTTATCCCAGCGATGTTTACCCGTGTGCATCTTTGCAAAGTTTCCCTAATTAAACCTTCTGTCAGGGCATGGTTCTGGCTGCACAGCCCGAGGAGCTGGGCTGTACTCCTGGCCTCGCAGGGCTGCTGTGAGCATAGCTGGTTGGAGCTAGCCTTGTCAGCTCTCTCCCTGTCTGCTACAGAGCAAAAAAGCATATGTATGCCAGTAAACCAAAGGTTTCACTGAAGTATTTGCAGCCCAGCAATGAGAAATAACCAAGGACATTGGCCTCGAAGGAAGGCAGAGGAGTGCTTTTGGCAGGCTGATGTGGCCTGGATTCCCAATTCTTTTTTAAACTAATTTTTCTCATGTAACAATTTTAGTAACAGAGGCAACAACCAGAAAGGATCTTTTCCTAGGATCGTAGGCTTTGTTTCTCTTCCCTCGATATCCCCTTGCTGTGAACATGAGAAGGCTGAGAAGGTTGTGAATTTAGTGGAACACAGTTTGCAGGAGGCATGGCTTGCATTTTAGGCTTGCTTTCAAACAACACTTTTAAAAAAAATCTTTTTCTTAAAAGCGACCAGAGGCTGGAGCATGACAGGTGAGAACACCTGGCTTGAAGTCTTTTCCCTGTTGAAAGAGGTGGGAATCTATATCAAGGAACAGCAACCGAGAACCTTAAACCACATGCAGATGCAGATGTTTGCAGGATCCTGCTGTCAGGAGGCTGCCTGCTGTGTGGAACCTCTGCAGACAAGTTCTGCACGAAGGAGGTTTTAAGCAAAACATGGTAGATGCAGAAAGCTCTCTTCTGGAGAAGCCAGCACCACATCTACCTGGCTGGGAGGAGGGGAATCCTATACTGATTTATCCTTCAGCAAAAAGCTTCAAAGCTTCTGCAGTTTTCACTTGGCTTTGCATAGGATAGGATGTTTTGGCGGTAATTGACCTTGCTGAATCAGGGAAGTACAAAACGTGAGACAGCCTGACAAGCTACAGGAGTTGTTCGCTTGATGAACTGGCATGCAACTTTTTTTTTTTTTTTCTTTTACTCCTGGAGAACTCCCTAGGAAAGGGCTTCTTCATGTTGGCTTGGTTCCTTGAGAAGGGAAAGCTAACGTGACAGGTAGAATCTCAAAGGTACTTTGTGTCTAGAGGTTGCTGGAAAACAGGCACTGGAGAGAGGTCTGAATTCATGCCCCTCACGTACAGATGATTCCAGTATGAGCTCAGACTGCATTACTGGGTATCGGGTAATCTGCATGGGGCAGGGAGGAGGTGAAATAGGAAACCAGGCTCCACATGTTTCCTTGCCATGGAATGGTTTGACTGGCAGGGCATTTACATTGCCTGCTGAAGGTGCCCCTCTGTCTGCGGCGTTGGCAGCAGTTGTCTTTTAAGCAGAATCTCATGGATGGATGAATTTTTTTGGTTGGAAAAGGCCCAGACGTGTTCCTACTCACTCTCAGCCCCATGAGCTCTAATCTGACAGCCAGTCCTTTTCAGAACAGTTCCTGTGAGGTCAGGTTCACAAAGTGGCTGTGAGATCTCTTTTTCAATGACGAGGTTTGGTGAGGCTCTAGGCAGACTAGAATTAGTGCTGCAGAGCTCATCAGTCAGGTAGGTGCCTTCAAGCCTGTCTGTCCTCTCCATCCCTTGTGCATGCTGATTTTTCCAGCCACAAATGTTTTTTTTTTGCAACATCACAGGTGCTCTTGGCACGTAACTGGCCAAACCATTCGGGAAAGCAGCCTGAGGTGTTTGCTGTCTTGTAGGACTGGGGTTTTGGCGTGGAAGGCAGAAGAAACAAAAAATGCAGATTTTCTTGTAATTCCTGACCCTTTGGACAGAGTGACAAGATCCTGTTGTTTGGGCCCAAACGTGTCGTAAAGCTCCTCTTCTAGAAACTTTCAGAAAAACAGGAGGGTGACTGAGGTTGACAGCCATCGGCGAGGCTATTTTTTCCCCTCTGTGATGGTGACAGGACACCTGAGCCGCGTGCCGTGTGAGTCCTGCCCTTCGCAGGGCTCAGCTTACAGTCCTGGCTGCCTACCTGTGCGTGCTGGGGTCCGGCCTCCTCCCCACGAGTGCGCGCCGGCAGCTTGACGGTATCAAGGAGATACACTCGATTTGCCCAGGCAGAACAGGCTCTTGCAACCCAGTCTTCTTCACCTGGCTGCAGCCTGAGGGCTCAGCACGTGGGCTTCCTAAGTGGGCTGGCAAAGCCAGGGAGCGCAGACCTGCTTTGGGATCAGGCTGCCTTGCTCTGGGTTTGCCCAGGAGTCTGCGTTGTCCACCTGCAAGTAATGAGACAGGGACAAGTGCTGAAGTATGAATAAAGCTTCCTAGGAGAGCTGCTGGCAGGTGGAGTAGGGACCAAGGTCCGTTTTGACGTCAGCCTGTGCTTTAGATTTATCTTGAGGGACTTTGTGTTTGCTTTTCTTCAACACCTGCAGTGCTGAATGTGAGAGTGCAAGCAATACCCTTCTGGTGTTCATACTCCTGCTGAAAGGGGTTGTTTCTCAGAGGAAGGGACTGGAAGAGAGAAGAGAGTCATTTACATTGTCCTGCTAGTTAAAATCTATTTTAAACACGCTATTAGTTGAGTACTTAATGTTGCCAGGACAGGAGCGAGGGACCTCTGCAGAAACGCTTGGACTGTTGGCAGTGGTGCAAGGGATAGATGAATCTTGGCAGGTGGTTTTTCAGCAGGTGCATGTGAGTGACTGATGGCTCTCAGACAGTTCAGGTATCCTCTGGAACATCTCCTAGCTTTGCTGCCTCTGGAGCTGCTTGATCTTCACAAAGCTGGCAAGTGCTGCAGGACAGGTCCAGTCCCTCTTTCCTAGGGAAAAAAAAAAGGAAATACGGTAATTAGCAGAAAATAACGTTAATGGATCTTTTTTGATTGAGGTTGCAGTTTTATTATGCCAACTTCTTTGTGTAGTTTCTTAGCTGCTGCTCGGAAAGCACATCTTTGATTTGCACTTCTGTGCTCTGAAGGAACTGTCTTGGTAAATGCAAATAGGAGCAGCCCAACCTGAACAGTTTTCACAGTTTAATTCTGTCTTCCCCCACCCGTCTCCCTCCCAAGTTCCTCCTTGACTGCTGGGAGCACTTAGGAGGGTTTTGGGCATTGGTTATGTCTTGAGGGACTCTTGGAAGCCAGGGCTTAGGGTGTTACACAGACCTAGACAGGTCTCTCAAGTCATGTTGAAGAAGCCATGGCAACCTTTAAGAACTGAGGAAAAGGTTGGATGTTTGCAAAAGCCTACACAAGTACATGTGTGTAACTGATTTTTATTTTTATTTATTTTTTTACTATTTAGGATGTGCTGGAGTAAGCCTGCGCAGCCCTGGGGCTGGTAGGTTAAAGCCTTTGATTAAGCACTCCTAGAGGGACACATTAATTGAGAGGCAGTTAAGAGAGTCACAAAAGCTAGACAGTGCTGCATTTCTTTGCCCCTTTCCTCAGTAGAAAGGAGAAGTCTGGGTGGCAGTTTCTTAATATAGGTTGCCAGGCAGGATGGAGAGTGCAAACTTTACCAACAGGGAGGAAAGCAGTGCTTAACAGCATCTAATCCTGCGGTAAAACGATGGGCTGCATTTAATCTCTTGATGATAGGCAGATATCAAAGCCTGGCCTCTCTGCAAAGATTTGTTGTGCAGGTTCAGAAAGCTGGAAACCTGTTGGAAGTGATTTTATTTTTTGCCAGTTCTTTGTTGATCACGTTGGTTTTATGCATTTTAAGGAGGTTTAGAACTTTTTGTTAGAATTGCTTAAGAGCCATGCTAGTTTCCAGCCCTCTTCTAAGTTACGTTTTCAGGAGGGAGATGAGGGGCCGGAATAGCTGAAGTACAAACACGTTTCGCTGGGCATTTCCTAGCGCTTTACTTTGAAACTGGATTAGACAGAAGTGCAATACTTGCTTGCCAGCAGGAAGGGAAAGGGAACTTCAAATAGTGACTGTGGAGTGTTTGAAAACAGAGCTAAAAGCGTGGTTCTTTTTTTTGGTCTTCATGCCATTTGGCATGATCGCACGTTTGATAAAGCCAGAAACAATAACGTGTGACTTAACCTCCTCAGCTCAAAGTTGGTTGGTATCTGCAGAATGAGTAAGTGGCTGTATCCCCTCGGGTTCATTGGGAATGGTGCCACTGGTGGATGTGCACGTACGCAGAACACACATATATTATGAAGTATAATGTCTGGGATATGAAGATGATGTAGATCTCTGCATCTTCTTCCTTAACAGAAATGCCGATGGTGCAGCTCTCTAGTACCCTTGCACGTGACACATTCCTGTAAATTGTGGTAAGTCTTGTGACAGTGTGAGCTCCAGGAGTCTTGAGTGTAGAAGGACTGAACTTATTTCTATCCCTCCTTCCTCAGCCATTATGAGGGATAAAAGGAGCAAAACCCTGAGGGGAGAAAATAGTATATTAAAAAAGAAATGCAGGGAATTAATTTTCTGTCATTTGCATGCTTAGTGCATGATTTTTGAATTGTCATGCAGTAGGCTGGCGTCCAAGGGAGATTATTTCATCCCATCATCTTAGGGTGGTGGAACATGGCCCATCCGGTCCAAATACTGATTCTGACACAGGACCAGAAAGGAGAGCGAGTTGTTGTGGCAGGGGACAGCATGTTTCAAGGGGACTCTTTTCTTTTGCCTCCTTAAGCTGAGTAGCCATTGCAAAAGGCAGAGTGCATTAATGAACGTGAGCCACTGCAAGAAACTGCTGATAACGTTTGTCCTTGTGCCGTGCAGCCGGCGTGACTGCTTGTTAGTACCCGCAGTGCGATCGCGTTAGGCGTTGCTGAAAACGGACGTTCCCCATCCTGAATCTGTTCCAAAGTAAATACTGGACAGCCTCGATTAGTTAAGATGCTTCTGTTTTATTTCAGCAGAATTCCATATCCCAGCACACTGAAAGTTGCTTTTTAGATAATTTTTACAGAGGTTCAGTAAGGGCGGTTTTGTAGGCAAGGGTGCAGGGCTATTGTTGAACATTGGAAAATTCATGAAAATACATGAGCTACAGAAACTGGGAAGAGAGACTGGCTTTCTTTGGAGAAGAAGAGCAGCTATATGTGCAAGGGGCCGAGAGGGGAGAATTAGGAGGCTGACCATGGAAGGAAGGGCAAGGTCAGAGAAAGTTGGGGGTGATGTGATGAGTCGATCGTGGATGCTGCATCAGTGCACTGCAACCAGACTGCTTATAGACTAGGGCTTGTCTGCAGATGGGTACTGAAGTCAGTTGCTGGACTTAGAACTTTTTGCCAAGCTGAAGGCTTTCGCTCTTCATTCCCTGACCCTCAGCGAACATAAATAATTGCGGAAGGAAGTGAGTATTACCAGGGCTGGATGACATTACGATGTGGCTGTGGGTATTAGTAGGTGAAAAGAGCTGGGCTGCTCTGCTGGGTGAAAGCTCCTTAGAGCTGGGGTGGGTGGATTTAACTGGGGTGTCTTGGAAGCAGCCCGTCCCGTATCTCCAGCTCAGGTCTGACTTTTTGAGGAGGCTCACTGTGGGAAGGCATCGTGGGGCTTTTCCTTTCCGATGACAGTACGGACAAATTCTCAGCAGGTATATTGGCAAGGAAGCCAGTGGTCTTACACCTGTTTGCAGGAGAACTTTGTCCATCAGGCCAAGTTCTCAAATCTACTGTTACTCATCCTTCAACTCCTCTGAAGGCAGTCCTCTCAGGGGGAAAGGAAGAGCTGTTCAAAAGCTGCTCCCTTCTGACTCTTTGTAGTCTGTGACTCCAAATTTTTTTCACTAGAGGATAACATGTGACTTGCTTTGGAAGAAGCAGCAAGAGATGACCATTTGTGTTGCTCTACATGTTCCCACTTTGCTGGACAAGCCACATCCTGTATCCCAGCGTGGCCGTGGAGGGCAGCGTTCCTAAGCCTTTCTCCTGCATCTGATTCTTTGCTGCTGTCTCCTTCTGACTCAGGGAGATCCAGCTGCTGATCCAGACGTCTGTGCCTTTTCCCTCTGCCCAGCCATGTATTACATGTTCCAGACCTGTTCTGCATTTCAGAAATTCTCATCCCTGTCCAGCAAGGCAGTCAGCAACCCTTACAGGAGCTTTCCTAGCCTCTTAAGGGTTCTGCGTCTAGCCTGTGGCTTCTGGAGTCCCTTTGCCCATGGCTCTGCCTTATAAGAGCTCCTCTGCCCCCTCTCCTCCAGCACACACCTGCTCCTTTATTTCAGTCTTCAGCTCAGCATGGCCCCAAATGCCTTTTGTGTTTTGTCCTGATTTGGTTACTTCATTTTGCATCAGTGCTGGCATAAAAATAAAAATACTTCTTGCAAATGTATCAGCATTTAAAATGAGTGTTGCAGGGGAGGAGGCGGAGGACATGAGAAGGGGGATTTGAGCAAACAGCACTATTTATGTTATCTGTTCCTCTTACTAGTGTTACTGTCGGCTATAGATAGGGTTTAATTAAGCGATGTTAAATGCTTACCCAAGTAATAGACGTGGATGTTGCTCAAGTCCTGTTGCCTGGAATGTCACACTGATGCCAGCTGAATTAAGTGCTGCCATTTGGCGTTATTAGCTACCCAGCTTCAATGCAGCTACAACCCAGCTCCATAGTTGTCTGCTTTTTTGGTTTCTGATTTGACATCTACATCTCAGCTAATGTACCAGGAGTGTTTAAAAGGAACCTGGGTTTGGAGTTGTTCGAACAGCTTAGGAATGGACAATTAGCTGCAGTTATGTGAGTGTAGGTAGCAGCACGGTGTGCCTGCACTGACCCAGCCACGCCATCGTGTCGGCAAGACGAGAAATGGCCTTCCCCTGCCGTCACAGCGCCAGTCCTGCCACATCATCACTTTAGGTTTGAAAGATGCGAGAAGCTAAACTGCAAAAACTGTGGGTAAAAGGAGAAACTATTTGAAATGTTGAAAATGGTCAAGGGGATTAAAAATCGTCACATGCAAATTCTTTGAACTTAAGAATTTGGGTCAGTACTATGTGCATGCTCAAGAGCTGTCCCTCTTAATGCCCTCTGGGGGAAGAGGTTGGCTGGGGCCTGTGGTTACGTACCGAAGAGAACTTCTGCTCCACTGATATGCCCCACACAGAAGCGGGGAGAGGTAATGCTTGCACAACATCCTGAGATTTGGCGATTTACTTGTGTTCTCGTGAACAAGCTGCAGAATTGCCTTGAGGAAAATAGCTCTTGCATACCGGAGATGTGCTGTGTATTTTCCTTAACTTCTGGTATGGCTGTTTTCACATGGGAGACAGTTCTTCTGAAGGCTAATATTAGAAATATAGAAGGTGGTTTAATTTTTTCTTGCAACAACGTGTTATAATAGACAATATATGTATTTAATATATAATATATGTATTGAGATACAGATTTCTAAGTTAATCTTCATTTATACTCAGATTTCAGTTCAGACTGACCAGCTAATACTAATTTCCATGACTTTTTTGATGTGCTTTTGCACCAGTCTTTCACTCTTACCGTCCCATATGTTGTTGTGAGAGCAGTTCCAAAGGGGTTCTTGCTACATCTTGGTCATTTTGTTAAGTCACTTGAGGGTTTTTTAGCTGTAGTTAAGAAACCACATCCTCAATGTCAGTCTCCTGCCTTAACAGGTGAGGCCCTCCCATCACCCCCATTTCCTTATGGGTTTTATTTCACTTGTAATATAAGTGGCAGCAAAAATACGTTGTTACTCTCAAATGAAAAAGTGGCGTCTTTATCCTTGATTACCAGGCTGAGTTCCCAGCGAGCCTCGGGGTCAGGCTGGCAGGTTGCACATGGTACAACCTCACCCAGTGCTGTCGTGCCTGTAGTAAACTGGCTGGGGCTTTAATGCACGCACGTAAGGGAGAATGAGGAGTGAGCCTACGGCTGTGCAGATTAGTGAAATTTAACCGATCCTCTTTCTGGGATAAAAGGGAAAGCAAAATGATAGAGCAATTCCTTGCCACCTTGATTTTACGGTGTTTGGGTGCTAGCAGCATCTTTTCTGTTGGTTCGTGTTGCACCAGGGTGGTTTCTCCTGCAATGGGTGCCAGAGCCCGCCCCCTCTCCCCAAACCTTCCTTTTCAGTTTGTGCTCAAAAGTGAACGTTGCTGGGAGTGGGTAACCTTCAGAAATGCAGGCTGTTATGATGGGAAGAAGTCCTGGCTTCTCTTCCAGTGTCCTAAGTACCAGCTTTGACATCTACAGTGCCGTATGGATGCCAGTGATGTGTGAACAGCTTGCCAGGAAAGTGGAAAAATGACGCTGCTAGGTCTTCTCAGGATGATTTTTCCACACAGGGATAAATAAATGTTCCATCCAAAATCACTCTTAAATTAGGCGAGAAGATGCACAGAGTGGGCGGAGGAGGGGAGGGGACGTGTCGGTGCAGAACCGCAGTAAGGTGCTTATCCAGCCAGGTGTCCCAGGGTATGCCAGGACACTCTTCCAGCAAAAGTGCCCTTTCTGCTGTGCTCCAGCTCTGTTCTGCAGAGCTGACTCCATAAACAGGCTGTGTGGAGGGTCTGGGGCGTAATATTCCCAATTCCGTTACCTGCAGGGTCGCCGTGCCCTCTAGCACAGGCTGCAGCCAGAGTGGCTCTGCCCTGCCACAGTTACGTGTTTAAAGAGCATTACCCCGATTATCTGGGAGGAGGATTAACGGCAGCTGATGGGTAGCAGGAGGAAGGGAGAGGTGCTTCTGAGGCGAAGTTGAGTCGGCAGACTTGTTACGCAGAGCAACGCTGGCCACGTGCGCAGAAGCGAGGCGAGGGAGCTGGGCTGGTCGGACCCTCCTGCTTTGTGGGGCTGGGGGAGGCGGGCAGCAAGGTCCACATGCGAAGCCGCATCATCGCGTTCTCCTAAGTGAACCGTAGTGGTGCTGGATGTACCACTGTAGTCTTTTGGGAGCATGTGTTCACAGGGACCAAGCCCTGCCCTTGCATGAGCTCTTAACACCACCCTTGAGGCAGGCAGGGGCTGTGCGTACAATGCTCGCTGCGTCTGCCCTCCCAGCCCTGGGACACAACTACCTGTGCCCCTGGCCCCGCACAGGAGCGGTACCACGAGCTGCTTTCTCGGGGGAGTGGAAGTTCACCATAGTGAATGGGGCTGTGAATGAAAAGCAGGACGGGGCTGCTGAGGGGGCTGGAGAAGTGGCAGGCCTTGGATACAAAATGCTGCTCGAGAGCCTGCGGGACCTGCCTGCCAGCCGCCCTGATGGGCAGCCCGAGGAGAAGGGACAGCTGATGGCCCGGCTGGGACAGGCACCCTGCAGCATGTTCCTCAGGCCCCGGGGACGGCACGGCTCCGAAGCCAGGCATGGCGTGGATGCAGAAGGGTATCAAAAGCAAAGAGGGATATTTTGGGACAGAATGAATAGGGACAAGGGTTGAAGGGCCCAGAGAGAAGCCTAGTCATTCTTTTCACTTCTACCATGCTGAGGATCAAGGAATTCCTTGTCAAGGAATTATTAATTCCTTGTTTTATCATGTGGAGAACAGAAAGGAAAGCATTTTTTCCTCCTTATCAGAAGAAACAAATGCTTGTTTTTGGAGGTGCATTTGTCATGCTCAGTATCTGCTGCCTCCCCAGCTTCCTTCTCCATTCTCCTTTGAGCTACTGCTGGGTCTGGGGCACTCTGATGTCTTCTTAATGTAAACCTCAGCTCCCTTGCACCCTCTAAACTTAAAGACTTGACTAATGTCCCTCATCCTGAAAAAAAAAAAAAAAAAAAAAAAAAAAAAAAAAATTTGGGGTGAGTATAAACCGGTTCAGGAAATGGTTTTTTTTCAATTCCTCGGGTTTGTTATTGTAGGGTTGCTTAGCAGAGCTGGACTGGGAGCGGGTATCTAAGCCTTTTTTCTTCCCACTTTTGAGATTGTCTTTTCTGTGGTGAAGCAGCTGGGGGAGATGCAGGAAGGGCAAACCTGGGCTCTGAAAGAGCTGTGGGCTTTTGTGCCCTCCTTGAGCTCTCACCTGTAAGAGGTCAGTGGATGAAAAGATTAAAAAATTGAAGAGGGTGTGTGTGATGAGACACATTCTTCCTTCATTTCTTCCCCCCTTTAATTTCTTCTTTAACAACCTTCTTTAATTTTCTGACTGTAGTAACCTTCTGAAGATGATTTTTAATCATAGGATATTATCCCCACTGGTAATGGTAGGCTTTCTGCTAACTCTGAGCGTGCACCAACCTTAATAGGTTTTTAATGTGTTATCCTGAAGCTGTGGCCAGGCTAAGCAGGGACGTTACCAAGTGGCTGGAAACTTGAGGAAGATGTATGAAAACAGCATCTGTTTTCATGGCAACAGGCTGAGAGATGGAAATTAATGTATAATGCTTTCTGGTGCTTTCACAGCCTGGCTCTGCTGCTGCTTTAGCCAAATCCTTTGATCTGCTTTCTGTTTGTTGCTGTCATTCTCCCTGGTGTTTCTTCTAGCTGTCAGTCAGGGATGGCTTGTGTTTATTTAGGGCTTTCTTTTCTTTTTTTTTTGAAAAGGTGTGAGTCAGGATATCGTTTGAATTCAGCTGTAGCTGCTCTGGAAGGGTCTTGCAGGAGGAAGAGGAGGAGCTGCCATGAGATCGGCCAGTTCCCCTGCCCTTTGGTTTGGCAGTGAAGTGCACCGGACTAATGCGGCTCATTTCTTGGGGCTTTGGAACTAGTTGTGGCCAGCAATACACGAACAGCAACAAAATGAGAGGCTTGGGGAAGTTGCTGTGTATTTACCTGCGTTAGCATACCTTGGGACTAATAGCTATGCATCCCATATGCCTCAATCCTGTCTCTCTCAAGGAGTAAGTCTCACTTTGAGAATTACCACCTGGGATGTCTGTGAACCCTGCAGACTGGCTTTCGCTGCACATTTCATGTCCTTGCTTTCTGGAAGGAAAGGATGCTGTGTGGCTGAGATTCACACTATGCAAAGCTGACTCGAGGTTAGAAAAGTAAGCTGTATTTTTCATCCTGCCATCACCCAGCTTTTGGAGCCTGGGAGGCTGAAAGGGAGCCAGGAACACAATCAACGTCTTTGTTTCCTCCAGCAATAGCTGGGCTCGCCTGTGTCAGAAATCTTATCTTGCAAGCGTGTTCTGATAACGCAGTGGTCTTGGCAGTGGTAAGGAACAGCGTTTAGGAGCTCTGGAATCGTGCACTCGATTTTTATCGTGCCTCCTCAGGGGCTTGGTGAAAATGCTAGCCCTGTTGTGATAGAAAGGAAAGGTACTGATACAGAAAGGCAACATGGTCTGCATGAACCCAAACAGCGTCTGTGACAGAGGCACATTTTCAGTGCAGCTTTTCCTGGTTTTAAGGGGAGCTGTGACAGTTTCTCCGTCCCTTCAGTAATGTTTGATGTGTTGACCTACATACAATTTAAGTTTGTTTCTTACTCCTGCTGTACGCTGCTGTACAGCCACAGGCGGGTCATTTGTTCTCAAGAGATCTCATTCTGACATCTACAAACAGTAAAAAGGAAGTGATTCTGTGCTGGAGTGGAAAAATCTTTGACTATGTGCACGCTGCCCAGTGCACAGAGCCACTGCACGCTGCCTGCTCTCCTGGCAGCCCTGCTACAATGCAGATCAGACTCATCAAGCTCTCTGCAGCCCTGCTACAATACAGATCAGACTGTCCTGCTCTCTGCAGCAGAAATTGGCTATGCCTGTGTTATGTGTGGTGCTGAAGGTCGCAGACACGGGCTGCCTGCCTTCAGCAAGCGTCTTTGGCTTGTTTATGCCCCTGCTCTGGAGCCTGGGATGAGAAAGCAAGTGTTTTGTTTTGTGCTGGCAGCGCGTTGGGCAGTACCAATGCTGTGTGTGGCGCATTGTTTCCTCCGATGCGGAGGAAAGTTCTGTGCTTGTTTGGGAGGAAGGCATCTTTTACTTCGCATGTACCAGTGGGTGGGCGCCGATGGGGGGGAAAAACAGCTGCCCCTGGACACTTGTCCTTCACGGGGTGTTGGTGCTCAGTGTTCATCCTGCACATATTTCTCTCCCTTCATCTGCTTAGCAAAGCACCTGAGTGCTTCTTGAGAACATCGTCCGCACATCATTCAAGTTCCTCCTCTCAGTCGCTTCTTCCACTCCGTAATCCCCAGGACTTGGTAGGAAGCCAAGTGCTTACGGGCCTGGATGCCCACGTCGGGCAGCCTGCAATGAGGAGGGCTTCCCCTGGGGAGATCCGGGGAGCCCCAAGGAACACGTTCGTGCTGCTGTGCTCCCAGCTCCCTTCCGTTGTAGGAAAAAGTCCCCTGCTTTGATCTTATTTTCCTGCTGTCACCTCCAACAACTCACTCTTTGGATTTTCTTTCCCCTCATTCCAGACCAGCCAAAACACAGACAACCTGACCTCTTCCAAGCTAGTGCTTATTTCTCAGCATCCTTGTTGTTCCATAGTAATGTTTTATTTAGTGGTTATTTTAGGTCCTTCTTGCTGTATTTTTTTCTTTCTTCACATAATTTTTAACCTTTGCCTGCGGCAGCTCTGCAACCAGGCCAGAATCCAATGACACTGCCTCTGTGATCCCGCCTGCATTTAGTAATAGGGCTGTGGTTGTGAGTGAGGACATCACACGTTGAGCCGCATTGGCTCTTCTCTCATTCAGAACTTTAATGAGAGATTAGGGCAGTATAGTCTCTGTGCACTGGAGCGGTTGTATAGAACTAGGGACCTTGGACACTTGTGTGTCTCAGCTGTTATGACCCTTTAAACGATGAGACCAGGCACTTCTGGGAATTAATTTGGGTTTTGCCTCTTTGTCTTGTTCCTGCTCATTTGGTTGCTTCCATTTCACAGTCCTCTGACAAAGCCAACACAGAGCAAATGTCAAAATGCTCCTTGGCCAGACCAGCTCTCTGCAGAGCTGGTATCTGTGTAAGGCCCGGGTGAACACCAGGACCGTAGTGGCATTAAGTGGTCTGTGGGAAGAAAATGCAGCAGGAGTGAGTGGTGAGCATGTTAGAGACCAGCAGTGCAATGCCATGTAAAGAGGTGGCTCCTCTGCCCCTCTGTGTGTCCACAAGCCATTATGTGGTGATGGACTTGTTGGAGGTATTTTTCCTGCATTTATGTCATTGGAAACCAGTGATTATCCATAAATGATACATGGAGTCTAGTGACATACCACAGCGGTCCATACTAGGTACAATTCTGTTTAGTGTCTTTGTTAATGTATCTTCTGCAAGGTTGCTCTGATGCACCACTGGGAGGAGTGGCTGATATGCTGGAAGTTTATTTTGCCGTCCAGAGGGACCTCAGTGGTCTGAAAGGAACCTCGTGCCGTTCAACAAGGCTGAGTACAGAGTCCTGCACCTGGAAGAAAACAACCCCACACGCTGGCGCGTGCTGGGGACCGACTGTCTGGAAAGCAGCTTTGCACAAAAGGACCTGAGAGTCTTGGTGGACACCAAGTTGAGGGATTGTGGAGTCTCCATTATTGGAGATACTCAAAACTGC
Source organism: Oxyura jamaicensis (assembly GCF_011077185.1). Taxonomy (NCBI): domain Eukaryota; kingdom Metazoa; phylum Chordata; class Aves; order Anseriformes; family Anatidae; genus Oxyura; species Oxyura jamaicensis. Next base: position 28,398,622 of record NC_048899.1, on the reverse strand, counting down.
TTGGACACATCCCTGAGCAATCTGCTCTGGGTGGCCGTGCTTGAGCAGGGGGTTTGGACTAGGTGGCCTCCAGAGGTCCCTCCTGACCTCAGCCATTCTGTGATGATGAGCCCTTATCACCACCAATAAACATTACCTACTTTCAGTGACAAACACTTCTGTGTATTGGGGGGGTTGAGCCACCAAAAAGGACTGAGGATGTTAATAGGTTTGTTTCTCACTGCATTGTCCTCCTGTTCCACATTGTTAAGGAACAGGCTTCATGCTCAGTAATGCCTGTATCTGTTCATACTTACTATAACTAAGAGAAAGGTGTATGCTGGATACGACACTGAGTTTACCATGCCTGTGAAGTCTCTGGATTCTGAGTTTCATCTTCCCTTAAGAACCTTCTTCCTGGCAGCATCTGCCTTCTGGTAGATGATCCAACAGTTGTGTCTGTCATGGATTGGCATTTATTTTTTCTGTGGGGCAGCTAGATGGAAGCTAGGCACAAAAAAAGTACTTTGGAATTTTGCCATTACATATTTATCTGCATAATTTTGGATTATACTGTATGTGGCTTAGAACAGGAGATTCCCACTTTTTCTAACTCAGTTGAGTCTCAGCGAAACCTTTGAGGCATTATAGAAAGTGTGCAGAAACTGAGGTTCGCCAAAAACTCTTGGCGAGTGAAGCCAAAGTTTTCAGTAAATAAGCTAGTTCCTGAAACACTTTCAGGTTGAGTGAGTTTGCCTGAAAATGTGGCCGGCTGATTTATTTTCATCTTCCTTGCATAACGGAGTGTTTTTTGGTTGTGTTTCTTTCTTTTTCTTAAATTTAAATACCGAGACCAAAATTCATCAGCTTGTCTTTGAATATAAAAAGATTTGGCTGCATTTCTTCCTCTTTAGAAACGGGAATGAATTTTTAGCTCTGTTGAAATACAAGTTTGGAAGTCTAAATCTTGGTGTTTTCCAGGGACTTCACCCACAGAGACAGGACACGTTCTGTTCAAACTGCCCGGACACTGAATCCAGCCCTTTAGCCGAAGATCCATCCTCAGTCAGTGTGACTTAGTGAAAGCAATGGCCCAACGCTTTGCATAGGCAGGCACTGCTGTTGGGAAAATCACTTCCACCGCTTGTGAGCCAGATTGGGAAATCAGAAACCATCGGTTTCTTCAAACCCAGATTGGTATTGCTATTTTTAATTGAGGTTTGTTTCTCAATCCTGTTCAGCATGTGGCCACTCAAGTGCTTGGGTTAGCACAAGGAGCAACAGTGATGCAGAGGCAGGAAAGGGAGTCGGAAATGTGACTGTTTCAGTGGCCACACTGGGGAAAACTTGAAGTATTCATGAAACTGTGGCCTCTGCAAAGTCTCCTCCAGGCAAAGCTTCCTTTCATCCCTGAGCAGCACGGCTCCATTCTGGAAGTCAGGGTGGAGGAGATGCTCTATCAATCTCTGCTGGAGGATGTGCTTCTAAGGAGAGTCCTGTTGTTTCTTACAGGAGGCTGCAACCACCAGCCCCTCTCCCCAGGGAGCAATTAGGTGGCAGTAGTTTTGAACACTTCGTGTACAAGCCCACTACAGAAGATGACTTCTACATCTTTGAGCCAGTGCCTGAAGGCTCATATCCTATATTATAGGATACATGGTACCCTTCTTCAGAGTCTGAAGACTCTGTGCAGCCCGTCTGTGCGAGGCAGCGATGCCCAGAGGTTGGGAGCAGCCCATTCCTTTCTCCCCCCATCCTGTTTCCAAGCACTGCTGGAATGGGTCCCTGCTGACTCTGGCATGGCTGTGCTGAAAGCCACCCGTGGACAAAGGCTCCTTTTGTTGGAGCTGCAGCCCTGCGCGTGGACGTGTGTCTCAGCACTTGCCTCTTCCCCGGGGTATCATGCGGTGATAGCGCTGCCTCTCGGGGTGCGTGTCCCTCAGCTTGGGGTTGCTGCCCCAGCCAGGGGTGTTTCTGATCACCCTGTTCTGGGAGAGGGAAGAGAAGAAAGGTTTGCACAAGAGGAATCTAAATATTGTGCGAATGTGACCCTCTATCGGCAGGTGCAGATAACAAACTGTTAGGTGCAGATAACAAGCAGTGAGTGGGTAGGGTCTAAGGGACTTTCACAGAATGGTTTGGGTTAGAAGGGACCTTAAAGATCATCCAATTCCAACCCCCCTGCCATGGGCACGGACACCTTCCACCAGATCAGGTTGCTCAAAGCCCCAGCCAACCTGGCCTTGAACACTTCCAGGGATGGGGCATCCACAGCTTCTCTGGGCAACCTTTGTTCTCCATTCTCTTCTATCATTGCTCTCAAAGATGCTTCATATAGCTAAATCTTTTTTTTTTTTTCCTAAAACTTGTCTTTGTTTAAGCATTCCTAGCATTTAATACTTTCGCAGGGTGTGTAGCACTAATAATACTGCCAAGCAGCATTAATACCTGCGTGCAATGGTTGCTGAGGGGAAGAGGCTGAGCAGGGGCACAAGCTGAGGAACACCCAACTGGTAGAAAAAACTCTCCTCCCGGTTTGGTTTTCTGTTCTCCTTGGTGGGAGCTCTCTGGTTCCTCTCCTTGCTTGGTTGCAGTCATGGGGCTGTTTGAGGAGGGGGAAGTGAGACCTGGGGCAGGTCTATCAGGGAGGTTTTATGCTGTGTCCGTAGCTGGCTCCCTGGGGAAGGGAGGTGGCAGAGCACATCTCTTGGTAACGATATCAAAAACTTCTGTTTAATCTGTGAAAGACTGTCTTGCATGCCACCTAGATACCTGCAGCATCATCCAGTGTGGCAGGGGAACCAGGCAGCTGCTGTTGATGGTAGCCTCAGTGCCTGCACCTCTTTCTCACAGGTGACAGTAGAAATATTTAGGTGATAGCACTTGCCTCGCGGGAATGAAGGCACGGAGCAGTGTGTACGTGTGGCATTAATTTTTCTGATGTAGCAGTGTGGATAGCAGCAGCCATGGAGCTCTCGCTGGTTGCTGTCATGATTCATTTTTATTAGAGTCATGCCAAGCCAAAATTAGAATATAGGAGCTGCCCAGGAGGCTGATGTGACTGTGCTGGGAAGACATCTGCGTGGGCCAGCACGCATCCTGCTGGTGACGCCCTGCATGCTGAAGGAGGAACGTCTTCGCCCACTCATGGCCACAGCGCCTGGAGGTCAGAGGCTGGCTGCGGGGAGTTATGGAGCACATAACCAGCCTGGGCCCTGTTCAGATGCCTCAAGTAGCTCTGTGCTGGGGGAGCAGGGAAGGGAGGTTGCTCGTTTCCCCCCTGACTTTTTCCCAGGAATTGTAAGAAACCAGACCTCTGTAAGGTTTTTGGAAATAAAGCTTCCTATCCCTGCAGTTCTTTGTGTTCCCTCCCTCCCTGCCTTTTAAAATAAAGAGGAATGTGCTTCATGAAAATGTCTCATACCTGCCCCTGAGAGATGGACTACAGCAGGGTTTCAAACTCTTTGTGGAATTGTGGGGCCCTTAATTTTCTTTTCCAGAGGTTTGCTCTCCTCATTAAATGTCAGACATACGGCTTGCTCTCCATGGTTCTTCTCTGTGGGCCTTGGAGTCCGCAGGCTGCATACTGAAAGTCCTGCAATATTCTCCTACATTAATTACCAGATCTGTAATTTCAACCCGTGATCTTCTGGCCTTACCGCCTGGTTAGCTCCCTGTGCTTTCTGCCCTTTAAGATACTAAGCGAGTATGCTCTGGAAGGCTCCCTTTACCCTCTGGGTGGGAGTTAGTGGTGGCAGTGACAGGCCTCCCTTCTGTGGGCAGTATGGGGTGATTCCTCCGGCCTTGTCCGGCCAGCTCTCGTAGCACTTGGTGCCTTCTGCAGCACGGATGGAGAAAGATTGTTTCTCCCAGACCAGCCCTGTATTTCTTGCTCCGTGTTGATGCCAGGTGAATGTTAAAGAACTCTGCGTGCTTTGGAAAAACTCCCTTATGGTAGAGGAGTGCTGGAGAGTGGGAGTGCACTTTCCTGGGCTCCTCTTTCTTTTAATGTGTCTCGTAACTTCAGCGTTAGCTCACTATGTGTTTTCCTCCCTCCTCTTACTTCCCACTGGCACCCAACAGAAGGGGAATCCTGCTTTCCTGGGCGTGTGAAGAATGCAAGCTAACACGTTTTGTGTCTGAGGGGATTATCCCTATGCATCAGCTGAGTTCATCCCCCCTGCTAACTTGCTGGCATTGTAGCAGAGACACCAAGGGATGGAGAGGCTGAAGTTCGCAGTTCCTGCTGTTGGATGGTTGATTTTTTTTTTTTAAGGGATTTGTGAAATGTTGCTCGAGTTGGGCTTTTCTTTGCCCAACAGATAGCTGTATAGGAAGCTTGTGGAGGGTTTGTGCCCTCATGGGGAAAGGTTTTTAGGGATTGCAAACTGAGAATGGTTGAACCCCTACCCCAAAACCTAGTATGGTTGTTGCAGAGTGAGCTCAGACTCAAACTTGGCTCCTAGCGCTGCCTCCTGCATCTGGATCCTCTTGGCCCAGTTCTGTGGTGCTCACCACCTGATGCAGCAGATCCATTGGTAGTGATGATCTGAAACGGTAGTGATGATCTGAAACCCTTCTGGGGCTCTTTCCACTCTGAAGGTGTTAGGTGAATGCTGACAACGTGCCTTTCGCATGTCCTCTGTACTCCTGGACATACTTGGCTTACTACCTGCACTACCTTGCTACCTTACTGCCTTGCTTAAAATCTGGTGACCCTGAACCAGGCAGCACAGAGCCTCTAGAAGCACAGTATGGTGGTGAGGGTTTGTCACTGTCCCATTCAAACATGGGTAAAGCTGAAGTCCCTGCAGTGATGTGGGTACCAGAGCGGTGAGATTTCTGTGCACTGGCTGCTCCCCTCATTCCTCTCCTTGTTGCTGCCAAGAAGGACGTTCACCAGGGGAGGTTCAGGTTGGAAATGAGGAGATATTTCTTCTCAGAAAGAGCAGTCAGGCATTGGGACAGGTTGCCCAGGGAGCTGGTGGAGTCACCATCCCTGGGGGTGTTCAAGAAGAGGCTGGATGTGGTGCTTAGGGACATGGTTTAGTGGTGACGTTGGTAGTAGGGGGATAGTTGGACCAGATGATCTAGGAGGTCTTTTCTAACCCTAATGGATCTGTGATTCTATGATTCCTGTGTCAGCTGTAGCAACTTCGTCTGCTTCCTGGAAAGCCAGAGCGTCTGTCGCTGTTTGTGCCCCACTTGATCTGTTTGTCACTGCCCTCCCTGCTCCCCTTCAGCACAGATCTGGACTCGGCTCTGTGGGGTTTGTTCTCTGTGAGCTTAGTTTTTTGAGTAGCTGAACAAAACCTTAAATCACTCCTGTCACTGAAATCTCAGTTACCTTCTTTTGCTGGTTCTGCCTTTATCCTGACTGCAGCAGCAGCAAGAACAGGCACTGAATGGGGAACCACCAGGGTAAGACTGGTTATATCAAAGCAAAAAGGAGATCTACCACTAACAATGGACCAAATCTGCTGCAGGGAATTGGGCAAGTGGAAAAAAAATAAATCCTGCTGTATTTAACTTGTGGGATGAGAAAGGACAAACTGACTTGCACGTAATCATCTGGAATAATATGCATTTAAAATGGTGACTTTCTTGTGAATTTTCAAATGTGTTTTTCCCCATTCCAGAGACAGAAGCTTTTCCAAAAGCTGTTTGGGACAACAATTGTTACCCAAAGTTGTACTTGGCTGTCTGCAGACAGCTGATGTTTAAATTACGCAGGTTTCAGAATAGATTACCTGTGCTGTTAGCTTTTAAAAAGGTATTTAAATGCATCCTTTACAATAGCGGCACAAAAGCTTGAGTGTTCCTTTCTTGCTATTTGGATTTCACACAGTGACGGTGATGTGGCAGTGATGGTGTGTGCCTCCCAGAGCGACAGTGGAGCTAGTTGAATGGCGTACAGGCATTTTAAAAGCTCCACTACTGAATCTACCTCAAGATCACAGCCTGGTGCTTTTGTCACTGTGGTGGTGAACTGGCTTTTCTTTGGCAGTGCAGAATATAGCTCAGCTTCTCAAGGCGTAGCCTGGCCAGTTAGTGGTTGTGTTTGTAACATCAAATCAAGTACGAGGTGAAGAGTCTGGCCCGCCAAATTTGCTGCTGTTCCAATGTACATAGCCAGGCCCTTGTTTTCCTACAGCACCATCGTGCCTTGTGGCAGCACTTGGAAAAAAAAAAAAAAAAGAAAAAAAAGAAAAAAGGAGTCTGTCCAGCTTCCCAGTAGAGCTAACACAGCTCTGTGAGTGGCGGAGACATGGGTGTCCGTATCGCTGCAGGCTGAGGCCAGGACCAGAGATGGTTATCAGCAGGTCCCGTGGTCTGACTTCTAAAGTAGGCTGCATTCTTACCTGCGTCCTTCTTGGTCGTCATCCAGCGTAGTGCAAGGAGCCTCTTGCGTGTCACTTTGAACACGTGGAATGTGAAAAGAAAATTAAATGGCTGTGAATGTTCTTAGCCACGGGGTGGGATTCGCTGGTTCAAGTGCTGGTTCTGTGCTTGAGAGTTTGAAGTGATGTTTCATGGGGGCAGCTCCTGGCACCTGGGTCCTGGGCAGGCAGCGAGCTCGTACAGCAGTCGTTGGGTACAGGGACAAGTTGGTTCATCTGTCGTGGGGCAGCTTCGTAGCACCAAGTAGATCACGAAGGTCTGTAGGTGTGAGAACACCCTGTTCTTCCTGAACACAGAGTAAAGAGGGTTTGCAGCCTGTGTAACCTCAGACTTAATGTGTCCTGCTGTGGTCCAGCAGTGGGCCTGAGTTTTACCTGGGCTTGTGCTTGGCTGCATGCTGGTTACCCTTGCAAGCAAACTCTGGGGCAAGAGGGGCTGAAAGCAACTGGCTGCAGCTGGGGCCTTCTTCCCGTGGGGGCTGCATGGCCATGGACACAGACATGCCTTAACCTAGAGGTCAGCGAGGCCTCTAGGCTCTGGACAGACATTTTTGACTTTCTTGCTAGCCTGTGTAACAATGCTAGCACCAAATGACTCAGAACAAGTCAGGTGGTCTTTAATGTGGTGTTAATTGGGTTGGTATGAAAGCAACTTTGTTATTATGACAGCATGGCTGAAAACTTTTGACAAAATTGGGTCTTCCTACAGCAAACATTTCTTTTGTCACTCAACTCTTCAATCAAAACAAAGCTTTGGAAGGTTGTTTTATTGTGTTGTTTTTTTCTTTCTTTTTTCTTTTTTCATCAAGCTGAAAATTCTTGTAAAGAAACCATGAAAAGGACTTTGTTGCTGAAGTTTTTGGTGAGAGCGAAAGCAGTGCTTTCTCCTTAGCTCTGTGATGAACCCCGAGGTGGTTGGGCAAAGCCCTGTGCCCTGAGCTTCAGGTGCGAGGGTGGAACGGAGGATCACTGCTGAAGCTACAAGGTGCACCAGATTTTCTTCTGGAAGGCCAATTCCTTTCTGACCCTTGGGCTGTTTTCACTCACGTACTTACCAGTTGCAATGATTGACTGAGCTCATGATTATTCCAGCATGAAGACTTAATGTTTTATAGTATTAGTAAGTAGGTGAATACCCATAATAAATGAAATCTGTGCTAAAGGAGTGTATGCTGCAGCACAGACGTTCCCCTTTCTGTTAATTACCTCTGATTGTGCTACAAGTGTGGTGTGCGCAGCGGTTTGTTCCTCTTGTAGGCACAGCCTGGGTTCCAGCCTTAGAACACCTTCATTTCCATTTCAAGCTTCCTGTAAATAAGGCAACTGGCACACTTAAAAAAAAAAATAGCATGAGAGCCACCCTGCAAATATCTATTTCTTGTTGTCTTGAAAATGTTCTGGAACGTTCCCTGTATTGAAGCAAAATTATTCCCCATTTTTTATTTAATGAGAAACAGTAACCTGTGTAAATAAATACCAGGAGGCTTTATCTTATCACATAGTGTGATAGCATGGGAAAGGGAGTTGCATTTTAAAAGTGGAGATCCTGGCTTGTTAATGAGAATGTGACTGGAGTTAATAATTTCTGGCAAGGCAACGTAGCCTCCTTGTAACTCTTAATTTCTCCCCTCTTGTTTATCATCTGGCTGTGATAAGTTTATGGGTCTGCTTCATAACAGCTCAAGAGGTTTAAAGGAGAGTTAATTTGCACGACTGCTGCAGAAGATGAAGAAGCCCAGATGCTTGTTTACCCCAAATTTCCAAAAAACTCCTTGAACCTCTTCAGAAAGCACATGAAACGCTAAGTCATCCGCGTCGGAAGGGTGAGAAGTGCGTGCTCGCTTCTTTTGCAGGAGCTGGGATCGCTTATCACTGTGCTGGTTATAACACGTGGCGGGACTTGCGTGTAATAGAAGTGTGTGAGGGTGGTGAACAGAGAGATCAGAGCCAGAGAGGCCAGGAGAGAGGAGCTGGGTGGCATCACTCGAGCCTGTGGGTGTCATAACAACGTTCACGACTCTGCCTGATACGTGTATCAGCCTTACGCGATGACAGAAGGATTGCAGGAATGACTGTGCCATCTACAGACATACGGGTGCTTTTCAGTGGGTGACTTTCAAATGCTGGCTAAACAAGAAAGATTGTTAATGGGGTGGGCAAGGAGCGCTCAGGTGCTCAGGCTGTAGTTTGTGATGCACACACGTAGAGAAAAGGGTGAGGGATTTACCTCCCCTCTGTTAGCTACTGCTCACCTTTGCAGAAAGCCAAAATCACGTCTGCCTTTCAGTTACCCGGCTTCTTCTCCATGAGCTATTTCTGCTCTGCTTTAAAAGGTCTGTATTGGAAATCTGAGCTCCTTCATGTATAACAAGACTTCCCCTTCCCTGCACCTTGTGTGTCTGCAATGCAAACAAAAGTGAGGGGGCCGGGTTTTGTCTGCAAGCACACATGAACGTGGAATCGTTTAGCCAAAAGCGATGGAGTTTGCTCCCAGGTCACTGTGAATCTGTCTGCTTCTGAACGTATCAGATATTCTCTGAGAGCCCTTTTGAGAGATTAAAGGCTGCAGGTGCAGGCCTGCTTCTCTCCCACTCTGTAATAGGATGCGGTTTGTGGGGAGGAGGTGAAAATCAAATGTCAGTTCATTGTGGTACACATCTGAGCGAATGAAGCCAGGAAGCTGAATTCAGGCCCAGCTTCGTGCGCTCTGGGTAGCGTGCTGCAGCCCAGAGGCAGGTGCATCGATTCACACAGAAAATTTTCTCCTTTTCCAGGAGCGATGCAAGTCCCCTCACAGTTTTCAGTCTTTCTGAGCGAGGCTGTAACGTGGAGTGGTGGTCTGGGGAGGGCTGCAGGCTGCTGACAGCCCCCCTGGTTATTAATGGCCACTGCAAGGACTCACGGGCTCTGAGAATAGACTCTGCATTTGCTTTGGAGGAGACAGCTGACAATGGTGTTTGATACAGCAATATGTCTCTGCATGACTTTTGACTGACAGTGACACAAACTTGCTTTCCTCCCAGCCATGGCTTAAACCTGGTGACATTTACAGCAGAGCTGACTTCTCCAGTCTAAGTTTAGATGGTGATTTCTGTGTTTGTCTGCATGCGTGTGCTTAAGATGATAAAGCAGGAGAGGACCTTGGCAAATAAAAATGAAACGGGAATTTCAAACCGTGGCTAGGATCTGAAAGGAGGAGGTGTTCAACTTGCATGCGTTCTCCCCGTCTGGTTGCTGTGGATCCTTGTTCAAGATACCCAGGTGTTGGGGGTTATTACCTGCTTGGGCACTTTTTTGTTTTGCTGTCATGAAATATGTGGTAAATATTAATACCCATAGGGCTGTCGGATAGAGTGTTCTCTATTTTTTGGGGACAAGCTGCACTTGGAGCTGGCTGGTAGCCTCAGCCCCAGCTGTGCCCAGCTAATCACATGTATTGTGGATGGATGTCCCTAAGTCATCTGAAAACAGCATCTGATCTTAGCTGACTGCTGAGACTTCGTGTCTTTCCATGCATCCATCTTATTCCTTCAAAAGCTTCTCTTAGTGAACCTCTCCTCAGAGAGGAACGAAAAACTCCAGCCCGCTACCAGCAAGAACCAACCCCAAGCCCTTCTCCTTCCCTTCCCTTGCAGCAGACAAGCCCAGAACAGAGCCAGCAAGGTGCTCCTCAGCCCGGCCTTGAAGGACAAGCACTGTTGGGGAAACCTGTCCTGTTCAGGCTGCCAGTGCTGAAGGTCTGTGCAGATGAGAAATCAGATCCTCATCCAGTGATGACTGAGCAAGAGGTGTCCTGAGCTTTTCTGTAGCTTTATGCTGTTGAATGGTGGCTGAGGGGGCAGAGCTTTCAGTCACTGTTGGTTAAAAGCCTATTTCAGATGAATGTTCTAGAAGGGAATGGTTTTGTTTCCGATCACAGACCCTTGGTGAGCCTTCCTTCTTTTAGGGGCGTGACTTCTGATGCTGTCTTCTCCAAGGCCTGATGTGGCAGGAGGTCATGCAACCCAAACAGAAATAACTGCGTTTTAGGCTTATCCTTGAAGGCTGGATGCTATATTCTCCGTTAGATGCATGAAGGATTTGCTCGTTATATTCCCTTGGGATTATGAGGAAAAGCAGACTCTGGCGGCTAGTGAATATTGTGAATTTTTCAGCAGTGACCCTGGAGCCTTCAGCTGTGACTTTGGACAGCACTAACAGTGACTTACGCAGAGGGGTTTGATGACAGGTCAGGATCCCACTGCAATCAAACCTCGGGAACAAGAAGGTGCTCTTGCCATGAGGCTGCATACGATGAGTAATGCTGCAGGCAGACCAAGCATGCAGCTGCACTGATGCTGCAATCAGCCACTTGCTGCCTGGATTCAGGATTTTCTGGGTCATGTTACACAAGTGTGGGTGAGATGGAGACATGAAAGATGCAGATCTCTGCCGACCTGAGGTATCTTATTATTTCAATAGCTAATCATGGAGTAGTGCTGAAATCTCTAGCCATTCTGTGACACCTGTGAAGACACGAGCGGTAGATTGGTACCACCTGTCTTGGAGGAAGATGGGATGGGAAGCTTTATTTTAATTCCTCATCAGATTAAAGAGAGATTCTTGGAGCCATTTCCAAGTAGCAGCACACCTTGTTTATGCTCTCCTGGAGATCTTCTGCAGCAGTTCTAAACGATCACTCCGTATTGTTTCCTGGCCCTATTTTTAAAGCTGATGAATGTATGGTGCACCACAGGAACAAAAGTGGTCTGAAGTTCTTGTAACAGACAGCCCCCCAGTTGATTTACAGTGAAAAAGTTTCCTCAGTGTGCCTTTTTCCTTCTCCTTTGGCAGTGACAGCTCATGTCCACTTGCGTGTAATATATTCAGCGTCTGTCGACACCTTTCCAGCCCAGAGCTGAGCGCAGAGCCTGCTTGTCCAAGGCTGGTAACTGAACTCTGAGACCGCTGTCAAAAATAAAAGCTGCTGAGCTCAAATCAGATCTGGTTATCTGAGAACTGGAAACTGCATGAAGGACAGAAGCGACTGGGCTGATAATTAGGGGCACTTAATGTTTTGACTTGGTTGGGAGGTCTTGATGTGCAGGTTTGAGAGGGGAGGATGAGCAAGGCAAACTGCTTTCGTTGGATTGCTGTGTTCTGTGCCCTGCTTAAGGATTCTGCAAACTTCGCACTGCCCTAGCATGTGAAGGAACTCTTACTTTTCTGCTCCTCTTAAAAAAAAAAAAATATATATATATCCCTCTGAGCTGCCTTTTTAATGCTAAAATGTCTTTGTGTGTCAGACTCGCAGATAGAGGTGTTCAGCAAACCCTGTTGCTTGGTGCAGGTGTGGCAGAGCTGCTACACAGCACCCTTTCTGAGGTAACATTGTCAGCTGGGGCCTCCCCAGAATCAAAGGAGCTGAGCTGGGCTCTCCAGCTTGGCCTTTATACCTTCTGCCACATGGGAAAAAGACACTTGAGATGTAGCTGTGGCCAGCTGGGAAAAGGGAGCAGCTGAACTCCAGTGTCATCACCTGCTGTGGGTGCACATACATGGCTGGAAGCAAGGGGAGAGTTTCCCCTTTCACATTGCCCATACGTCCGTGCCTGATGCAGCCAGGACGGGGAGGTGTGAGAGGGCTCAACTCTCCCCACTTCCAACATCAAGTAGCACCTAGTTTGTAGTACCTGATGTCAAGCCTGTTGATCAGCAGAACATGATTTTTGAGACACGTCATTTCACAGTTAACCACTGATAGAGTGTCGCTGCAGGGTCTCTCATAAAAGAAGGCTTCCATGTTATCAATTTTAACATTCCTTGCCAGGATTTCAAACCTTTCCTAGGACAGTTAATAAAAAAGTGTGTGTGTATGTATATATATATATAGGATACCCTACTATTAGGGGAGCAATTATATTCATAAAGTATTTTTTTTGAAAGTTATGTGGCATTTTAGGTGAAAAATGTGTTCGTGGTATAGTTTTTAAATATATCCCAGTGGTACTGGGAGGATGTGAGGGTTTGTGTTTTAGGCTCTGTTTTTTTGTCTGCTTGTTTTGGTTTTGCTTCAAAATGTAGCTAGATCCACTCAAAAGTACTATGAACAACATTTTTCCCTAATAAAAGCAAGGGAGTGCTTAGAGAACTTGCCTGTTTCTTCAAAGACCTTGTTATTTACAGGCTTTTTGCCAGGGCAGATGCCACAAAAATTGACTGAGCCCTTGGGCTTTGCTTGCAGTTGAATGTCATCTTTATCTCTTTCTCTAATGAGTCTGTATGAGTCTGGAATTAGCACAGATTAACTGCGCGGTATTTCCTGTGACTTTTGGTTTCAGAACTGATTCCGTGCCTTGGAGAAGGAGTCCCACCGCTGGCCTGCGGAAAGCTGAGAATCAATCCATCAAACTTGCCGAGGGCTAGACATTGTAGCCCAGTGTTGTGGGAATTGGTAGCGTGCTGGCTGGCTATCTGCACGGCACTCATCAAGCGATCTGGATGCCAGCATATGAGAGCCTATATAAGAGGTGTAGAATAACCACTTTGTTAGTTCAGGTTCCTGAAGATAAGAAGAGGACTAGATCAGTAATGACCTTCTGCTTCGACGCAAAAAATACCTCCGTAATTCTGAATACTACACTGCTCCTTTTTAACCCATATTTATTGTAATAAAAGCAAATTTCAGAAGTCTCTGTGCATGTTTTCACTGATCAGATGCTTCTAACATGTAACTCAAGCTTGTTCACAAAGTGGCTGTAGGAAACTGAAGTGCTGCAAGGAGTGCTTGGCCGCTGGAGGCAGGACGTGTAGCTGATAGCTTTAACCTTGGCTTCTTCCCTACTTGTGTAATGCTTGCCAAATAGCAATGGATATGCTGTACTTGTATGGTCAAAGATGGGAGGATAAAAAGGACTAGGCTGTAGTAGCCTGAGAGATACTGCAGCTGTAAGCACGAAGGTTTCAGAGAAAGATGAGATAGAAGCTGTTGGCCTATTGCTCCAGGCGGTGTGGTAGATTAAAGAAACAAAGAGGTACTCCAGCCTACGCCTCGAGAGAAGGATCAGGGACATCAGTCAGCAGACAGCTATTTTGGAAACACCCTGCTTCTTGACACAAAACAAAACAAAAAAACAACATCTCTCTAGTGGGTAATAGCTAAAAATGGAAGTTGCAGGCGGGTCTTGGTTTATATTTTAAGTGCATAAACCGCAGACAACTAACTGATTTCCAGGGCTCAGACCTCTTGGTAGGTGGGCTCTTAGGATTCCCCAAAGTAGCAGCCCATAGTTGCATGCAAAAAAAGGGGGAGAATAAACTTGTTAGATATTAGGAGATGGGAGATTTCAGAGTTCTTAGAGGGCTCCTAGATTAATGTTTGCAATATATGACTGCTCGTTCCTAGATCATGAGGATTTGCCAGGTTCTGCAATCTTTTGGAGGGATTTGTCTTTCTGAAATCTGTAGACCGTCTAGATAAAATAAATGTGTAAAAATGCTCTGAATGTTAAGTCGGCATTATTCTGCATAGCAAGCTGGAGTATTGATGGCTTTGCCTTCCGTAACAGTTTGCATAACCTTTCTCAGGTTCACACTAATAAATGCCTTCTTCAGTGCAGCAAATACAGTCTGTGGACTTACTAAACTCATATGTGCAGCAGGTCTCTGAACTGCTTCTCCAGCATCACCTTTCAGTAGCTACCGACAGTGGTTCACATGGGTTAGGTGCCTCAAGTGTGAGTTATCCAGAACTATATGCATGTGAATATGCACATATTCAGAATACTTAAGCAACACGGGCACCCTCGTAGTGATGAACTGTTACAGCACACAGAGTTTTATCTTAGAGGGAGACTCCCTTCATACAGAACCTTGGGTGTCACCTGTGATGTTGGGAGCAGTTGCACTTTACCACTTGAATAACATGACTTGACCTTGCGGAAAGGTACTGCCTGTCCTGTAGGTAATGTGGAAAGGCTACTTGGGCAGAATATCATTATTTTTCGTGGTGGAGGAGAAGCTTCCAACCTGGATAAATGTCCAAGATCAGCGTTTCTGGAATTGTTTTCCTCATTTGGGGGAGCAGGAAGCAGAATGAGGCTGGTGAATGTTACTTCTGTCTGCTGGATTCACCATACTTGCTCTCTCTGGAAATGGAAATGTCAGCTTCTGGAGGAAAATGCTGTGCTCAGGAGATTGTGGTCCTCAACAACCATCTTCCTCTAAGAGGGAGGGCTTTTGCAAGGAAGTTTGTGCCAGCCAAGTATGGGGCTTTTAGCCTATCCTGTTGTGCTGCTCCTTTTTCTTCCTTCCTACTTTCTTCCATTAATTTGTATGTTGATGATGTACTATAGCTGGAGAAGGTAGCAGATCCTGGTAACCAAGGCTTTCCAGAGTGAGTGACATTAAGGCAGGGAAATGTCAAAGCCCAATTTAGAAAAGTGATTTGATCACAGGTTGGAATTGAAAGTAAAGTCCTTACTACCTTCCTCAGAAAAAGTTGAGTACTATAAGTCTGGCAGCAGTGGGGCTGAATGAAATACAAAACATCTCTTGTGCTGTTACTGTAAGAAAACAAAATAATATCCTCCCGGTAGTACTGTTGATTAACAAGTTTTTACATCTTTCTGCTTTTGTTTATAAGCATTGTGAGATGTTCCAGTGCAGCAGCTGGGTGAGACTTTGCAGCGTTTTAAACTGGATACTAGCTGCCTCATCCTACAGGGAGAAGCTGAGCAGAGTAATTTTGATTTGCTTGAGGTCTTGGGTGTAGTGCATGATGCAGTTAGGAATAGCTTATCCTCAGAGGGCTATCACTACAGGCTTGTACCCTGCAGTTCCTTCAGTTAAAGCCTCTGAGTTTGGATGGAGGTTTGTAGCTCCTAAACGAAAATTTGCTGCAGCCAAGCAATCCCCTTTTTATGGTTCACCAAAAATAAAAAAATTAATAAAGTTTTCAGAAGAGTATTGAAAGGAAAGTGCTGAAATAAAGCAGGTGTTCTTAGACTAGGATGGTGCAATGTGCAGCCACAAAAGTAGGGCAGGTCCTTTGTGTACCCCTTTCTTGGGGGTGTTACTCACTACCTATGACTCAGCCTTAAGGATAAGCGGACTATCATTTCCAGCCACAAGACTTGAAAAAAAAAGTCCCATACCTGCTGTGTGTAATTCTACATCTCACTTTACACCTGGCATGCAGAGAGCAGAAACATGATTATATCCTTCAGATGCTAACTTCAGTCTGGTGAAACTTGCTGCCTTGAACTATCTCTGAGCCTATTCTGGGGTAGCAGGTTTCTCCGGGAAATAATTCAGATTGAGAAAGTGATGTTCCTGGATTTTTTTCTTATTGGCTGTAGAGTAAGGAGGATGAACCTTGTAAGGCAACCCAATATGACATGAGTCATATTAAACTTGAGTTTAAACTAGAGTGAGTCAGTCAGGTTAAACTCGAGAGGTGTGTCCTGAAGGTGCAGGTCATGGTGAGACTGCTCCTTAGTAGCTGTCAGAGGCAGATATTTGAGATGAGCCTTGAAAGCAGTGCACTGTGACTCTTGCTCCTGTGGGATATTTTGCAGTATAGTGCCATTTAGGGAAGGTGACAGAGACTTAGATTTCTTTGATGATTAGCCATATTTGCCATTTTTATTTAGTCACGTTTGGATGTATATTGCATTTCTGACAGAAGAAGGAGTGAGGTCTTGGAGTGGGTATTCAGAGACCAGGTGATTAACCTTCTGTTGCTGTCATCTTTGGGATTTGGAAACTACCTCTGAAAGGGCCTTGCAAGATCCTTCCCCTGTTCAGAGTGGATGCGGTCTTGCTTAAATCACACCTTAAATAGTTGTCTATTTTTTTTTGGAAGTCTGCCATTAGCGAAGGATCTCCATTCAGTCCAGTCTATTTGAACGCTTTAAGTTCGTCACTGTTAGCATATTTTTATATTGCTGTTGTTGAAGTCTCAGAACGTCCAGTGTGACCAGAAAATTATTGTTGTTATATTTTTGTTTGTTTGTTTTTATATATATAGCTGTATTTTGGTTTAGAATATGGGAAATAAATGCAAATTCTTAAAGGCTTTAGTGAGAGGGACACCTGTGAAATTATAAGAGCACTCAAAACCCTGGTCACCCCACCTCTCTGCACCCCTGTTTCCCGTTTGCCAGCTGGGGATGTCAGGGATAACTGTGGTCACCCTGTGACATGCTGAACAAATGCTCCCCTTTTCAGCTGGATGGAAGTGACATCGGATGTGGATTTCCCAGGTTATACAGGAAGTCTCTAACAAAACACTGTATTGAACCCTGATTTCCCAGCGTCCTGTCTTTGCAGGATCTGTTGAATTTTGCCAGCAAATAGAGGCAAACAAGAGCTGCTCTGTCTGCACTAAGGTTGACACTGCCCTTTCCCATTTTCCAGTGATCTTGCTGATTGCTCAGCCCCGGGAATAATTCTCTCAATTTAAAATGCAGTGCTAAGACCTTTGGAGTTTCTTCCTGTCCATCCCATCCTCCGTTGTCTGATTGTCCCAAAGAAAGGCTCGATTGTGCCAGGCTGGGACGAGAAGGCCGGGCTGTCCCCCCCGGGCCTACAGGCAGGCGCCGAGGCATCAGCGCGTCCTGCTCCCGGGGGGCAGGCGGGGGGCTTCTGCTCCTCTCCCTGAACACAAAACCCAAGCTCTTCATTGAGCAACACGCATCTCATTGGGGCAAAGGACAAAACAGGCTTAAAAAGCTTGTGCGGTTCCCTGCAGTTGTGAGCTAGTGACTAAGTTGTGAGCTTAGTGACTCCCCCTTCATCAGGGCTAGACCAGCCTAAATTCAGGTATTTCAGATGGAGATTTATCTCCATTTGGTATCCACAGGTTGGATTTATTGGTGTGTTGTTATTATATGCGTGTTGTTAAACCACCTCATTCATGAAAAGTATTCCCTCCTTCATCTGAGCTTTCATCTTCCGCCTTTTGAAAACGGTCGCTTTCCTTATGCAGGGTCAGGATTTCTCAGGTCAAGGGCAGACCAAGGAGCCTAGCCATGGTTGCTGCTTAATCTTTTAAATGCCAGATCCACGTCGCTGCCCAGTGTGGTTTGCCTCCAGACAGCAGCTGACAGATCACACCATCCCTGATCCGCCCTGAGATTTGGGAGCCACGGCAGGGTTCTGACTCCTACCCTGGTAAATCTGCTCCATTAATAGCTATCAAAGAGCCTGAAGTTTCCATCCGAACTTTATCTGGCTTTGCAATGAGCTGGAGGATTAGAGACCGTCACAGGGGAAGGGAGGGAGCAGCCGTGGCTCACCCGGAATAGCCTGACCTATGACGGCACGTACCAGCCTGGGGACGGGAGTTGTCCTGTGAGCTCACGGGCTATTAGCAGAGAGAATAGGCATGCCTGCAGTCAGCAGCACACCCAGGGCCATTTGCTCCATCCCTGTCTGGTTTAGGGGGTCCAGAGGAATCTGTTAGTACAGCTCGCCAGTATGGCTCCGTTGGGAGAGCTGGGAGCAGGTTGGATGACCAGCCTTGTGGAGCCATCATTTTATACTGCTCAGATGAGTTTTATATTATTGTACAAGGCAGATCTGTTTTTGAGAGAGGGTGGTGAGAGAACATAATCCACGCCATGAAGCAGTGCAGAAATGTCTCTGCTATATCATAGCAAGTAATGAGGCAAACAGCAGACTGCATGAGGCTGCCTTTTCCCCCATTCAGAGCTGCTCCTCAGCGGAGCATCACTGGTGCAGCAGAAGCTTTTTCCGCAGAGCCAGCCTGTGAGTTCAGAGCCCATTCCAGTACCGAGTGTTTTGCAGGACAAGCGCAGAGCCCCTCAGCACAGTGGTACAAGAGCTTCCCAGCTGGCCAGCTGACCCTGCACTCGGTGTGCCTGTCCCCTGGGGAGCAGTGGAACTGCAGATTAACTTCTTGGACATGTGGGAGGCAGGAGTGCAGGCCATCTCAATGAATGGTCTGTGGGTATAGATGCACAGAGACTGCTCTAAACCTTTGACCCCTGGCAACATACTCCAGATTCCTTTGAGTTAAACAGTCTCCTTCCCTCCAGGCCTGAAAACATCACATCTCCTGAATAGCCAGACAGATGTATTGCCCCATAAAAAAGCTCCTTTATATTCACATCAGTTCTCTTGATCTTCGCATTGGGAACTTCATTCTCCTTTGCAATTTGCAGCTCATGTTCTTGCTGGGCACTCAGGGCTGATGGGCACTTCTGGTGTGATGGCTCTCTTCATGTGCTGGACATAGAGAAAGTCACCCAGCGGGCGGGAAACTCTTGCTCCATAATGGGTCTGGTAGCCCAGGGGAGTACAGCTGACCATGGGGCCTTTGAGCAACATCCCTAGTAGAAGAGGCTCACCACGCCGCTTGGGGAAGATGAAGCCATATTGAACCCTTCTCCCTTGTTGGAATGGCAGAGAAATGTGTAGCCTGAGCAGTGTTCCTGTGGCATGCACATGAGCAAAGGAGGCACTAGTAGCTGATGTATAGGACTCTGCCTCTCCACCTTGCTCTGCTTTTCTTCCAGTCTTCAACAAGTTTGTGTGTGCCAGGGGCTTGGGAGGAAGATGCGAATACTCATGCTGTCTGCATCCTGCTGTGTAGACAGTTTACCAAGCGCATTAGTCATTCAGGCTGCAGTGCTTGCTGCTGTCACTTGAGCTGTAGAGAGCTGTGCTTCTAGCTGGAGGTTTTCAGGTCAGTCCTCAGTCACAAACAGGGCAGTCCTCATGCACATGCGTCTCCCCCTCATCCTTTACTGCCACGTTAATACCTCAAAGACTCCTGGATTTGAAGAGAGGCCACTGAACATGGGGAGAATGAAAATCATTGATTCTCTCCTGGACATTCAATCCTAGCCTAAATAAGGGGATTTATGAGCTGAATGGCTATGCTGATTTACTGCGCGCAGCTTTAGAGGCAGTTACTGCAGATGGGTAAGCAGAGGAATGTGTTTATACGAGAGAGAGGGGAATTGAGATAAGCCTCAGAGACATAACACAAACATCCTCCACCCTGCCTGTGCACTAAGGCGAGAGTGGGCCAGTAGGTGAATATTACACCCCATTTCATGGGCCTTCTCAGTGCCATTTTGGGGACTGAAAGTAGAAGTCTGATCCCTGCTCTGCAGGAAGAAAGCCCTCCTTATGTTCTCTGAAAGGATCCACAGGTTGCAAAAGGTTGGAAGAAGCTGGTTTAGGTGGCTGTCACAGCTGCCTGGCAGTCAGCCCCTCAGAGGGGCTGGAGACACTTATTAGTGGCCTCCCTGTAGACCTGATGGCAACAACCTGCACCTGCTCCTGGGTTCTCTGAACATGGCAGTTGAGATCTATGGATAAAGGCCTGCTGTGTTCAGCAGAGCAAGAGAGACTTCTGCTTTTCAGTGCTTTCTGCCTCACTGGCAGTCACGCTCTCACCAGACAGCACTCCCTTTCTTGTCCAAGTGTTCCTGCAGCACCCTTTCTTGCCTACCTTTGGCTCCCCAGAATCTCCTCTGACTGAGGACTGGGTAGGCTTTTCTGCATTTTTATTGGTTCTGCAAGACCAGGCTTTCTTTTGGGCATCATCAGGTTTTATTTTTGATTAACAAATGTGTTTTAATCAGGCTTAACCAGCTGTAGTGCGTATTCTTGTTTTCCTGCTGCTAGAGTTGCTTGGGGCACAGCAAGTAACTGCTGCCCTTCTCCGCAGCTGCAGTTTGTCTGTCCCTGTTGTGATGGGACCTGCCCTCCTGCCCAAAAAGTGCTTTGTTCAAAGCCCTGGAGCGACCTACTTAGCTGCACAGAGATTATGAAAAGAGAAACGTGATAAGGGAAGTAGTCTGATAAGGTTTTTTTGCAGGCTGTGGGGAGCTGTGCTGTGCTGAGAGGTGGTGAGAGGAACAGGGCTGGCTGCTGACACTCCTATGTGACACAGAGTGTCCCATAGACTCATGGTGTGAGGTCCCCAATTGCTCTCAGCAGCCAGCTCCTGCTAAGCATGTGCATAGTGAGAAAAGGAGGAAAGAAGGTGGACTTTGACTGCGCCATCCATATTCTCTTTCTTAGGATGTCTCTGCACAGCTTTATGTGTTTGAGGGCAGCATGCTCCAGCTGTTCCAGAAGCAAAAATCCCAACCTGTCTGAACTGGTCTCATGTTAAACCAGGATGAGCATAACCACAGAACATGAGGAATATGAGGGATGCAGTTCGTTTCTGGTTGGTTTGGGAGATCGATAACTGGGTCGCTATTGCCTTGTTTGCAAAAAGCGTTAGACATGTGAAGAGCAAACTTGAGTTGTGCTCTTCTGCACAGCAGAGTATTAGAGATCTGAGTGCATTCATCAGCAAGTCCTTCTTCAGGTTGTGACTGCGCAGAGAAATACTCTAGAATTTCTGAGTAAAAGAATAAGGGAGAGTTTTTTTAACCTTCCTTGTTTCAACCTCATGAACAAGAACTTGCAACTGTTTCTTTGCATTTGCTTTGTTATGTCTGTGTTTGAAGTCTCCTGTCTTTTTTCTCTGTTTCTGCAGGTCCTTCAGAAGCTTGGGAAAGCAGATGAAACGAAAGATGAACAGTTTGAGCAGTGTGTGCAGAACTTCAACAAACAGCTGGTAAGATAATTGGAGATATGTAATTACACCCCGGGTTTCAGTATTAGTTTCTAATCATCTCCTACAATATGCAATTAAAGCACATGAAATTAAATGATGCCATGGTCGTATTGGAGTGACCCACAACTCTTTAACTGTTTGCTTACAAGAATTCACACTGTATCTTCCAATTTCGCTACCATGGAGTGAGTGAGCATATGCTAAAAACTAATTCTTGTTCCGGACCCAAGTTTGGGGGAAAAAAATACTTCAACCAGAACATTTTCTTCAGTTATCATCTGCTGTGCAGTGTAGTTTTTTCCTGCTGGGCTGGAAATAGGCCTAAGAGCAACATTGCCTCTCTGAAAAATGGATAGGAGAGGAAACAGATTAAAAAAAGAAAAACAAAATGGAAAAAGGATAGATTCAGTTTCTGAATAGCAAAAGAGAGGCAAACAAAGCAAATGGTGAAAAGGGAATGCCCTTCAATGGATAAGATCTAAATCTAACTTCCTCTCCATCTTTGCACAATCCCTGTGTCAAACCTGAGTCATCATTCTTTTAAGTGTCTGCTTCTTGCTTCTATTGTAGCACACAAATATTTTAATAGTGTAGCAATTCCCCGTGCCATGGACAGCATTCTTGACCTGGGTGTGTTTTTATAACTGGAACTTTCAGCCACCCAGATGAGAGGAATTTACAGGGCTGGCTGAAGCACAGCGCTGCTTGGTGTTAGGGGAAGCATTGCTTCTGTTTCATGGCAGGAAGTACATGCAACACCAAAGCACAGGTGGTGCTAAAGAAAACCTTTAGACCATTTGTTTCCTGACATATCTAAAGCCCTTTTTTTTTTTTTTTTTTTTTCCTGGAGCTGTTAGTGGCAGCTGCATCATGTCTGTTAGGACTCAGCAGATGTGATTCTGTGCCCCAAAATTGGCTGACCCGGGATTTGCCACAGCTGAATATAATGAAAATCTTTCAGTCTGACTTGGACTTGTTTCTAACCAAGGCTGACTACAGATTCCTGGAGAATAATGATCATTCTTTTGGCAGCAATAGTAGCTGTTGCTTCAGAAGTACGTGCAATGTCACTATAGCTTGTCTACCGATGGTATTCTCTAGTACACACAGGAATACAGTTTGGCTTCCTTCTGGGGACATGCCATTACCAGTTGTGACTTTTCCGTATCACTGTTGAGACCAGCTATCAGCAATTAGGGAATCTCATTTTTAAGAAGAAAAACTCAGATTCAAACCTTGATATGGCTGTTTGAATGACTTTTCAGTTTCCAGAATGGCTTTTCAGTTTCCAAAGCCATCAGTCCCCATGGTGCACTGAGAAGCCTATTAAAGAAGCACTGCCTCTGTACCCCTCACAGCTCAATTTCTTTCGCCATCTTGCAGGGACAGGCCATGAGCTAAACTCTCCAAACAATTTGTCAAAGGAGCCAGAGGCTGCTGTGCTTTTGCTGCTTGTGGTCTCTTGGTTTTGCTTTGGCCCTCGGTTTCACTATCAGTAAAATAAATGCAGGCAATGCCTGTACTACAGGGCATCTACATAAAAGTGAGTTAGTTGGATTGTTATCTAGGGACCAGGAATTAAAGTGCTAAAGAGACTGGGGAAAAAACGTTAGCTGTATGTGCATATAAACCCACCTGCTTCCATTTGCATGTGTATGCAGTACGTGTGTATGGTATGGCTGTGCGTGAGAGCTCTGTGCCCTTTCCTTACAAAGTGCTCTCCAGTTGGATGTGTTAAGCCTGGAGGAAAGGTGAGCTTTTGCTGCACGCCTCCAACAGAATAGCTCTCCTGGGGAACTGGCTGGGGTGCAACCAGAGGGTTATTAAAACAGGAAGGGAGCTTTGAAAAATATCTCAGTGGCAGTGGCCTTGTTTGCTCAGTTGGTTGGAGGCTCCTCTGACTCTAATGACTGCTCTGGGTCACACTGACACACGTTCCCGGGGGGGGGACGACTGTCAATGAATGGGGAACACTTCTAAAAATAGGTTATTATTTCAACTAGGGCATCTTGTGGTTCTCCCAAATGGTGGATGAGTGGACACGAGGGAAGGCATTGCATTTTCCAGAGTGTTCTCCATTCAGGTTCATATGAGATCGCTGCTCTGAGGTCTCAGAATAGTGAGAGCTTTTTAGCTCTCAGACAGATGGATTTGCTACATGACAAATGAGCTGGGCATAACAATGCTTCTGCAGGGCTACAGGGCTCCCCTGTGTCTCTTGGAGGCACCAAACAGCACAGTTGGCCCACATGTTACTCCCTCACGACAGGTTATCTCTGGCAATTAGCCTCCCAGCTAGGTCATTGGAAGGCTCCTCTCCTTCCCTTTCCCTGTGTCACTTGTGTCCAGGCACCAGCACAAAGGGAAATTGTCCTTGGAGACCTGGGAGCAAGAGACCTGCTGCAAAGCTGTGGCACCTGAGATGTGCCAAGCACTGGCTTCTCTTCCCCTGCACTTGAAATGCTCCCGGGAGGGAGTGAGCGAGGGGGAGGCTGGTAGCAGCCCTTACACCTGGCACCGCCTCGTGTTCCTGCCTGGCACAGCCTCTGGGTTTGATACCTTCGGGAGCCGTCACTCGCGTGGAAGTTCTGGGTTTGTTTACAGCATTTCACAACAAGCGCCCGAGAGAGAAGCTGCTGCTGGCATGGGCTGCACCATCACTGCCCCTGCTTCGCAGTGCTCGGCTCAGCCTCGGTGCAGGCAGCACAGCTCTGGGTATCCCTGCGGGGTGCCGGGTTTAATCTTTGCTCTCACAATGTAGGTTTGGCTGTGGATGCTACACCTAAAACCTTGTTTATGGGCAGAGAGGAAGCACGCCATGTACATAAGTAAATCCAACAACGTATGGTTTGTAAAACTGAAATCATTATTTAGTCCAAACTGAATTGTTAGAGAAAAAGAATGCAGTTAAAACAGTGACATGCTTCACTTCTACACATCTTCCTGGTGTTGTGCTCGCCCTTCCGCTGCTCCTCTGGGTCTGAAGGTCAGTGTTTGTTCTGGCGGTGGTGGGGTGCTGGAGTGAGCCGTCAGCATCTGAAGTCCTGCACTGTCAGCAGTATAATGCTCATCTTGACAGTTTCATCATTCTCTTTCTAGGATCTGATTGGCGACATTTTTGTATGTTTTCCAAAGTGCCTTTGAGCCATATCCTATGTCTTAATTTCTCAAGTCCTCTGCTATCCTTAGAGACCTGTATTCCTCTCATGTGAGTCTTGTTATGAGACTCATAACTCATGCAACATAGAATAACTGCTTGTTACTGCTATCTATAAAAAAATACACAAAGAAAAAAAATAATAAAAAAACAACACGAGAAATGCTTATAGCTGTACCACACAAAGGTAACTAAAAGTAAAGCAAAGCAGCCATAAATACCAAGTCAATTGGACAAATTTTCGTCACAGCTAAGCCAAGCAAAACAAAGTTAAAGGCTGGCCAAGAAAAGTTCAGACAGAGCAAGATTGATGCCTCAGTTCTGAGGCTTTGCAAATTCAGTGCAAAGCCTGTGGCCTGTTGCAGAGATGGCCATACTTTATTGCAGGGTTACAGGACATCTGGCACAATGCCCAGAATTGCTAATTCATGTGCAGAGCTATCAAGATCTGACTTGCAGCATTGGGAAAGCTGGGACACTCTCCTCTTCTGCCCTGTGATAAGGAGCCGTGGCAGTCTGCTGGGCCCTCTGTGCTTGCCTCCTTGCTTAAGAGAGTGAGGGGTGAGAAGCATCATCTTGAACAGTTGTCTGCTGTTGTAAAAATAATTGGCACGAAATCTATTCTTTAGAAGTCAGGAGAGAATGTTTTTGGAAACTTGTCTTCTACCAAGAAACAGCTCTACTGAGAATTACACACATAAATAGTGCTGGGTGAAAGGTGTTATAAATTAAACACACACACACTCCCCCAATAAAACAAGAAGTCCCCAAAATACTTTTGTGTTTTTCTTTCACTGAGTTATAAGTAATACGTAATTCATTTGGGCTTTGAAGAGAGCTCTTCCAGCTGCCTCAGTATAGCTCTTCTGTGTTTAAATATGCACCTTCCTGCACGTACAGCCCTTCATGTTATACCTGGCTGTGTTTGTTACAGGCTCACAGGGTTGCATTACACTGCGATTGCAAGCATGGCAGTATGACATTTCTTTCCCGAACATCTTTAGGGCCAACCATACTCTATAACTTGGCCTGCACACCCTTAGACCTTCTGTTCTTTGATAACTGGGAGCTATATTCGTTTTTCAGATTCCAGTTTCACTCTCTTGTCTACTTTTACTTCTAAAGCATCTTCTGTATGTGCACTCAAGGGTACAGAAAGCTTCTGTTCTGTACAGCATTTGACCGTGCCTAACGACTTTGTGAGCTGTTTATGCAGAGTTGTGGCTGTTCGTGACAGCCTGCTTTAGCCTGAAGAAAGCAGGTGCTGCACACACGGAGAGAAAGCATTTGCCAGAGTTTCTTGGGAAAGCATTCATGTTTAAAACAATGAAGAGAAACCCTTGTGGCAGCGAGGGAGGGAGCTGCTGCATTGAGGGCAAGAAATAAAACAATGGAAATGCCAAAAAGAGACTTGGAGGGAAACTCCAGGTACAAGCCAGCCAGGTGTCTAGGAGAGCTGGGGTTCTTGGGCAAAACTGATAGTTGGGCCTCTCTTTGAGTTGTTCTGCTTACAGATCTTACAGGCTATGAAGACCATTCAGTGTCTTTGCAGGCTAAGTACGTTGAAAGTAAACCCCATAGCCCTGGAGAGCCTTCAGCAAGGGCTGACTGAAAAGACCCCTGTGGTTACAGGGTACAGCACTGCATACCGGCTGATGGCACTACCTGGGCATGGCTGTAATTGCACAGTCCAGTATTTGGGCCCCGACTTGCAGTTTTTTCAGGTGACCTATCTAAAAATCTGCCCTTGTTGATTTGATGCTCAACTACAGTGCCAGTCGACCTCTCAGAGGTCCTTTTGTTACCCTTATTTTGGGCCTGGTGTTGAGTCTTGAAGAGTCCCAGGGCGGGGGTTCTCTCATATGCTGCTGTGTCAGGACTCAGGCATGTATGGGCACAATTTTAAAGGTGGTTTCTGATTTCAGGTGCCATAATTTTCATTCACAGTTTAAGATGCTGCAGTCCCCAAGAGTGTGGCAGGCAGGTTCCCTGTCTGTGGCAGGAGGACCTTCCCTGCCTCTGAGTTTTTGATAACCTCAAAGTTGTGTGTTTGAATTGAGTGATTCTTAAAAGCAACACAGCTGCAGGGTGAAAACGTGTAGAACTGAGGGGTTTTGCATGGTAGTTTCTTCTGTGCCATTTCTTTTTCTGATGTGACAGCTGACCTTGCTAATTCCAGTCTGTGGTTTCTAGTGTGGACCCATTCTAGGCAAAGACATCACTGCTTTTCTCTAAGCCCTTCTTGCTTGCTGTTTTGGCCACAAACAAACTCATACTACTGCTTGTCAGCTCAGCCTCCCTGATGTTCCTCTGTGCATTTGATTACTGGCATCTCATCCCTGGTGGTTTCTGATTGCACCACGAGGAAGTTTCATCTGCCCAGGTTTCCCCATTGACCTTAAGCCACTAAAGATCTCTACCTTTGCCTTCTTGTATTCTAAGGCCTCCTAGGACTTTTGCAGCAGATATGGTCACCCTTTCCTTTTGTGCTCTCTTTGGGTCACCTTCCAATGCTTCTCCATCCAACTAGGAGTCTGGCTTCCTTTTATAAAGGCAGTCAGCTCTTTGCCATCCCTCGTTTCCTTTGTTGATGTCAGTAGGAAATGAACAAATGTGAATTCATCCAAACTTTTGAGGCAAGGAACTTACATCAGGTGTAGTGTTTGGAAGCAGATGGATTTCTCCACAAAGACATGCTAGCACTGCCACCTCAACAGCTGGGCAGATTTAGCCTCTGCTTAGAGAGCACAGCTGCACCGAGAGCCCAGAGGATCAGGGCATGAGCTCGGTTGAGGGAAGAGGTGGCTGAGTGGTGGGGAAGGCTGATGGGAAACGTCTGCTTGTAAAGCTGCTAGCTCTGAGGCAGCTGTCGAAGAAGTCCTGTGAGCTCCCTGTCTCCAGAGTTGTCTTCAGCTGTCAAAATTAGTTGTGCTGGAGGCCCCCCCATGGGACAAACTGGGAAGGAAAGGTAGGCATGGCAGCAGGCTGTGAGGAAGGGGTGAGATGTAGCTGTTGCTTTCCTGTGTCCTTGTTTTTACAGCTACTTTGGGAAATGGTGAGGATCCAGTGAGATCCCACAGGGGAAGGGAAATCCTTTTATAACAGAGATCTCTGCCTTTCAAACTTTTCTGTATTCCTTGAACACCCCAGCAGTTGTATCTGTATAGGTGGTCTTCCGTGTTTGCTCCTTCTCATGCTTTGACATCCTCTATGGTGGTGTTGGTCGAATTCTCAGGTCTTTCTGTTGTTCTCTTTCATTTTTGATTGTATAATATCACTGTCTGGATTTGGGAATGTTTCCCTGTCTGGTTTGTACCACTGTCAATGACATTGCAGGGTAGAGGGGACACGGACCTGGCTGTGCTTATCCTGCAGTGGGAGAGTGGTTGGATGGGGAGGGCACGCATGGTTGTGCGTCTGAGCCAACTTTGCTGTAAGAAGTTCCGTGACCTTTTCAATCTGGGTTCTTGTGCTGTACTTCTCTGCGTAGTCTCAAGGCTCAAACAGTCAAAACTCAGCCTAGCTTCTGGTTTTAAGCCTTTGATCCATAGTGTGAGGTCTGATGCTGGCCACACCTCCACAGTTTGGCTAAAAAAAAAGATTGATCCTGTATTTGCAAGCCCTGAAGTTTAAACAGGATGTTTGAGCAGGTCAGAGGCCTCGTACCTACTTTGCACTGGGCTTTGGGTTTGCCCAGTGTTGTAGGAAAAAGTGGTGAGCTAAACTGCTCCCAAACCAGTTCAAAATAAGACAATTACATTTATCTCCCATATCCTACAGACACCCTTCAGTTACACTTGTTGCAAAGACCTACTAGCCCTTGGCTTACAAACTAATTGTCTTTTGAACACTGCCTAGTTGCCCGTATGAAATTAAAATATTAAAGCTGGCTCTGCTGTGAAGAGCAAATCACACTTTACCCACATCAAATTGCTCAGTAGTTTGGTGATATTGTTGGCCAAACATGCATGCAGGTCACCAGCTGTGGACCTACGAAGAAGGTTGGAGGGCTGTGTGGTTTCCCTGTTAATATTTGTTTAGGCTGGTTACAGTGCTGATGTTTAGCATATCTGCAAGATGATTTTTCTTTCTTTAGAAATGTTGGACTCCTCCCTCTTACACTGTCTTTGTATGGAAGGATAACTGGTGGTTTTCTTATTTTCACAGTCAGAAGGTACGAGGCTGCAGAAGGATCTCCGAACTTACTTGGCTTCTGTAAAAGGTAAGATCAGTATATGCAGAAAACTGTTTCTGCTCAAGACTTACCTGTGCAGCGAGGCTTTTGCAGCCATCCCCTTTCTGGTGTTTCCTATCCCAAGGCAGGAGTTTTAAGGAAAGGTCCGCCTTGTCTGGGTGGGGGATCTCTCAGAATCCTTCAGGATTTGCTGAGGTGGGATGGGGTTGTGCTTTAATGCCAGGCTGGTGTGAACACAGAGGATTTGATGTGACTGCATCCTTTCTCCCTCTGGTTACCTTCCTTTTCTGTGTTATCCAGGGGCAGACATTCCATAAGGAACAGCCTAGCATTTGTTGTAACCCATTCAACATCTCCTGTGTCCCCGTTCCTCAGGATAAGGGCTGAAGCGTTTCCGTGTTTCTGAGGCAGTTACCTCTTCTTTCCTAGCTATGCATGAGGCCTCCAAGAAGCTGACGGAGTGTTTGCAGGAAGTTTATGAGCCGGATTGGCCTGGGAGAGATGACACAAATAAGATAGCAGAGGTAAGACTCAGCCCAGGATGTGGGCTAACCAGGCTTGGTCTGTCAGAGGAGATGGGCTTGGGAAGCTGTGTCTGTGAGCTAAATTCCTTCAGACACACAGCTTTACAGCAGTAATCAGAGAGACAAACTCAGTGTTGGGAATAAGGGAAAGCTGAAGGGATGTGGCCTGTATTTTTGTCTGTGTGGGGCACTGTTCCCAGGTGCTTGAGTGGTGCAAAGAGCCCTGTACTTACGTCCACAAGCAACTTTGTTCTCTCAACGGTGGCTAAAAAGGGCCAGGGGATGCCAAAGAGAGTCTGTAATAGAATCAACTGGATATATTGTTCATGCTTCATTCAAGAGGAATGGAAACCTAAAATCTATGCCCAAATCACGGTCAGACCAGCCAGCCATTGTGTAGCTGCAGTCACCCTCCTACTCACAGCAGTACCGCTAGCTGCCATATCTTGCTTGCCATCTTGTTTGTCTGAGCCATATTTCACCCCAACCTGCTGTTTTCATCCCTCGGTGAGGTGATGCCTGTCCAACTTGCCCAGGTGTTTTCTGTAGAGCTTAGGGCACAGCCTGTCATTTGACAGCTTGGATGCCCCTTGGCTTGTGTGCGCGGTGGGTCCAGCTGGAAGCAGACACCCTCTGCTCTCTTGCTCAGCTGTTCAGCTGAGCAGCAGCTGTGGTAATTCAGCTCTGTGGATCCATCTGCCATGAGGCTGCAGGACTGGGCTTATCTGCAGCTGTTCATGGTGTTGGAGCAGTGGGGAAGGCATAGGGAGAAAAGCAGGAGAAGGATTCTTCCCTTTCCTCTTCTTTCCCTGCAGAATTCTCACATGAAATAACATTTACGTCTTACCCAAGAAATACTGACTTCAAAGCAGATAGATCAAACAAAACCTGAACGTTTCCAGGTCAATTCTTTCATTAACATGGAAACTTTCCATTATGAAGTGGTGTTGCAGTAAATAACAAAGTTGTAATTCAACTGGTTTGGTTTCACATTCTTTGTTGTCCTTGTTTCTTACTGAGCTGCTGTGTTGCTTCCTGGGAGACTGTCCCATCAAAGAACTTGAGCCAGAGAACTCAAGAGAAACATGAGTCCTGACAAGTGCCTGCAGCTATTCTGAGGGTCTGCAGGAATATTTCCAGCCACCATCTCCCCATTTAATGCCTTTCTCTCATCTGGGAAAAGAGGAGTGGGAGATGAGAGCTATTCCTGACAAAAAACAAACAAACAAACAAAAAAACCAACCAACAACAACCAAACCAAACCAACCAACCAACAACAACAGCAACAACAAAAAAAACCACCCTGAAATTCCACCACATAGAGGACTTTTTTTTCTCGACTAGTTTAGTCAAAACTTTTTGACCAGGTGGGAAAAGGGGAGGGAGTGACAATTTCCACCTAATCCAGGGTGTTGATGGAAAGTTAACGTGGCTGAGAAAAGATGAAGTATGCCCAGGGTGGGGGTACAAGCCTTGAACACAACCTCCATGGAGCCAGGTGGTGTGAGGGCTGAAGAGTGCTACAATAGCTTTCTGCTATTCATAATCTTTCAGAAAGCTATGTTAGAGTGAAGGAGAAAATGGTGCCCAGTGGTGTCAGATGTCCCATTTTTGTGGCTGCTGGAGGAAGGGGTCTTGGAGGAGGAGGTGAAGGCAGCCTGACATCCATCTTCCATTCTGCCTTATGGACTTGGACTAGCACAGTAGAGGAACAGACAAGCCCTCAAAGGAAGGCTCACAAAGGGTGCTGTGTCCATGGAGAGGTTGCCTGAATTAGCAGCATCAGGCTTTCTTTTCTGTATCTACATTTCTGCCATGTTTTCAATTAACTTTTCTGCTCCTTAGTTTTTCCTAAGAAATGACTATTTCTTAAGAGCTCTGGGGACTGAAATTGTTATCTGTAGCACTCACTGAGACAGGCATGAATGCAGAGCTCTGTGCTTTTAACAGTTTGCTCATTACTTTTGTTTTTCAGAACAATGACCTCCTCTGGACGGATTTCCATCAGAAGCTGGTGGATCAGGCGCTTCTGACCATGGATACTTACCTTGGCCAATTTCCAGATATTAAAGTAAGATTCTCCTTAAGCCTTTTGATCTAGAGTCACAGCAGATGATGACCCATAAGAATCAGTTCCTTGCATCCCCATGTTCTTTATGGGGATGTGTGTGCTGTGCTGTTGCACACTTTGCTTTTAGAGCAGCCAAGATCTTTGCATTCCTGGTTCACGTGAAAATGCCATGTTGTCCTTTGGGCTTGAAGTGACAGAGTGAAGAATCCAGGGGAAGGACGCTGATGAAAAACCATCAGTACAAAACTAGAGGATCCATACAAAATCCTGCTGTGTCACAGTGCAGGAGGGTAGTGTCAGCAACAGCTCACAAGCTCTCAGTTTCTCTTTTCAGTCCTTTGTTGTGGCTTTTTTTTAAAAAACTTCCCTGTAAGTACAATGTGTTGAGGAAGCAATTAGTGGCAAATGTGCTTTATAGGTAGAGGCTGGTGTGGAAGGCAGATTTCTGTGTTCCCTGAAGTCCTGCCGCACGTATTATCAGCTCTTTGCCAGGAAGGGGAATGCTGAATGTATGTCTTTTGGAGAGAGGTCGTATCCAAGGACCTGGGTTTGAATGATGTCCTGTAGGTTCCCCTTCCGCTGTTGTCATCTTTCCATTCGTTTTGAGAAGGTTATGCAGGAAATGTCTTCGCCATATGGAAGTGCTAGTAATGATATCACCATATGGGAAGTATCAGCTTGGCTTCTTCCCAGTGAAAACAACCCTTTCCCCACCACATGGCTCTTAAAACGTTTGTCAATATTTGTTGCTCCAGGAGGCTCCTGCTGTATCAAAGCAGGGCAGGTCACAGGCTTGAAAATAAGCCCTGAACAGCAGTGTCATTGTCTCCTGGGGCTCCTTGGTTTTGCTTCATTTTTCCAGCCTCCTCTGTTCCTGGAAGTTCGAGGTGGGGAAGGGTGAAGAGGCTTGCTGTTGATTTCAACCCGCTGAAGGCTGTATGTAGTGCTGATCACAGCCCATAGCGTGAGCCTGTTCAGAGGCTTGTGCACTGCTTCTTTAGCAGAAGGTTTTATTTCAGGCTCTCTGTAGACTCAGACTTCTGCGCTGCTTCTGACTAGTTTTTTACCAGCGTTTTGTGGTTGTGCACTAGGTAACCTCAGTGTCACATTTCTTCCGTGCTTATTACTGATATCGCGTTCTCAGTCTTCAGGTGATACTCTAGAAAATGGGAAGTTAAAGCACTTCTGTGCACAATTGAAACAAATGCTTTAGAGAGAGCACTGCTCACCTATACCTTTCCTCCTAAAATGAGTGAGAATTTGTCTTTCTGTTGGTTCCTACAGTAAGATATGGATATATTTCACTGAGTTGGCCATTTGTTTAATTTTTTCATTGGTAAGAATTTGAAAAAGTCAATATGGTTTTTGGTAGTTCAGATGGATGTCTTGTTCTCCTTATCACAGAGTGGTGAGAAGTGCTCAGATCCAGTTTGGTTTCTTTGACTGGTAGAAGCAACCGTTAGACTGTTGTTGAGAGTTGAAGCCAAACTTCAACAAGTTTGTACAGTTGTACGAAAGTATAGTTTGGCTTCAAGTAAGGAACTAAAGTTATTGAGGGTGGCATGCAAGAAAGAGAAAACAGCCATATGTAATTAATAGAATACTTTGGTGTTTTTTTGTTGTTGTGGTAATAGTTTTCTGGCTTGTGTTGTCTGCAAAAACAAACTTTCCTTCCCCTGGAATTCTGGTATTAAAATGATGAGAAAAAATGATTTATGGAGAGAAGATGATTTTAACTGAATTATGTGAAAGCCTGATTTTTGTTAATGGCCCAGTAATTCAAATGTGTGACAAGTTAGATCATGCATGTTGTTTCTTAAATTCTAACACATTCTGAATCTTCTTTTGCTGAAGAAAGCTGGAAAAGTTCCCTTGAATTTTTTGGACCTCCAACAGGATCCACAGCAGGAATGTGAAAACACAGTATTCCTTTAGTAAAGAATTTAAGTTAAAGGGAAACATTTTTCAAGTTTGGCAGGGGGGAGTGAACAAATCCTCTCTGTCTTTTCTAACTTGAGGAATGGGAACACAAAAAGTACTTTATCTGTTCTTTGTGGGTCAGTATCTGTAGCTTCCGGGAATAGGACTCTTGTATAATCAATAAAGATTTCAGAGTGAATTTTTGATTGGGGTTGCAGAGCACACCATGAGGGTACAGGTCTCTGCAGTGAGCTCAGGGAAGGTGAACCCTAACCTGAGTTCTGAGTAGCTGTGGAACTGGCAAATATTTATCTTCCACCGAACCTGATGGCGCTGTTTCTACTAGGCTTGAAAGCAAGCATCAGTAAGGATCTATTTATTTATCTATTTTAAATGGAGGTTCAAATTAAGAGGAATATATTGCAAAGGAATAAAACATCTTTGAGTTTGGCTTTTGCCATTAGGTGGTGGTGGTCAGACGCAGCTCTCCTGGAGAGCACCTCCGGGAGGGCAGCTCTCCTGGAGTCATACAAGGGAACTACATACAAGTGGATGTTTGCCTTGTGACAGCGATGGGCAAAACCCCTCTAAACTCCAGCTGTCTCTGCCAGCCTGACGTAAGGGAAATATTCATTCCCTTCGATCCCAGATCTGGAGCGTGTGAAAGATGCATTAGCTCACATCTTGGAGACTTCAATGCTGCTGGAAGCCCCCTCCTACATCTGTCTCTGTGCCCAGCTGGCAGCATTTCCCAGGAGGGCAGCCAGCCCCCACGGTATTGGGAGGTGTCTTCTACAGCCCCTGGCTGAGGAGTGGCTCGGCTTCTTCGTGATTCCTCTCCTGGAGCGAGCTGAGCACTCTGAAATCAGGCTGGTGTGCGTGCGGCTGAGATCCTGCAGATCCTCGGTGACTCACACGGAGCTGCACCAGCGTTTGCTGAAAGCGCAGAGGAGCATGTGTGGGAGACGTGCAAACTGGTCCCAGCTGCTCTGGCAGAAAGATCAGCCCTGAGCGTGGTTTTGCAGTTTTATCTGCAGGAGCCTCGGGAGAGGAGACCACCTCTCCTTGCCAAGTGCAGGGGGGGGGAGTCTGCTTTTGCAAGTAAATCCCAGTGCTGATTCTTCAGTTTCTCTGAGTTGTGTGGTTAATTAGAAACCCTTCTGGCTCCTTTCTGTGTCATTTTTGTTCAAGTTCTCCAGTCTGTCTCTAGGCTGCAGATCACTGACACTGGACCAGGCTCTCTGAGCTGGGTTACGCTGGGAAGCCCAGTGCTCCTACCCAGATCGGCCGGGGTGTCTGTAGAAAGCACAGGGGGCATGGGTCTCAGAGGGATTGGTGGTTCTTAAAACAAGGCTGCCCGGTGGGTCTGAGCCTCCATGAGGTGAAACTGATGGGCGAGAGGGCCTGAGGGCACCTCAGGAGAGGAGGGGTGACAGAGGTATCACAGAGTAACAGGCCACAGCCGTGATGCTCTGAGGTCTGGATTCTCACCCATGGACTAGGAAGGATCCTTTTCCTGAGCTGTTGCCTGGTACGCAACTGGCTCCTTCCTTGCCTTTGTCGCAGCTTGGGACAAATGGTGGATGTTGTATATTTGTGATACAGTGCCACAGCTTCTCCTTCACACTTCTCTTTCATAATAGCTAGTTGTAATGGGCCACTGGCTGTGACTGTGGTCACATCAGCTGATAAACACAGTGCTTCTGTCTGGATCTGCAGTTGCAGGGTCTGAAATGCTGTCCTAGGCATATCCTGAGCATGTGGAGGAGTGTTTCTGCTGTGCTGGCAGTGACGCTTTCTTGTGTTCAGCTTCATCTTTTGAGTTTCTGCATGCACTAGGGCTGTGAGCTGGTTAGCTAGAGACTGGCTGCGACCCTCGGGAAAATGAAAAAGCAGAGGCTTAGGTGAGGCTAAATGAAAAATGGGAAAAATCCTCTCTGGGCAGCTTGTGTGGGGTATCCAGTGGGTGTCCCTGTGCAGGCAGAGCATGCAGTGCTGTACGAGTTGGGTGGAGCTGAGGCGAGGGTGCTCCTGACAGTCTTTGTGGTTTTGGCTGCCGGGTAAGATTTTCATGACTCTTTTCTCCATCTTTTGTAGTCTCGTATAGCAAAGCGAGGAAGGAAGCTCGTGGATTACGACAGCGCCAGACACCACTTTGAAGCCCTGCAAACTGCAAAGAAGAAGGACGAAACTAAAATTGCAAAGGTAAAGCAAGCAAGAGAGGATGTGCAACTCTCCTTTCATTTTGGGGAGGTCTGCTTTTGCTTAGTGAGCAGGTGTAAAGCACACCTGTACCTCTCTGCTGGGTGTGCTTTGTTCAGAGACATATTGTGAACTGGTGGGGTTTGACTAGCTATTTTCTTCTCACCTGTTTAATTCTCCTAGAAGGCATGACGTGTTCTGGTGTCTTAGTTCACACCCACCATCATCAGCCAGCATCTGTCAGCAGCCAAGGCCTAGGCGTGTTTTTCCTCAGATGCTACAGGACCAGTAACCTCTGTCAAAAAAGCATGTTCGCCTCTGGGGAAGCAAAGGCTTGTAGTGCCACAGCAAAATTTTCCAGTTTGTCTGCTTTTTGGGACTCTGTCTCCCCATCGTAGATCAGCAGTGATAGTAAGTGTGAGTGTTGCTTGAAGTTGGTGGTATTTGTGAAGTTCTATAATGTTCTAGGATGGAGGCCTTTAAGAGAGAGAGTTACAAGTTTATTGGTGCAAATGCACCCTGTGCTCTTGATGACTCTGTTCTGTCATCTGCTGACCACAATTACTAGAAAATAAGTAAGGCCGAAAGCAGGAAAGCTAGAATTTTGTCTTGCTAAGGCATGGCTTCCTTCATTCTAGTGAGCAACATGACCCAGTGTTAATTCTGGGGCGTGCCCAACACACAAGTGCAGAATTTATTTTTTAATTAAAGTAAATTTCATTAGAAATAGAATTTAGGTTATCTTTTAATTGTAGCTGAAGAAAGGTGGTAATGCTAACCTTGTTCTAGAGGAAGCTCGTAGTTTTAGGATAGCCCAGAAAATGAGCTGTGGATTACTCCTTTACCCTGAGTGGATTTGAACCCACATCCTCCACACCACAGGACAGATCTTGACATGACAAGTCTAGTGGTTGGGAGACACCTCTCATTTCTCTTTAATATAGACTGTGGCACATCAGGACTCTTGGGGATAGAGGAGTGCAGGGGAAAAAAAAAGAGCCTGAGCCTCTTTAATCTTTTAACAAGGCTGAGAAGGGTTGTCATCGTTTGCTTTGCAATTATTTCAGGTAGGAAGGATTTAGGCTATGTTGGAATCAATAGTATGTCTCTGACATGGAAGGAATAAGGATGCTTCTCTTTCCCCAAGCAAAAAAAATCTGCATTTACTAGCCAACTGACAAGTAATTTTATTTTTAAGCTGCCGGTCATCAGTCATCTGCTCTCCTGGTGCATGCACTGTGATTAACCCTGGCAAACAAGGAGGGGAAGGATTGATGGCTCAGGTGTCATTGCATTATTTGTGTCTTTGTGGTTGTGTATTCAAGGCATGAGGCCCACAACAGACTTGTGTTGTCTGTTGAAAGCCATACTTCAGTGTGTTCACGAGTGAGAGCAGAATTTCCATGGGATGTGATATTATTTTTGGTGTGTGCCTCTGGGATCTTTGCTGCAGTGGCACTGGTGTTTGTAAGAATTCATTTGCTCAGGTTGGTAGCTGGTGATCTGCACCCAAGAGGCTGGCCCTTGTCATCGCTGCGCTCACCCATGTTGCCCCAACTGCTCACATAAGATGTGTTTTTATCAGGGGATGTTTTGTTGTTGCTCTTTACTATTTTCTTCATGCATTAACTATGGTTTGGAAAGTGAAGTGTTGAGCATACAATCATGAACTGACTTGAATGATGTTTCACAGTATTATAGTAATACAAACAGCATTGTGAATACTTTTGGGGGTTATGCAGTCTCTTTTTCTCTTCTCTTCTAATTTACAGTGTTCTTTTCCCACCCAGGACTCCCACCACTTACTGCTAAACTCACAACCTGCCATTAAATTAAAGTGCTGCAGACATTCAGCTGTTGCATGCAAATAATTGCAATGGTTAATTAATCCTGACCTCTCTCCAAGGAGCTCCCACTTCACAGTCATGACTCGGAGTAGGGTTGTCTGTGTGCTAGGTCACTAACAACTATTATCTGTTGCTCTTTGCAGCTGCCCGGCTGGCCTACAGTATCCAAACCCACACTGGAGCATTAATTACTGCTAAACTTGGCATGCTTCAAAGGATTCATAACCAATCAGTCCCAGGATATTTTTTTTTCTCTTGCCTTGGTGACACTGGTTTGGTCCAGCTTCTAAATACAGTCTCTGTTGTGGTTTTAATTTTTTTTTAATCCTAAAATATATATATATATGTATATGTTTGTCTCTCTCT
This sequence comes from Oxyura jamaicensis, assembly GCF_011077185.1. NCBI lineage: Eukaryota > Metazoa > Chordata > Aves > Anseriformes > Anatidae > Oxyura > Oxyura jamaicensis. The sequence goes on along the minus strand of NC_048899.1, from coordinate 28,361,373 downwards.
TGTTCTCTATTTTTTTCTCTTTTCACTCAAACATGCTCCCTCCCCCCAGCCTGTTTCACTGCTTGAGAAAGCTGCGCCTCAGTGGTGTCAAGGGAAGCTCCAAGCTCACCTCGTTGCGCAAACTAATCTGCTCCGAAATCAGGTGACTGCTGATCTACCTGCCTCTAACCCTGCATGCGCTATTTCGGGCTCTAGACTGTACTGTGCAACTAATCTCTAGGCAATGTTCACTCTAGCCCCTTCTGTTAGTATGTCCTTGGTACTCCTGAGCCACAGCGGACACTCTGAAATCGCTGACCTGTGGCTGAAGCTGTGCCTGCCCTATTGATTTCTAACCAGGTGTGGTAATGCTCGGCTGTTGTTCTCTCCCCATAAAGTGAAATGGGGATGAAGAAAGGCTCTGGAGTAATGCCAACGCGGAGGGGATGTAGCATAGTTCTGCCAGTTATTCCTTACCACACCTGTGGTGAAATACAAGTTTCTGAAATTGTCACTGGCCTGGCTCTGCTAGCCCAAAAGAGCCCTTTCCAGGTACACAGGGGTTCGGTCTGCATAGGAGAGGAGGAACCAGAGCAGGGAATTCGCACCCCTCGTTAGAGATATGAACAGCTCCAGGTTGAGGTCACGAAAGCTCGTACAAAAGCTTGTACTTTTTAACATTCTTTATCAGTGAGTGCATTGGTGTTTGGAAACATAATTGGTCTCACCGTATAAAGCACCTGGGATTTTCACAGTCAGTTTATGATGGAAGATCAGGGAAAATACTATGTTAACATATAAATAAAGCCTGGGAATGAATAGCTGTGAGCAGCCCTGCTTAGGATGCATAGCAAAGTGAGGAAATAAGTATTCATTCTTGACTGAAGGGAGAAGGACATTTGACAGGCTTTCTGAGGCTTTTCCTGTGCCTTGACTGTGCTGGAAATGATCCATTTGGTTGTGGATCTTGACTGATCTGTTTGCCTGGTGGTCATTTTGGAGGACTAGAAAGCAGGTGCAGGATGTTTCTCAAGCCACATGCAAATAACTCAGGTCTTGGTCATTCTTTATCTTTTCAAACTGGCTGGAGTGATTGGGGGAAATACCACCTCCCACACACTACCTGCAGAAGCAGTACCCATGAGGGCTCCCTCATGCATCGCATTGTGATCTGAGGGTGCTATGAGTCAGCTGGTAATTTCTCTCTACTGGCTGACTTTGCCCCAAAGCAGATAACAAGGATGTATGTAATCTTTCTAGCAGCTGTATTGTGGGAGCTTTAATCTCCTGCTAAGTGGCATTAGTATTTTCACTCACCCTGTAAAATCAATTTAAGTCCTCCTTTAAGTGTTTCCTCTTGTATTCCTTAAATAATAGTATTGCTAACCTCAAATTTTTGTTTCTAATTGTGTGAGGCTTTTTTTTTAAAAAAAATTTGATTTGGACTAACCTAAAAATCTAAGGAGGAAGATCAGTTTGTATTCTGAACCTGTGGGTTTCCCAGCTTTTCTTCTCAAACACCAGCAGGCAGAGGGTTTAAAAAAAGAAAGCTTCAGTCTTTGTATTCACATGACTGTAAGACTGAAGGTGTTAATGGCAACCCTAAATTTCATTAAGCTCATGGGAAAAGCAGGAGGGCTGATGACACTGCATTTATTGAAGAGCTTCAGAACATTAAGCCTAACAAAATTTCCTTCTATGTACCAGCAGCTGTGTTGCTGTCTCTTGTCTGATAATTCCTATTACTATATAACCTTCAAGCAAAAACGGGGTCAGCAAGACTTATTTTTAATGCCAAAAAAAAAAAAAAGAAAAAGAAAAAGTCCCTCCCTCTGGTGTTCAGACTGCTGGCTTTTTGGGCCTTTCGCAGATACTAGCAACAACAACAAAAATACAGGGGCGTTCCTGTAGTCTCCTGGGAGGTTTGCTGTTGTGAGCTCTCAGTTACAAATTCTGGTGACTGTGCTTTTTGAAACAAAGAGGGAAATAGCTTAGAACAGCAAATTCCTGACTTTTTGCTAGGCATCCCTGAAATGCTGACTTCAGACCAGAAAGCAATATCCTTGGTGCTGTAGTGACAACGGAGCAGTGTCTCTGTGTACAGGGGAGAGCCAACGAGTTGGGCCCAGGGCTCTGATCCCTTTGAGGGAAGAGGCAGCACTGGCTGGGACTGATGGGGCTGGCGTGGGGTGCCCAGCTGTCCTTACCCCTGCCTTGTGGATTGCTGGTTCCTACAGCTGCTTTAGAGTGAACGTTGCCTCTTGCTGACTTCGCCTTTGCCTCAGGATGTCACAGTATTGACACGTTGCTTTCTAGGTTCTTTGGCCTTCTGAACAGGTAAATGAGAGAGGGAAAGACTTACTAATGGTCAACATATCTGAAAAACTGAGCATTCAATGGTGCCTCATATCCCAGCTATCCCGTCTCCTGGGTTGGTTGTGGTTCCAGTCTATAGTGGAAGCTAGTACAAGATAAAACCGAAGGTTGGACTGGGATTTTTTTTTCTCTTCCTTTAAAATGGCTGCATTGGAAACATTTGGTCATGGAGGGATTTTAAGGCAGAAGGAGTCTTTGTGATTATCAGCTCTGATCCAGCGTAAACTGTGTCTCCATTTAAACGGACTTTTTGTTTGTTTGGTGCAAACTCTCTCAAAGTGATGGGTTTTGCAACAAGTGCAACAAATCCAGGGATTTCTGGATGGCAACATCCTGATCCCTTCTCCCCATACCTGTTCCTACACGGACTGCTTAAATTTTCAAGACCTAATTGTGGTGTCTTTTTCTGGGGGAAAGAGTCTTCTGATCTTGAGTACAAAGAGCCTTTGGCAGCGATGAGCGGTGCCACTCTGAAAGGTGAAGCTAGCTGGAAATTAGGAGCTTCTGTGGCTGGCTCCTAAGTCGGATGAAAGATGGAGAATTTAAGGATCCTACACAACACTGTGAGGAACAGGACTCTGAACTCCACAATGTTTTTAAGTCCTTTCTCCTATCAGTCCTGTCTTTACACAGACCTGGCATTAAGGAGCAGCAAGTTGTGGATTTATTTAGTTAAGATGGTGCAAAGAAGATAAAATTTCATTTCATAGAAGGGGTGAGAATCTAACTGGTGGTGCGAAGAGAGACCTGGTCCCTAGTGGCTTGCTGGCTCTTCGGAGCGTGTTGTGACATTCCTGCTGTTGCCACACATGAAGGTAGGCACTGGTGCTGAGTTTCCTGCTAAGAAGCATCACCAAGTGGACATGCAGGAGTTTGCTGTCCTGCATCCAGCTGCAGGGGAGTGCTGTGCTGTTGCAAACTAGAGAATGTAAACATTTTATTTAGCAAGCTTGCAGTTTTAAGTCAGTGCACTGAAAACAGGGAAGAGGCCATCCAGGATTGATATGGGAAGGGGAATGTGCATGTTGCTGATGCTTGCTGTCAGCAACAGAAGCCAGGTTCATCATTTCTGTCTCTGAAATGCACCAGAATTCACGTGTCGTTGTTGGGGTCTGTCAGAGTCTGTGTCAAATGGATCAGATCAAATTTAAACTCTTTGGAAGTAAGAGGTTCTGTATGAGGGATATTTCCTTTGGTGTTGGTAGTCAGCAGCCACCCCGGGGTTTCTCTTGTATTAGGCCTTCACCAATAAGAGTATGTGAGGCTGCTGAGACCAAGACCTGCTGCTCCAGCCTAGCCTGCTGCTGGCACAACTTATGCTTTGTTTCCCTCCTTGCTTTCTCTGCTTTGCTTTGTGAGAGAGATGTATCAGTGAAGGAGGCAGACCTCTTCCCTTCCCAAGAAGAGGCAGTGCTTTGGCACAACCTTACCTCCCTATCGAGGGAGGTCTCTTCTTCAGTGCCATTTGGGATAGGTTTCATCTCTTTCAGAGATCCAACATGGGTCAGGGCCCTCTCAGTCTTCATCTGTGTCCAAACTGGAGGCTGAACTGCCTGACCAGCTCCACTCAGTTTTGGGAGCCAGGGAAGTTTGTAGGACTTAAAATATGGTAGTGGATGTTTGAATTCTCTTCTGAGTATCCAGACAGGGAAATCCATTGAGAGAAACCCTGAGGGCAGTGCAGGCAAGTTTAAGGGGCATCAGCTCACTTGTGCAACCCTGGTTCCTGGGAGACTCATTTGGAATGGGGACTACCCCGTGCCAGAATCTTGCTTGTTCTCCCAGCAAAGTCAAGAGTTACAGTTAGCTCAGCCCTTCAGGGTACTTGTATGTGCTGGAGCTTACTCTCTTCCTTCTCTGTTATTAAGGCTGAAGAAGAGTTAGTAAAGGCTCAGAAGGTGTTTGAAGAGATGAACGTTGATCTGCAGGAGGAGCTGCCTTCACTATGGAATAGGTGAGTGCTGGAAATTTTCCCAAGGGCTGGTTGGAAGGACGCAAAGACCTCGCACTGTTCCACGGACCTTCCTGTATCACTGTGCTCAGCTTGGGCTGGGTTTCTGAATCATCTCAGAGAGTCTGTCCTAAGATTCCCCCCACCTGGGTTCACCTTGGTCTTTCTTCACTTTGTTTCAAGATCCTAATGACAAACTCTTTTACCACGAAGAGAAATGGTGTTTCCCCACCAACTCTGTCCACTTCTCCCAGGCATTGCCCTAGCTTCTGCTTTGGACATCAGACAGTGCAGGCTGGGTACTTCAGCTGGCTGATGAAAAGCCTGAGAGGTTTATACAGTGACAGTGGTTGGAGAGGGCTAGGAGGTGGTGCCTTGCTCACTTGTGTCTCACCATGTAAGCTTATGAGCACTCAATGAAGCAGCAGGTTTTAAACAACAGGGAAGGTGAGAGGGCAGGTGGGATGTCATCTGTGAATGCTGCTTCCAGGTTAGGGCAGTTGGGTGAACAAAGCCAGGGGAAAGGATCCTGGTGGTGACTGCCTTCTCAATCCCATAAAATGTGCTCCTGGCTGTGTGGCACAGGACCTAGTGAAGAACTAGTGGTTACAGCTGTCCTCCTGTGGTGCTCTATTTAACAAAACGTAGCTTGGGTTGAAAAAAGATGGAAGACCTGATAGATCAGGGTTTTGCCACACCAGTGATTATGACGATAAAAAGGGGAGAGGAGAAGCAGACTAACTAACAGGTAGCTTGGAGGATGAACTGGAGTGGACTAGGAGCTGATGTATAGGGAAGGCAAGCCAAATCCTCGTCTCAGTTCCCTATTTTTAAATACAATGACCATATCTGGGTTGGCAGTGCTAGTCTGGGGGAAATGAAGAGAGTGGGCAGCAGCAGAGTGGGGAGCAAAGTGCTGATATCTGCCCTCACCCCTCTTTTCCTCCCAGCCTGGGCTGTTTGCATGCAGCAGCATGCAGGCCTGCTGAGGAAGCAGTTGGGAGGGATGCAGACATTTTGGTGGCTACATGTGTGGAATGGTGATGCTGCTGGCCTTTGAGGGAAGAGAGTGTCTCACTCCTGCTGTTGCTCCTCCAGCTGGGCACTGGGAACTGTTGGCAGGCTGGATAGAGGAAGCAAGGAAGCAGGCAGCTGTGGGGATTTTGAAGTGCCACAGGTTGTTCACAGGCTCCTGCTGTCCGGCTGATCCTTTTGCATTCCTGTTGCTCTCTGTGCATATCCTGTGCTTTCTTACTCTTCTGCCCTTAGAAGCAGAGTTCACACTTTTTGTTCTTCCCCTGGTGCTGAGGGACTTTGGAGTGACTTAATCTCTGTCCTGCCAGTTCCCTCAGCTTTCCCCACACTCCATCACAACTTCCATCATTTTGCTTTCTATCGCCCTGCCACTAGTGTGTGCTCCCTCCCACCTCCTGCACCTCCCTATCCCTTTTGCCAGCACAAATTACAAATTCAGATCCTACCCTACCTGGCCTCCTCCTGGCCTTTGCTCCACCACCCCTTCCACACTTCTTTGCTGCCATTCTCTTCCAGCATGTGCCAGGCCTGACAGAGTCAAGCTCAAATGGGGAATGGTGGGTGGGAGATAGCAGGTGAGGCAGAGCTGAAAGCTTTTGGGAGAGCATGGTGTCCATTAAGTTCTTCTTTCTCTTGTTTTTCATTTGGCAGTCGTGTTGGTTTTTACGTCAACACATTCCAGAGTATAGCAGGCCTAGAAGAAAACTTCCATAAAGAAATGAGCAAGGTAAGACAATTAACAGCTTGGCCTACTAATGCACCCTGTTCTCTCATCACTGCTATTTGAAAAACCTGAATGATATGGCTGGAGTAGAAACCATTTACCCCATATTAGAGCAAAATGTTAACACTCAGACTTTTTCAAGCAACGTGGGGGAGGGTTTGTCTGAGTTAGTAACGTGAAGGGATGGAGTAAGGGCATAGAGGGTTGAGTACCACTGCATGCTGCAGGGAATTTGTGTCACTTTGCTCATTTGAAGATCCACAGAGGGGAGGAGAGCCACTTTCAGGCCTATCTTGCTCCCTTTTCTAGTTCTTCCAGAATCTGGATCTGTAACCTATAACCAAGCCATCTCAGCCTGGCATCTGTTTGCAAAAGAAAGCATCTGAATGCTTAGCATGGCTCTTGCATGGGCTGCCTGGTGGTCATGGGCTGGGAATCAGGCAGTAAGCAGTGTCATAACCTGGTGGCAGGCTGGATTTGGGTGGTGTGCCAGCACACAGCAGAGACCTCAGAAATAGGCTGTGGGAAATGCTCCCATTGCCACTTTCCTTTAGAGGTACGTTTCTATTGTTAGTTACTTCTCCTAAAAACTCAGTAAGTCTTGTGTTCCTTAGGTCTATACGCTGCTCCTAACACATGCATGCTCTCTGTAAATGTTAGCGAGCAAATGAGAGTCCATCTGGAAAACTCTTGTATTCCTCCCTCCCCAATGTCATCCTAACAACAAGACAGCCGCTAAGCAACCAGCAACTTTATAGTCATTCAATTCCCAGCAGCCAGGGGCCCACTGCCTTGGTGTAATGCATCAGTTTGGAGCCCTGCTGACACTTCATGGGACCTTTCCAGTTAATGGCCTGCACTTCTCCACTGGGGAATGAACGTATCGTAGGGAGGATTATTATAATTATCAGTCTGCTGTTAAGTTACATTCAGCAAAACATGGGAAAGATGCCTGCTAGAAAGGAATTCTGCTCTTGTGTCATGTCTTGGATTTTTCTTACCCTGTGACTTTTGTGTGAGAGCAGGCCTTTAGCTTTGTTCCATGAAAGCCATCTGTTTCTTATTACTGCACTAGCATCCAATTAACTGCTGGTGTTGCCGGCACGATGCCTCTGACATTGACTGCATTGGATCCCTCCTCCTACCGATGATAAATCTGGCATCTCATCTTGTTTGTGAATTGGCTGTTTCAGAACAGGACTGTCCAGGGTGAATATTTCAGCCTTTGGTGTTGGGAAAATTTTAACCCCTGATACTGCATTTCTTCCAAGAGATCCAGGTCCTGCCTAAACCTGGATGGCCCAGGCAGCCTGCGAGGTGAAGGCTTGCTGTTGACTTGGTAGTTCTGTAGTTGCCTGTAGTTCTGCATTTTAAATGCATATCCCAGGTTCATAAGGAGGTATAAGGAGCAACTTTGGCTACAAATCTAGAGTGGAGCTTCAGTCCCAGTAAACAAAAGACCCTCAGATGAACACTCGGCCCGCTACTGCAGTAGTACCTGGCAGCACACAAGTTGGGGCGGGTGACACAGAAGCAAAGAGGATGGTGTCTTAGGAAGACAGAGCATTCCCACGAGGTGCCAGCAGCTCTTCAGTAGTCTGAATGTAGGGTTCTTTACCCTATGGAGGAGTGGAAACAGATCTAGGGCTGTTTTCTCATGGGACAGATGACTGCACAAGTCAGTGCTTGGTCAGCCTGCCTTGGCCAGTGCAGGCTCTCTGCTGGCACTTGGGGCTCTCTTCTCATTCTTTTTCTCTCTTTCGTTTTTGTATTTTGCAGTTGAACCAAAACCTCCATGATGTCCTGCTGGGTCTAGACAAGCAGTATTCAGGCAATGCCTTTCCCATTAAAGCACAGCCCAGGTGAGTAACTGTGGGAGCAATGTCTTTCCCTCAGCAGGGGAGGAGGGACGGGGGGTCTCTGCTAGGGTATTGAAACCTGCATGGTGCCACCTGAAGAGTGATTTGACTGTCTGCCCATAGCCAGCCTTGAGAATCCCTAGAGGATATCCATGATTGCACTTGGGGCTGGGAGACACAATGCAATACCTCCTACCTTCGTAGGACAGCGACTGGAGGCCACAGCTTTCACTATTTGCTGATATTTAGGCAACCGACTCACCTCTGCTGTTTTTAAAAGTCGAATTCCATAAACCAACGCTGTAACAGTGAGCTTCTTTTCCTTCTGAGTCTGGTTGCCCAGCACCTGTCCTGTTCTTTCCTTCAAAAGCTTCCCCCACATACCTGTAGCTTGTGAGCTAGAGGACCCAAGAGCCCATTTGTTTTCCAACCTCCTCCAAACTTGTTCACTATAGCCCCGTGTCCCTCCTGTGCACCAAACTAAGGTGTGTTGCCTGTATGTGTTATGGATGTAGTTGCAGTCTCATTAATATGAGGCTTTCCAATCTCAGAGCACTTCCAATCTGTGTGTATGCAAGGAGTGTGTGTCCTCCAGTACTTTAGTTTTCTTTGCTCAGCTGGGTCCGGTCCATTTAGGTTAACTGCAAAGCTGCACATTCTCTAGCACTGAGAGGGGAGGGAGAGGTCAGGCTGTGGATGAGGCTGCAGCTGGCTCCCATCCAAATGTGTGAGTGATGAAACAATGTAGGGCTCTGGCTTCCAGCTGCCACTAATCCCACATACGGGGTGAGCAGGAGCACAACCCAGGTCCCCAGTTGGTGTATTGATGGAGGGAGGAGGTGAAGTCAGCGTGAAGTAAGGGCAAGCTGCGGTCTGAGTGCACTGATTTGGAAGGGCTAGATGAGCTGTTGACACCTCTGTGCTCCCTTGTCTCTCCTCCCAGTTTAACCTCTTGTTACATTCATGCATAGACAACTTTTTTTTTTTTGGGTCTCATTCTGGCTGTGTGTGTGGTGTTTGCCAAAGAGGAAATTTGAATCAAATTTGGCCCCTGAATTTTGGGTTGCTAATCCCAAATTCCCAAGATGCTAGTAGCAATGCATCTTGTGAAGAAAGCGTCTTTCCTCCAAAGTCAGCACATGGTGCCTGTTGATCCCCACCACCACGAGTGAAGCTTGATGCAGGAGGCCACGGTGCCAGTCCTCTTGTGCCATGCACCATGTTGTTGCTGATGGCAGCATCCAGTGGGGCATTTGGAAGAGGATGAGGTAACAGGACGGATGAAGGCCAGAGCCATTACTTTGCCAGCTCCTTCCTCCTCCTGCCTTTCTTGCTCAAGTAAGTGATGGCAGGCTGTAGTGACAGCTGGGCCCAGACATGCTGCTCTGGCATGAAGTTTCCGGCCTGAAAGAGTTTCCAATGAATTAATTAGATTTTCTCATGACTTCTGCCCCACAGACTGCTAGTCTCATGTGGGGAGGTAATAGGTGTCTCAGTTGCAGTTCTGTGCTCTTTGGTGAAGAGACTAGTTGGCCCTAAAAAAAAGAACAAAAACCCAAGTGCCTACACAGAGGATCCTACGTAGGTAGCAGTTTGAGTGCTGCTGCATCACCTGCTCAAACCTCAGCTGAGAGGACGGACCTGTCCCAAAACAACTGCGATACCCCTGAGTGAAGTGGAACAGGATATTGTAGGAGGATGTGTCCAAGGTCTGCCAGGACTGTAAGTGTTTTGCAGGGATCAGGAAATGCCATGAGGCACTTGTGTCTCTCCTCCACATCTGGCCTCTCGCTGTGGTTCAGGGCTGGGGCAGTGTGTGCAGGAGGAAATATCCCTCACTGATCTGACTGCCCGTGGTGGCCTGGGGTAGGAGCAGATGCTTCCCTCATCCTTCTTTGCTGGGCAGAGGATTGGAGATGGGTACAATGGCAGGAAATGAACGAGGAGGTGTGAGAAGAGATGCAATTATCCTCATATATCACTATGGCTGACAAACCTGATGCTGGCTGCGTAGTACAGATGCATTTCAGGAAACTTTAGAGACGTTTGGATTTTGTTTCTGAAAGAGTTTGAACATTCAGGGTTGTCAGATACCTAGAAAACCTAGGAGGCCTGTAGTATTATCCTAATATAATTGGACAAATTGGAAAAAAACATAATAGGAAAACTGCTGATTAGGTTCCAAATTAAGACTGATGCACAGATGGCACAAAGGAGAATGGGGAGCTTGCTTCTTGTGTACCAGCATTTACAAGGGCGAGTGAGGAGCTGCAATTACCTGTGAGGGGGAAAAAAAGCACCAGTGTCACTGCTGATCTATGCAGTTTCTTTTTTATTCTTATCCATGTGCACCCTAGCCCCATATTCCAAGGAACAGGGACAAATCTAGTTTGTTAACATACCTGCAAATCTTTGACAGGCACAAACAGTCCTCTCCCACCCTCTCCAAAGGCCAAAGCTTTGTAGGAAGCAAGGGAAGAGTGTGTTTGTGTGTTCTCCCGTGTGTATTTGTGAGAGTACGAGAGGAGCGCGTGCCATCTGGATTGCTGTGGGTTTCGTGGCACCAAGTGAATGAACGCTCGGAGGCTTAACTTTTCCTCGCTGGTTTGGCTGTGCCATCCTGTAACGGAAATGATTTACATGCCGTCCTCAACAGAAAGAAAACTAAACTGTTCGCCAGGCTGAGGAAAAAGATGAGCAGGTACCGGTACGGAGAGCAGCATTTCGATCCGTGTTTGATTTAGTTCCTAAAACTGGAGAGGCTGTTGCTGGACTCTAACAGCCTGGCACGTGTTAACCCTGTGATGGGAGAGGGGTCCTATGCATGATGTGTGTTCATGGCCTGCTGGGTCCTGCTGAGGTCTCTGTGTCTGGATAATCCCATTAACTGCTTGTGTGTCTGGTTTGAATCCTTGCTTCCTTTCCTACGTAAGAAGGCACTAGGAAAGCTCTGGCATCGTCTGCTCGGTTGTTTTTGTGGTGACTAAAAGCGTGGTGCTGGGTTGTACAGGGGAAATACGGGCTGTTTTGGTGATTAACAAATTCTAGTCTTACCTAGTGAGGCTTGCCCTTTTGAACAGCTCTGAAATGCTGCATTCTCATTCCCTGCCTGGCCTGGGAGGACCAATTTCATATATAGTCCTGCCCTATCTACCCAGTGTGGTGGGAGGATGTTGATGTGGGAGAAGGACACTTCTAGGGCTTTGCTCTTCACTTGTTCTGTTCTTAAGATCCTCACTGTTGTGCTCCATTCATTTAAGATTTGTGCAGAGCTGAAGGAAAGGGAAGCCTGTTATCCTGTATAAAGACTAACAGCAGCAGCTTGCCCTTCAAGACAGTTGTGGCATTAAATAACTGGATTGCTCCAGTGCTCAGAGTTCCCATAGCCAAGGGCAAGGACTCCGACAAGAATGTACTCTGGGGCAAAGTGGGGATTGCTGCATAACAGCATAGAAACTTCCCCTAACTCCTGTTTTTCTCGGTCTTTGTGTTGATATTCCTTCCATGGGGTCATTATAGGAACAAAAAAAATCCTTTAAAATCTCAAGATGTTGTTCTGCCAGCAATAAAAGCAAGTGCTGGTGAATTGGGGTTCTTGCTTTCTGATCCTGGCTTCCCACTGACTAATTGTACAACCTTTCTCTTTGTCTCTGTTGGGCATTCTGTGTAAAATGGGAAGCTGGAGGGAAGAGAATGGCAATTTCACAGGGAAACTGATGGGCAGATCTTAATTATTTCCTCAAATGAAAAGTAGTGAGTGAATGTCTTGTGAAAAAGGAGAATTTGTAGGAGTATTTCTCTGGATGTCTGTGTCTGACCTTGGCTGGGCAGTGTTGCTGTGATTGCACCAGGAGATATAGCATTTGCAGTCGTTGTAGCCTTTATGGATGCTACAGCGGAGGGAGAGCCTAGGAAATCTCATCTGGATGAGCTCTAACCACAACATCCTCCACACAAGGTCCTGCTGGCCCAGTGGTTAAGGTGCTTGACCCAGGCACTGCTGGGGGTTTCTGCTGCCAGAGCAGCTGCAGGGGGAGCAGAGAAATACACAAACTGGTGCAGGGAAAGAGGGTCAGGGACTTGGTTGCTCTTTGATCTGCAGCAAAAATGTACGTTTGTGTCACTGGATGCCTGGATATGGAGGTGGTTTTTTTTCTTTTTCTGCCCCTCCTTTTCTGGGGAGTGGAAATAATTCTAGTGTTCAGACAGCTTTGATGTTAAAAACAAACAAAAAACACCACAAAAAAACAACCTAATTACTTCGGGCTAAAAGAGGCTATCTGAGACTTAGCAGAGATGTCAACCTTTTTTTTTCTTTTTAACTTGAGAACTTGGCAGGAGGTGACTTGTCTGTTCTTACCGTATTGGAGATTTGGTTCCATCCTCTAATGCAGGATTGTTACTAGCATATAGGAACCCCATCTGCAGATTTTCGTTGTCTCTTCCAGGGTAAATGAGGCAGCCCAGTGAAGGGTCTGGAAGCTTAACAGCACTAGGAGAGGCCGGGCGATTTGCAGTTTTCCTTCAGATGTAGTAACTGCATTAGACCTTGCTCTTAGCTCTCAAAGAGCAGAGTGGTTTTCCTGTTCCCCTTCTCCTTTCCCTTTCCCTTCCCCTTTCCAGTTGCTTATAAAAAGAAGAAGAAAAAAAGGTGTTGTTTTGACAATTTTCTGCGATACTCACATTTGGTCAGACCCCACACTCGATTGCTCCAGGAACATAGGGAAAAGCGGTCTGTTTGGAAACAGGATTTTGCTTTGTGCAGGACACGCAACGTGTGCTCGCCTAGGACCTGTGGAGGCCCCAGGATCCTGCTGAGGGGCTGACCTGGTGCTGGTCACCAAGCTGCTGAATGCGTGCAGAGCAGCAAGTGCAGGAATGAAGGTGCTGCTTGGGGGGCTGGTAGAGGCTCAGTCAAAATTAGCACTGGCATTTTCCTATGAGGATCAGCCAACACATCAAACAAGCTGTAAATAGCAGTGACTTAATGAGGGCTTTAGTGTGGGGCCCTCTCAGCCCTTCTAGGATGAGGGGAAGAAACTGGTCTGCCTTTCACGTGGGAGTCTTTCAGCAATGTCTCCAAAGAAAGCCATTGCCAGACACCACAAATAAGTCACCAAAAAGTTCTTTCATGGCTTCTAGAAAATGAGCGTGAACTCACTTCTTGCCAGGAGAAAAGTCCTTTTCAGGTGCTTAGTTGGAGAAATGTACACTAGTGCTGGTAGCCCAGCTGGTAGCCAGGGCTCCCCAGTTTGTCCAGGCATTTGAGAAGTCCTGGCAGTCCGGCTGCAGGTCTCTGTCCTCTCCATCTCCTCCAAAGAGACTCTAGGGAGGGTAGCATTTTTTCTTTCCTCAGCTCTAGCACCAGGAGATACTTCCTTTACATCTTCACAAGCAAAACAGACTGAGGAACATCTTGCCTCAGCTCTTCCTGAGTTTTCCCCAGCTTAATTCCTTGATTTTGTTCGTCAGGTTTGAAGCCTTTCACATGCACTTGCCCATGCCTTGGGACACCTCTCTGTGCCGATCGTTTCTCAGTCCTAGGCAGTTCATTGCTATCACTCTCATCTGTCTGCAGCAACCCTCACTGGCATGAGGTGTTGTAGGTCCCCCTTTGAGATTCCAGAGGTGAAGCACTGGGGTGCAAGATCTGCGTCTTCAGCGAGGCTGGGCTCAGCAAGGTCATCATGTGGTGCTGTAAATGGTGTTGCCATGGAAATAGTACTGAGATAATGCTTCTCCTGAAATCATTTTGAGGTTTCCATGCTGTGAACATGTTATGTGGAGCCTGCTGTTCCCTGGTAACTCTCATTTAGAGCAAGAAAGACTTCCTTACCTTCACTCCAACCATTATTACCTTTAATCTGTAGCACAGCCTTGGCAATGTCACAGAATCCTTCCTGCAAAACCCTCTGTGTTGAAGTGACTTGGGGGACATCTTAGGAAGGACACCAGGCATGTGCAGTCACCCTGGAGAGCTACAAAGGTCGATGTATGTGTTCCTTAGACCTTCCTCTTCCCCTTTCCCTCTTCCTCTCAACCTTTGGCGTGTGTACCCGATTGAGAGCTGCTTGCACAAAACATCACTGGGTTTGTTGCATCATGTCGGAGTGCTGCTGGCGTCAGTGTCGTCAGAAACATCTGACCTGCATGTGGACCCGAGAGCAAGCGCTTTGTGGGAAAAGGTGTGTGGGGCGTGTGGATATGGGGAGAAACTTGGGGGAATAGGTGAGGGCAAAGCGAATGAAGAGGGAATGGGGTGGGAAGCTTGAAAGCTGGAATGCTGAGCAGGGGGAGATGCTTGCTTGGGAGGGGAGGTTTTTTGAAATGTCTTCCTGTCCCTTCCTCCTCTCGCTGTCCCCTTCCTTGTGAGTGTTTAGGAATGAGGCCATTATGCATGTTATTCCATGACCACCACACCTTGGGCATCTAGGTGTGAATGGACGTACACCTCCAGAGCTCTGGGCTCTCTTGGGACAGTGCAAAGAAATAATATGTGTGTTCCTTAGAACCAGGTCTACATGGCTGCAGTTGTGGCTCTGTGCCAGGATTTATTGTCTCAGGCTGGAGGAAAGGATCTGTGCTTTTCAGCCTTCTCCCTTCTTTATAAGTGGAGGCAAATACCGCTCCCTCTAGATGAGGCTGCACAGCCCTTTTGAAATATTCTGTAATATTCTGTGTTCAGCTGTGCATAGTTTTGCCAAATTGTAACCACTTCTGCTAAAACAGCCTCTACCAGTGTGAGTGCTTCTGCATGACTTGAGATAAGCTGATTGGGTGCTTTTTAGGGAGCTGAGTTTCAGCCAAATTTTTTCAGCTATTCCTGAGAATAAGTCTGGGAAAATGAGTTTAGCTTTATCCCTATTGAAACTCTCTGTTAACCAGCCTTCAGCTAAATCTCTCATTATTCCACAGGTTGAAGCACAGATTTGACACTCAGCCAGGGCGTACCTTTAGGGAAAGGCATTTGCCTCTTGCCATTCCTTTTAAAAATCCAAATCTGGCCAAGTTATGAACCAAAAAATGCCATTGGCATATGCTTCCTGCATCTTAATTCCCTGAAGAGTCCCTCTTGACTGTGTTAGAAACATTCCTGGAACAAGGACCAGCTGGAAAGACAAAGACAGCAGGGGTTCATCATAGAAAACAGGCTGAAGAAACTTTCCACAGTAGGGAACAGTTTATTAGTAGCCAAAAACTCACTGTTTCTTTGCTGTCTGGAATGATCTGTGAAACTTTGGGCTACTTTTCCCATCTTCCCGCTCAGCCAGTTTGTACTATGTAGAGTAACATGATAATGTTTTATTACTGCCTTAGTTCGGGTGTTGGAGATCTGCGTATGGATCTGCTGGTCACAACCCATGTGGGTGACAGTACAACACCACCCAGAGAAATTTTTATCTGTAAAATGTATAAAATTAAATGAGTTAGGATCTACTAGAATTAAGAGAATTAAGGATGCCTGTGGGTTTTTTTTTGTTGTTGTTTTGTTCCACTCCTCCCTCTCCCCCCCCCCCAAAATGTATTAATGCAGTAGGAATTTATTGGGAACCTGCTGCCCAGTAATCCTACTTCATTGTGTTGGGCTGGAAGTGACTCAGCAAAGATGCTTCTCAGAAAGTTTATAGAGGCTTCGGATATCTTCATCACATGTCTGGGCAGTGAAGCAAAGAGGTAAAGGAGGCCAATGATCTGTGCTGGTTAGCACAACTTCTCCTCAGACTTCTCTTCTCTCTCTCTCTCTCTCTCTCTCTCTTTTCTCTCCGTCTCTCCCCTTCCTTCAGTGACAGCACCCCAGTGAAAGCAAATAAAAGCCCCTCGCCTCCACCAGATGGATCTCCCATCACCAGCCCTGAGACCAAGACTGTCAACCATGAGCTGGAACCGTCCACTTTGGAAGCACCTGGGGCAAGCATCCCAAAGTCACCATCTCAGGTAGCGTCCCCATGACATTGACCATGTCTCTGCTGTTATTACCACTGAGGACACGTGCTCTGTGAGTCAGATGTCCATCAGTTGCTTTTTTGGACCTCTTCCTGCTACTGAGCGCAGAGAACATAACGTGATGGTTGTTCTCCATCAGTGTGGGCAAGAATGAGGTTTCTGAGGATGCCAGTTGTTCACTGATTTTCTTCGTATTGTACAGTAGGATGGCAAAGAAAATCCAGGGAGGGTGTAGCAAGGCAAGGAAGTTTGTTCCTTACACTTGAAATAACCCGTGGAATTCAGTGGTCATGCCTCTTCCCAAGAACTGCTGTAAATGAGGAGGGTCTGAAGAAAAAAGTTTAATATTGATATGGATAAGGAGATCATCTGTTATTTTGCCTTGTTTTACTTTAGCCTAGTATTTTACCTTGGGATTAAAAATAAAGGCATTATATTATGCTATGAGGAAATTAGGTACGTAGCAGGAAGGAGACTGTTATGTGGTTTCTGATACCTTCCACATCGCCTTTGTTAGTACTTCCCTTACATGGGGGACACCCAGCAGCATATTTAAAATAGGAAATGTAGCTGCTGCTACTTAGCATATCATATGTTATGTTTCACTTTGGGATTTAAGGAAAATAAAACATTTGCTTTTCCTAAATTTTCCATATTTTCCCCTACTGCTGAGTAGGGGAAAAGCTTAGTGGAGACAAACTAACTAGGCCAGATTCATGTCTGGTGCCAGCCCTTGCATTTCAATAAGTGGGATACCAAGGAGGAGTCTTTCAGGAAGAATTAAAGCTGAGAGGCTTTCTGGTCAAACTGGTAAGAAAATACCTATTGCTGCTAAAATAAATAAAATAAAATGATGAAAGTAACCCGGAACTTCCTTGCTGTTATCATATGTAGCAGTGTGATTCCAAATCCAGGCCTGTGGAGCAGGGTTGTCTCCTGTTTCTGGAATAATCTCTCACAGTATTTTTGCCTCCCCTGTGATTTTAATTTTCAGCAGGACAAAAAGGGATATTTTCACATTGCCAAAAGGTCTTTTCCAGCCTTTGAGAAATGAGGATGTCTGGCTATGTCTTTGGAGGACTTCTCCAGGGTCTCTGCACTACTGAGCATTGCGCAGCTTGGAGTGGTTTCACCACCCTCCAGGTCAGGACCTTGGAGTGGGGTCTGTGGATAGAAGGAGAGAGGATAGTGCATATTTTTCCAGAACTGCCTTCCTGTTTTTTTTTCAGAGATCACCACAACTAAATGGAAATGTGGAACAAGAAATTGTACAGATCTATTGAACTTTCACTGCAGACTTCACTTGTGCTGCCTGTGGACTTGTCTTGCTGAGTTTGGTTTCTTCCCTTTCCTTTAAATACCACACATAAGCCTTGTTTTTGCCAGGCTGCAAGTGCTTGCTCATTCGTTTGCTGCCTTCCTGCCCACAGGAATGGGGCTGGAAGCACCCCTTGTTGAGCAAGCAGAATATTCCAGCAGAGCCTCAGCTGGCATCTCCGATGGGTCAAAGGCAAGACCGAAATGGTGTTTGCAGCTTCTGCTGCCACCGTCTGGCCGCTCTTTCCCATTGTATGTTTTAATTCATTTTCCTAAGCCTCACTACAGTGAAGAGCAAGAGCTCCTCTCCATGTTCTCACTAGGTGCTGAGAGATGGAGCTTGCTTTAGAGGGAGGGAAGGCAAGGTCAGGGCTTTTGTACTCAGAGCCAAGCCTGGTGCCTATATGGCAAGGTCGAGAAACTCAGCCTTGTGTCAGCTTGGCAGGCAGCCGGCAGAAACAAGTGTCTGTAAACAGTGCTTAACACCAATTCAGTTTTACAGGTGTCATTACTTTTGACCTACGGGTAAGTGTTTTGCTCTAGGGTCCTCCAATGGAGGCAAGGGGCCTCCTACTGTAGGGGAGGCCAGAACAAAAAGCAACAAGCAAGTGTAGTTCTCTACCCGTTTCTTCCCTGTGTGAAAAACTAATGCAAATCATAGGCAGAGGCTATAGAGAAAAAGACAGCAAAACGGGAGAGACCAAATAAATACTGACTTGATTTTGAACTATTCCCTGTGTCAAAAAGGAGCTCTTCTACTGTCACTTTCCTTTAATTCTTGGAAACAGCTGTTTTGGAATTTCTATATTTTGGAAGAAGCAGCCACAACTCTCCGCACTGAGTAATTTGATGATGACACAGGACTTCAAGGGGCTGTGAAATTGTAAAGGTCAGATTTTTGCTCTCAGTTACACCACTGACAGACACTAATGGCACTGCTGAAAACAGCACAGCTGTGGTGAATTTAAAGAGATCAAGCTCTGTGGGATCCAAATCAGCAGGAACATTGTAGGGGGGTTATTTGATTCTAGTCAACAAAGTAGTTCTTCATGCTTCATGCAGTTCCAGGTATAACCTGACATCAGTGTGCAGTCCTGTTGTCTTTGAGAAGTGGTATTAAACGGCTGTTTGAGGTAATGCTGGACAATGTGGAAGTGCTGGTCTCTAAGACACTAATGCATAGAAGATGGCAGGATATGGAATATTTTAGAGAAGTAAATCACAGAAGAGTTGGGATCTTTTTAGCTTTGGGTTTGTAATTGCAGCTTCCCGTTTCTGCAGGTGGTGGCTCTGTTCTGAGAGTAGCTTTTCCCTGAAATTTCTGGTCTCTTCTTGCACCTGGCAAGCAGATTTTCAGTAAGAGATTGTTTTTAGGTGATACGGATGCATCATGTTCTGCAAACATTGAAAAGCTGGGAGTGAAAACACTACTTTCATTATTTCCTCTAGCCAGCCATTCAGTGGAAAATGCGTGTTTGCATTCTCACTTACACTGTCTAAAGTAGGTTAACCCGTTAGAGAACTGGACATAGTCTCAGCAATCTGAATAAATGTGTTGTAGAGCTCAGTTATCTGCTGGAGGAGTGTGAGCATGGGACTAGGAGTCAGGGACTGCTTTGTTTCAAGTCTAGGCCTGACACTGATATACTGAGTGCCCATTGTCAGGTCACTGAATCTTCTGCCTTGAGGTCCTAGGTACGGTGAGAAGATCAAATAACTGTTTAAAAACCAAAACAAAGCCATTACCACTCCTGAGTATTGCTGTGGTGCTGAGAACTTGTATGGCTGCTTTGTTCCACCACAGAAGCAGCTCCTCAAAGTTTGATTTGATCTAGAAAAAGAGGATTGAGCCTTAGACACAGAAAAATATAAAACCCATTGATCTAGGGAGGGTCTACCACAGCTTCACTCTGAGGGTGGATGCACTGTCAGGCTGGGTCTTCCAGCATGATAAGAGGGTATTAGGTTGGGTTAGAGTCACAGGGTCAAATTTCATTGAGCCTTCCCTGGGATCTCCATTTGGGCTGCGCTTGGGACTTCATCAGTGTCAGTGCTCATTGGTGAAACTGAGAGCTGAGTTGGGCCCACAGCAGTCGTGGCTTCTCAGGAGCTGGGCTTGTTCTTGCCCAAAACTGAGATATGGTAAGATGCCATGAAGGGTTCCTTCTGATTTTCCATATGGTATACCGATAACACATTGCTGGGCAGATCAGAATCTGGCCTCATGGGCATCCCATAGTAAGACAAATCGAGTCTGGGTTCTTGTTCCATTAGGTACGGTAAGTATGGCAAATGGTGGCAGAACTGGCCTGGTCTGTTGAATCTGTTTTCAGTAAGTGATCTGCTCCCTTCCCAGTGGTTCTTTGGAAGGTTGCACATGCTCTAATTATGTATGCATGTCCTGTCGATGCATATTAATTGTGTTACGCTTCTCCTCTGCAGAGGGAAACTTGCCCACGGCTGAAGTGTAACTAATGATGCCAAACCTTCTCTGGAGGCGTGTGGTTGTTTTTTTATTTCGTTTCATTCTGCCCTTCTCCTTCCCTCTCTCCAGATGGAGTTGACAGAACCCTTCTCTGTGCCTGTGGTTGTGATTTTCCCCACCTTCAGTTTTTGTGGCTAACCTGGTTCCTGTCTCTGGTTTTTTTGGGTGTCGCCGTCTGTGCTGTGGCCGTGTGCTCACTTGCATGCAGTTGAGGAAAGGGCCTCCGGTGCCTCCGCCTCCAAAAGTCACCCCCTCCAAGGAGATCAAGCAGGAGAACATCATCAGTCTGTTTGATGACAATTTTGTCCCTGAGATAAGTGTGACAACCCCCTTGCAGGTTAGCTGCTATGCCCTGCATTATACTTGTCTGCCTCTGAAATTTCCTTCTGATCTTTATTCTCTCTGGAGGTGTCAAGCCATGAAACCTGGTCAGGTAAAGGAGGAGCATGAGCTCGGCATGGGACCTCAGGAGGCAAAGGGATAGATGGGAGGCCATCTTAGAGGGCAGGGTGGCTAGAAGGGAGCTTTGGCCAACGTGTTGCCCTTTAAGAGCTTTAATTCATAGAGAAACGTGAGAAATGCAACTGGTGAAGATACCAGAAAGTTATCACTGTGTTCAGCAACAGTGCACATAGATTTTGGCTTGGCTCACCTTGCATATGTGCCTTCCAGGCCCACAGATCCTGGGTGTTGGTGAAGGATGTGTTTTCTGCTCCTGTACATCCCTAAGTGGTGACACTGGCAGCTGTGCCAGTGGTGGGAGAAGGCAGTTTTGTACCATCTCAGTGCCTTTAGATATGGGTTTTGTGGTGACTTTTAAAGCCCATACCTGCACTGGAAAGACCAACAGGAATTGGTGGAAGCAGTACAGACAGGCAGGACTGTGCCTGCTGTGAATTCAGGACTCCTGACACACACTGTCACTCTTCACCAGCCAGCGGTTCCCATCAGAATGTGTGTTTCCAGTCATGTGGCACCTTTTGAAGCCCTAAAAATGGAACAACATTTTCAAACAATGTGTTTTTCATCTTCGCTTTCCTTTTTATTAACATTGCTGGAAGAGAGGATGCCTAAATGGGGAATCCTGTGTTGGATCTAGGAGAATGGTGGTCCTTATGTATAGGGGAGCCTGACCAGATTTCTGGCTGCATCATGAGACACATGCATCTCTATTTTTTTATATATATACATGTATACAATATATATATTTTTCCTAAATGCTTGTTAAAGCACAAGTAATGTGTCTATCAGTGTTCATCTGTGACTCCCTTGCTAACTTTTCTTTGTATCATGCTGCTCCTTTGCCTCTGGTTTGCCACCTTCCACCCAGCTGGTGAGGAGCCAAGGTGGAGTGGGGAGGGAAGGATGTCAATGTCAGATCATGCATTGCAATAGATTTAAGTCTGCAGAGCAGAGAGATGATCTGACTGCAGTATTGGAAGGGGGAGACCACAGGCAGCTGAGCAACTCTTTCATTCTCTGTGTCTTCTCCTTTATCATACTGGACAACTTTGCCCTGTGGTTTGTATCATATATTGCCATGTGAATGCCTGCCTTTAGCCAGACATACTCTTCTCCACCTCATCAGTGCCCTGACCCAGGATGGGATCTGCTGTGACATGCAATTGGATGGGATTTCTGAGGGAGGATTATGGTTGCCAGAACAATCTTCACTGAAGCACCCAGCAGCCACTATTGTTCAGTGCATTGCCCAGGGCTGTTCCTGTCAGAAGGCTTGGCTCCAGTGAGCTTTCTTTTGGGAGACCTGGGTAAAGGCAAAGGGTGCTAGGCCTTGCATGTAAGTTTTGAATGTCAGGTAAGATTCTTCCATGACCGGACCCTTTGGTGTCCAACCACCGAAAAAAAAAAAAAGCTACAGATTAGGGTTTGAACTTTTCCAATGGCCTCAGCGTGCTGGGGGAGTGTACTAGAATGCCAGTTGGTTTTAGCTTATTGTTGTGAGAATGGGTGAACTTGGTTCCTTGCCTTCCTGGAACCGGGGATATTAAAAAGAGAGGATGTTCATAAGGGAGGGAAAAATCTAAAAGAGCATAGGTGTAAGAGGAAATTAGAGAAGGTGAAGATGATGGTGGTATGTGTTGCATGCAGAAGGCTTTCTCTTATATTGTGTCTCGCTTCTTTCCACAAGTTCTTCCATGTTGGGGCTGTGATGTAAATGAAGACCAAGCTGCCAGCCTTGGTGTGTTGTTGGACAGGTAGCTGAAGGGGTAGGGCAAGCAAGCTTGGAAGATCAGTGGAAGTGGGGTGAAATCCTCCTGGACTGCAGCTTCCTCTGAAGCTGAATAGGAAGGCTGTTGTGGTTAGGCTAAATCTGACAACCAGATGTGATGGTAGTTGTTTTGAGTACTAATGATTCCTTCGTGACTGTTTTATTAGTGGTAATCAGTGAATGTGTCATCATCATCTTTAGCTAGTGCATTAATCAAAGAAAGGTATTCTGCTGACTTTGAAGACAGTAGCTAAGCCTCTCAGATGTTTTAGAAGTCTTGTGTGTGCATGTTGATGGGATGTCCTGAAATGGAAGGCATTGGAAGCAGCTTTTTGGAGTGGGAAATGATTCAGATCCCTTAGCTAGGGTGAGCTGCCATATTCTGTATTTCTGTTTCTGGAGGGATTTAAGAGCAATCAGGTCCCTCAGACTTGTCTTCCAGAAGTGTCATTGTTCTTCTGCCTAGATCCCTGTTCCTGAGATAAGTGGTGAGGATGGCAGCTCCTATGCATGTGGCTGGGGGCTTGTCCTGGGCCTTCTGCACAAAGGCAGCTGGATGAGCTGTGAGGAACAGCTATACATAGAAGGCCACCCGAGTTGGCAGTGGTGGTGATCCTTTTGCCTGTAGCAGGTCAGGTGCTTATGCCATGTGAGCTTGTTTGGTCAGGTGAGAAGATGAGAAAAAAATCATGGAAAAAGCCCAGGTTTGGCTGATAGCAAAGGCATGCTTCCTGCCCGCAGTTACAGGCACAAAGCAGTCAGGAGTCACGTCAGGTGTCTGCATCCCCGCAACATCTCTGTGCTTACAGCCTTAGCTCCTGGATATCGCGTACCATATACTGTGCACATGTGTGTGTGTGTCTAATGCTCGTCCTGCTTTTCTTCCTCACTGCTGCCAAGTTTGATGCCCCTGGGCCCTTCCAGGAGGGAGCCAGCCTGTTGGATCTGGATTTTGATCCCATTAAACCAGATGCCACTGTGGGGAAGACCCCCACACCTGCCTCCCAGGTTGGTTCATATCACCATTCCCTCTCAGTGCAAAACTGACTTCTTGCCAAGGGTCACCTTGATCTTCTCTGCTGGATCTGTAAGTCCAGTGAGAGGGAGGTGGCTGTTAGCTAGGCCACAGGCTGGCACTAGGTGCCTGTGCTTTGCTCTGAGGATCTACTGATTGACAACTCACTCAACTCATCCATCTGTAGATTGGCATCCACCGTGTGCTGTATGGACTTAAACCATTACCCTGTGGATAGGCATTCAATCTACGCCCTGTGTGCCTGCTATAAATTGCTCTCAAAGGGATTTTTTATAAGCAGGCTCTTTGATAGCAGTTACTTAAGATGAATAAAGCTGTAGACAGATACTCAAGTAACATGAAGTGCGCTTTTTTTTTTTTTTTTTTCTGGGTATAACAGCCTCCGTTCATAGTAAAGTACTAGCTTCTTCCCTGAACATACTGTTAACACGGTGAAGTATTAAAAAGGAAGATGCCTAATTCTGCTCTGGCCTGTACCTGCTTACTGTCCCAGGAGGACCATGCTTCATTTTCTTTCTAAATGGCTGGAGGCTGTGAAGGGCACCTGAATTTGGCTGTTGTCTTTCACCCAGACGTTCCACTTCATATGTATGAAATGGGTATTTTTTTCCAATGTTTTCCATTAAAGTTGGTAATAACATAATTGGGATGTTTACTATATTTTTCCATTATCACAATGTCAAAGAGACCTGTTTGAAACAAATTTTTGTAGCAATAAGATCTCTGTTAGGCATTTGAGTCTTCTAAATTAAAATACTACATTACAAAATGCTAGTTATTATCATAATTTAATACACCTCATTGTGCCAAACTGCCAGTTTTTCTAACTTGGGGCAGAGTGGCGTTTCCTGACTGCATGCCTGACTGAACAAACTACATACCCCAGAGTACGCTTATTTTTCCTTTACTGGAATTTTTTTTTGGTCTGAATCACCAGTTATAACGTGGATAATCAGGTATATTGATATTAGGTATTAGTAGAAATTTGACTTAAAAAACGTATTATTTGTTACCCTTCCAGCAAGCAACAAATATTACACTGAGTAGGATTTTCAAAACTGCTCAACAATAGATTATTTGGTGTTCTAATATATTTATTGTTAGCTTCAGAAGTCATTAAAGAGTCTGAAATTAATAATTGTAATGGTAACCATAGTATTAAAACCTAGCACAAACCACTCAGTTTTCAAAGGAGTCAAATTTGTTTCCTGTGGGGCAGACAGTATGGCAGGGAGGTTAAAATATTTCACTGCTGATCCAAAGACACCAGCTGAAGTCTTGATCCGAAATCATTCTTAACTGTGTTGTCTGGGGAGATAAGGGTGCATATTCAGCTCTAATAGACCACAAACTCATGATTTTTTTCTGGCTGTGTGGTCTGCCACTTACAATTGAATGTGGCTTGTCTGTTTCCTTTCATTCCAAACGTAGGAATAACCCTCACTCAAATGCCTTGGGATTTAATCTAGATATGCTATGGGGAGGAGTGTATACATTCAGGCATTAAAAAATATTTTTAAAACATGCAGAGGTAAGTGCTGTTGAATGCATATGCCTGCTTCAGACTGATCAGTGTCTGTAATGTTTGTACTCACTGAAATAATCACATATAAACATGTTTTGTTTTTGTTGCTCTTTGACATGCATAGTCTTTACCTTGGGATTTATGGGAGGTAAGAACTTCATATGGCTTTCATCTCTCATCATGTACTGTGCATGTGCCAGTGCCATCTCTTTGTGCATATCTGTTCCATTTCCCTCACTGCTTTTCTTCCATGCATCCCCCAAACCAAAGTTGCTCCGTGTAATGCTGAACCCACTTTTGCACCTTCTGTGAAGCCCTGGGGGCAGCCATGTTTGCAAATCAGGTCTGGCACTTTAACTTAATGCCTCCAGCACCAAACCACTCCATTGCTAACTCACTTATCTTTCCCATGGCATGATGCTGTGACTTTCTCCCCAGACTTAATCCCACTGCGGCATCATCCTCACCCTCCATCCCGCCAGTGTTTCCTAATCTCTGTATGTCCTGTTGGTCTTGTGTGTGATGCATAAACGTCTCGGGTGCCCCTGGTCCTTACTACCTGTACCATTGGGTATGCAAACATGTTTGGGATTTTCTGCAGTGCTTGCTGTTCATTGACCATCCCTGTCAGGCTGATGTGAAATAGACCAGCCTGTGTCTAAGCAAAATGTTTAGAGCAGGCCTAAGAGCTGCCTGTCACCTGCCACAACCCCAGCTTTGGAGCTTGCTGGCAAGGGAGACTCTACACACGCTCTGCATCTTGAACCTAAGCTGGGCGCTCATTTATGCCCTCTAGATAAATCAGGCCTGGGAAGGTCTCAGAGTGCTGCAGTTGAGCCCATGTGGAGATAAACGAAGCACAGCTGCTTTTGAGCCCCTCTGCACAGCTAGCAGTGTGCACAGAAAACACTTGGTCTGGGCACTCAAGCCTGTGACTTGAGCTGGCTGTAATCCATGGTGTAGATGGAAGCAATGTGTCCTTGGCTTACACCAGGGGACTGAGTCTTGCCAACCTTTCCATTCTCAAAGGCCAGATCAGCACCTAGAGTCAGTGCATAGGAGGAAACAGCTTTACATTTTCTGAGAGCCTGGCCCAAGGACTCACTGTGGCCAGTGCTTTCCTTCACACTAGTCTGGGTCCTGTTGAAAGATGTTGCCCTTGTGTGCTTTATCAGCCATCAGTGTTTAACATCTGTCACTTCATTTTATGTGCATTGTCAGTCTGTCTTAAAATGAAAGAAAAGTCTGTGTTTTAGCAAGGAAAGATCTCATCATGCCTTTCATGTGGACAGGCAGCGCGTGATGTATGACTGTGTGTGATTGAACTGTGCTTACAGTCCAGTTTGGGGCCATTTCTCCCATTCTGGAAACCTGAAGGACAGTGTAACTGGGGAATGGTACTAGGCAAGATGCTCTCACCATTCCAGTTCTCACCTTGACAACCCATACAGTGTTAAAGGGCAGAGCTCCCCATAGCTGGGGAATCCTCCTTCTTGCTCCTCAAGCATTCAGAAGTGTTTTTGCTCTAATGTTATTTCTAGCTGTTGATGAGAGATTTTGTTGCCTGGGTACACAGCCCCATATGCTGTGGGGTTAACAACTGCGTAGAAACTTGGAGAACCTGCTTAGTTCTGCAGACCAGTAAACTTGCGTCTGTTGTGTATGATGCTGCTGTTGGAATAAATAAAGCTTTCAAACCTGGCAACAGCAGTGAGCAATTGCCCCTCTTCTCCCTGTAGTATCTTCCCATGATTGTAAATACTTTCATAGACTTTGGCATGCCCACGGGTACAGAAAATAGAAAAATAAGTAGCTGACATGGAAATGCCCTGTGAAATCCCGGGAATTAATTGAGGTTCCATTTCTTTGGTTATTAAATACTGTTTTTGCAAATCAGCTGATTTAAGAAATCCATGGCTAAATGTGAACTCCTTTTCACTTGTCCATATAAAAACCATGCTCAATCAGATAGAGTTGGGTTGGCATCTGTTCCAGTCTCACTGAATCCATATAGAAAGCAACCTGGGAACAAATCTAATTAAACAGGAGAAGCCATGGTAGCATTTCATATGCTACCTTTACCTTAGTACTGCCAAAGCTGCTCTGGGAATCATCTGCAGGATGGGAACAGCTCTGCTATGTATAATACCTGCTGGCAGCATAGGCCTGTGGGCGCAGTGATGGGGGGACATGAGGAAGGAGGTGACAGGAAAGGAAGGCATGTGTTAAATGGCACTGTTGGAACAGCTGAAGGCCATGTAATGGCCTTTTGTTAAATCAAGGTGTTTATTTCTTGCTTGTTTCTGTTGTTATTAGAAAACCACTTGGAGGGTGTGTGGCTAGTAGCCAGACAGGTGTGGAGTTGAGGGTTACTGTGGCTGCTGCTTTACACAGTGTGTGTCCTCTGGCCTGGCCAGGTTAACCCAGGAGGTGCTGGAGTTCCTGACTGGTGCTTTGCATCTGCTCAGGTGTAGGAACAGACCCATATCTTGGCTTGCTGTCAGCCCAGATATGATGGAAGAATGTGCTCATGCAGAGCATGGCTTAAAACCTGGTAGATCTGCGCATCGTCCTGTTGGGCAGTGTTCTCATCAGGGGAAGAGATGAGTTTGAGGGAGCTGTTTGGGATCAGTCCACAGACCAAGTGTCTGGGCTTCAGTCACTGTGAGATGGCTTGGAACATCTGCAGAACCCAGGTTCAACCAAATTACCTGGGTTCCCAGGGAAAGAGGTGGAAGTTGAGGGTTTCACTGATCAGTTGAACCTGGGCCAAAATGCTTCTGTAGGGCTGGGACTATGAGAATTACAACATGAAGAAATCAGGACAATGCCTCGTGCGGTTGTGTTCAGGGGCACATGTGTTTACCAAATGTGTGAGGTGTGTAGGCATGCCAAAACTTGTTTATTCACGTGTTAAAAATGGAAGATGTCTGTGTAGCAATCTCTATTGTGCTGCATAGAGTAGGAATCTCGCAGATTATACAAAGAGGTGCTTGTGATACCTGTAGAGAACAAATATAGATTGGCCATGAAGACATTCCCTTACTTGACCCCTGAGATTCTTGTCAGGAGTTTGCCCAGATGATGCCTGGCTGGAAGCATTAATGCTACTAGATCCAATTTATTTCCTGTGTTGCTGCAATTTCTGGGAGCAGCAATTGAACCTCTTTAATTTTGTGTTAGAACAGAGCTAGCCCGACTTCAGGTGAAAAAGACCAAAAGCTTGAAGTTTTGGAAGCGTGCTTCCAGTAGAAATCTCTGTCAGGCAGTGGTTTGTAGATGATGCAGAATGTTTCTCCCTGGTGGTGGTAGCTTTTGTGTGCTAGACTCTCCCCTCCCCACCTTGCAGACACTGTGCAGGATAGTCATAGCAAATTCTTACACAGAATCCAAATTCACGACTCTTTGGGCCTGCCCAAAACCTAATTGGATTAAAAAAAGTCACGTTTCTCCGTTGCTTGATTCAATGATAATGTCATAAGCATGCTTGGTCCAGATGAAGTTGCAGATCTGTACATGTCATTAGCACGCTCTGTATTACTGGGAGTATGCAAAGGCTTAAATATTCCTTGATCCTTGGAAATAGCGTATGGAGAGATCTTGTCCCTTGGCACGTAAGCAGACCCATGTATTCACATACAAGTGGAAACCTAGATGTAGTATAGATACTGTGCATGTGTGAGTAGGTCTGTAAGTTAGGTCCTGAAGAGAAGGAGGCATACAGGTTTTGCAGGTTGCATTGATTTCTTCCGGAGTGCTGCCTGCTGTGTGGCTGAAGGGAGGAAATGCAGGCTTTGCAGAGAACTAAGGAGACAGACATGGTGAGAACCTGAAGTTCCTCACACGTTTGTCAGCAGATGGCAGCAGTCAACCGTGTAGAGCACTTGGACAGAGTGAGCTGTACTTTCTGCACACACACGTAGCTGTAATGAGTGTAACTCTCCACCTGGACGGCTTTTGTATTGCAGCCCGCAGAAGCAGCCCACGCAGGAGCTGAAACAGCTGGATCTGAAGCCGCAGCTGGAGCTGAAGCATCTAAAACTGAAGCTGATTCAGGATCGGTAAGCCTCAAGATAAAGCAGTCCCTTTTCTCCATCATGTCCTTTTGTTTTACAGCAGACATGAAGCTGGGCTGACAAAAGACGTGTGTGATGGCTTGGGAAAACACATCCCTGCCACTGCAGCAGCTACAGTGGTCTTATTCAGAGGCCAGACATAGCCGTTGTGTTTTCCCTGTGTGGTACTTAGGGAGAAGCTCAGCTGGAAGATCCCCCAAAAGAACTGTCTCTTCACCCATGCCATGAAGGCAGCCCATGACCTGTGCTGCACTAAGCGTGTGTTTTCTGTCTGGCCCCTTCTTGCCCACCATTTACTATTTGTTTTGTGGGCTCTGCCTATAACCCCTGACTAGCCAGGTTTCCTCTCTTCTTCTGACACTATCAACGTTCTTAGGGGCTGGAGTAGGACCCACCTCCTGGTTGCTTGGTTCCTATTGACTGTCACATGTGAGTTGTCAGTTCTGCAATGGGCTTTACAAGGACTGCAGTAAATGGGAAATGGCCTGCAGTGTGGTCCCAGAAAAATGCTCTGAATCCCCCCTGCCCTTCTGCAGCCTTATGCACAGGAGGGCAGTGGTCACCTCTCCTTCCTTCTCACTGCTGCCTTTGCTGTCCTTTGGGTTGCTTTCGTCACTGCTTAGTGTGCTGGGAAAACCCACTGAATCCTTGGATAGTGTTGGGAGTCCCAGATAGGTTATGGTTTTGATGTGTATCCTCCAGGGTGGGTCTAGGAGCTGCAATTTGGGATTTTCCTTTCTCAATGATGTTTTGCCTTCCCTGGCTGCTGCCTTTCAGAGCTCTCTGCCTGCTGTTGTTGTGGAAACTTTCCCTGCTACTGTCAATGGCACCGTGGAAGGAGGTGCTTCCTCTGAAAGAGCTGACATGCCCCCAGGATTTCTGTTCAAGGTGAGTGCATGCTGATGGGACACTGAGTTTCTGACATTATTTTCTTGTAACAAGTTAACTACTTTCACTCAGCATGGCCATGGGCTATGTCACATTGAAGGGCCTTGGTAGCAAGACAGCACAGATGCATCATGTCCTGAGCATGAGGTATGGCACTCTCCTTTTTTGTTTGCCTAACCTGCTGTAGGATTTCTTTTCTTCTGCTTAGTTATGTCCATGTATTGCTTTTTCAGGGAAATCCGCTGAAAGCAGGAGGGTTGCAAAACTTTGAGGAACAATAGGAGGCTCATCAAATTCAGACAGGTTACAGGCAGCATTATAGACTGTAGTAATTGAAGCGAAGGGTTGTGGCTTGAAGTAGAAAGGCTGTAATACAGATGTTGATAGGAGATAAGATGAATACAAAAAAAAAACAAACAAACAACAAGACAAGATACAATCACTTGAAGATTTGAACTGATGCTCTTACCTATGTTTCCTCTCCCTGCTTAGAGTTGGGAGGCTATAATCACTAATACTCTTGAAGTCCAGCTGCAAAAACAATACAGGACACCATTTGAGTGAATACAGACTTTCTGTCCTGTGAGGCTTCAGGGCCCACGATACGGAAACACAACCTTCCGAAGGAAAGGACACAGAAGTGTTGATGTATAACTAACTAGTTGAATGTGAGTCACCAGGGTGCCTTTGTGGCAAACTGTATGCTGGGCTGTGTTAACAAGCATGTGGCTCTCCTCTCCTTTCTCTGCAGGTCCAGGCCATGCATGATTACACAGCCACGGACAGTGATGAGCTGCAGCTGAAGGCTGGAGACGTGGTTCTTGTGATTCCATTTGAGAACCCTGAGGAGCAGGTGAGCAGAGAAGGCGGGATGTGTGCCTGGGCTGGGATAAGCCAAAGGGATTTCTGGAGCTGCTTCTTCCTCCACTAACAGTCTGCTGGCTGGGTGCAGAGCCATCAGTTTGTGGCTGGGAGCTGGCTGGAGAGCCGGTTGTCCTTGTCCTTGTCCTTGCTTCCTGCAACAGAGGTGGACTCTACTTGTGAATCGAAAGTGGAGACCTTATTCTGCATATAGCATGTGAAGTAGCTGTGGCTTTCTGCCCTTAGAAGGGCATTTGAGTCAAGGCAATGGCTTTCTTGACCAGGAACCCTACAGAGCCCATACCTAGCTCCTAATCTTGATGAACATTTTCTGTGACCACTGCAGTGCAGACTGTGCCATTGGCCCGGAGCCAACCACAGCCTGTGATGATGTTTTTCTCCCCTTTTAAGAAATGCTGAAGCTCTGAGAAAGAAGCTTACTTAGGGTTGGTGTGCTACACTTCAGCATAGCAATGCCTGTTTCTAAAAGTTTGTGTTTGGTCAGGAGATGGCAGCAGAGCCAAAGATGTGAGCAGGATGCCCAGCTCCACGGAACACTTCCCCTGTCCATCTTCAACGTGGATTTAACTGGCAGTGTTTTTCTTTAATCTTAGTTATTTCTGAAAGCCTTGAGTAAATCCTCCTCACTTGCTATGTCTGAGGGCTTCCAGCTGATAGAGACTGCTGCAGCTTTACTATTTTGCCTGGGAGAGGTGGTGATTGTGTAACATTCATTCTCAAGTCTCCAGGTTTTTATTTGGAAAAGGAATGGAATTCTCCAAATTGATTCAGAAGTCAACAGCTCTTTGGTTTTGGCCAAGTCCAGACAAAATCTGAATACCACAAGGGGTGTGAAGGGAAGGTGTAGTTCACTGGCCACAGGACATGTGGATCCTCTGTGGCTCAGCTTTTGCCTTTGTGAACTATGGGGACAGATCTTGCTGATGCTTGTGAAATGGGAGCTGTGATATGCCGGCAGTTCCCACAGAGCTGATGCTCTGGGGGGAAGGGTTGTATGGGGAAGAAGCAGTGATTCCTTCTGGAGACAACTCTTCACTGGGTGGGACTGCCCTGCATAAACATTTGTGAGCATTTCCTTCTCAGAAAGCTTTCTGGATAGGAAATGAGGGGCAGCTCCCTTTCAGTGGTAGGAGATGGCATTTGTGGAGTGGAGTTTTTCAATGCCCTATGTTTGCACTCTAGCTGGATGTGGGTGCAACAGCCATGAACTCGAGACTCTCCAAGCTGCAGAGGGTGAGCTCTGAGTGTTGCTAACATGATGCTGTAGCTGCACTGAAGCCCTCTAACCCTCCTATAGTGTACTGTGTGCTACAGCTCATTTTCCTAACCCTGACCATACCCAGCCAGCCAGTGTTGGCTGTTAACATGTGCATGAGCTGTGCACGTGAGTGGAGGAAGCTTAGGATAATAGGCTGTGATCTGGGTCTCTGTCTTGCAGCTTAGGTGTCAGTGCTCATCAGGCAGGCCTGGATTTATTTCTTCTTGATAGAAGGAGTTAAAGGCGGCAGTGCTTCTAAGCTGGCACTTAAGTGACATTGTTCAAAATAGGCAGGGGTCAGTCTGGGTCCTGGTGCCTGATCCCTCCAGCTGAGGAGACCCTTGGTAGCAGGATGCTGTGGGAGTGATGCATGCTGTATGGCACAGATGCTACGTGCAAATGGATGAGCTTTTGTGCTTGCTGTGCTGTTAGCTGGAAGATGCCTTCCAGGCACTTGAGCCCAGCACCTGCCACCTAGTTGTTTGTCTTCCTGATATATGGCACGTCAGTCCTTCTGCAGCCCCTGCAATTGGCTGCTGCAGATGGGCTCCTGTCTCACACCATTCCCATGCCATCCCCTGAATGTTCAACTCTGAGGCAGCAGCAAGGGCTGACTGAGCCTCAGGCACCCAGTGCAGCCTGCATGGAACAGGGAGCTCTGTACGGTGGCTGGTCTGAGCTGCTGCCATGTGAAATGTACAGAAAACAGGACAAGAGGGCAGAAGCTATAAAATGGCAGTGGAAAGCCATGCATGCCCCATGGATCATCCCTGGTGTGAGGGCTGCTTCACTCCTGCACCGTGCAGGTATGTTTTTAAAGAATATGTTTCAAGGGAGGCATTGCTTGTCCTTGGGTAAATTCACAGGTAACTCCTGCCAGTTCCAGCAAAGGAGAAGTGTGAGAACAACTGTTTGAGCTGCACACATGCATGCCCCGTATCTCCATGGCTTAGAGCATCTGGTTGCCTGAGCGTTTCTGCCCTGGCAAGTTATGTAGCTAAATGTGTTGATGTATCTCTAAATGAGACTGGTATATACTTTGCTCAGAGGAGCAGATGCAGAGCAAGCTGTTAAGCTTGGAGGCAGTGGTCCCCCATGCAGCTCCATTGCCTCGTGCTGCAGTCCTGCCCCACAGGCTGCCCCACTGCAAAAGGCTGACATGAGTGGGTACTTGCAAGCTGCAGGGGTGGCACTGTGGAATCTGCAAGCTCCTAGGCATGCAGACAAGAGGGCAGCCACACACCTGAGCTACAAACAGTGCAGCCTTCCTGCCTCGAATATCTCGTCTCTCTCCTATGCTGAGCAGAAATCTTGGTGCTGGGCACACTGCAGAGAGCAGGGAGATCGTGGGAAGTCCTGGCTCTCCTTCTGAGCAGGTCCTACCAGGAAGAGCTCGCTTTGCCTCAGTGAAGATTGATCCCTGCTTATGGATCTGGGGGATTAGCGGCTAGGGAGGACACTTGAGACTGCAAAGTTCTGCTATCCACCTTGTGCGTCAAGCCCAACAGCCTGCTGGGTCTGGGGAAAAGGGCTTGAGCTCCTCAGCTCCCATTTCTCTTAGACTAGACTTTCAGCATAGCACACAAGACTCATTTTGGCTGTGTAAGCTCAATAAAATGATAAATATCCATGTGCCCTCACCAGAACGAGGGTGAGCACTCCCAGGGAACAATTCATCCTTTCCAAAGACCCATGCCCAAGATGAGTGGAATGAATTGCCCTGTGGAGGTGCCCATCTCTTTTCTGATGATGGAGAATGCCACCACCACCACCCAGCACAAGATGGACATGGGAGTATTAGAGTGATTCCAGCGGAGGGCCACAAAGGTGATCAAGGGGCTGGAGCACCTCTCCTATGAAGACAGGCTGAAGGAGCTGGGGTTGTTCAGCCTGGAGAAGAGGAACACTCCTGGGAGACCTTACAGTGGCCTTCCAGTACCTAAAGGGGGCCTACAGGAAAGCTGGGGAGTGACGCTTTGTCAGGGAGTGTAGTGATAGGACAAGGGGTGATGGTTTTAAACTAAAAAAGGGTAGATTTAGATTAGATATTGGAAAGAAATTCTTTACTCTGCAGTGGTGAGGCACTGGACCAGGTTACCCAGAGAAGCTGTGGATGCCCCATCCCTGTAGGCATTCAAGGCTAGGCCGGTTGGGGCTTTAAGCAACCTGGTCTGGTGGGAGGTGTCCCTGCCCATGGCAAGGGGGGGAATTAGATGATCTTTAAGGTCCCTTCCAGCCCAAACTATTCTATGATTATATTTAGGTAGTGAAAAGTAGGGCAGGTGATTCCCATCCCATTGTCCCAGAGAACTTCTCCTGCTTTACTGGGTATAAATTATGACATGTTTCTATTGCACTTGCTGATTGTTTACAACATTTCACTGCCTGCCTCCAGACACTGGGTCAGATGAGTTTTGGTATTGACTCTGGTGGGGAAGTGGCCTTCTCACTTTTTAAAGAAAACAAAATCATTCTTCTCCTTCTCCCCCATCCTCTACCTGGATCATCTCCAAGCCAGCTATGAGCATGGCTTTGACATGCCTTGACATCTCCTTGGCCTGCACTCTTTGAAAAATCCCCACTCATGTTTATTCCTCAGCATCTGATCTCTGTCTTTTCCCCTAGGACGAAGGATGGCTGATGGGTGTGAAGGAGTCTGACTGGATCCAGCATAAGGAACTTGACCAATGCCGAGGGGTTTTCCCTGAGAATTTCACAGAGCGGGTGCAGTGAGAGCCCAAGCCCACCAGACACATTTCTGCTGGAAGAAAAAGCAAATTTTCTGGTAGAGAATTGAAAAAGAGCAGCAAAATGAAAAGAAGAGAATTTTAACAGAACAGAAGCCTGAAAAAATTGTCAACTTAAAGGGTGTGTGCTTTTCAAAGGGCAAGGTTTCAGAAGTAAATTGTAATTCAAAGCATTATCAATATATATGAATACTACTACTACTAAGGCAAATCAATTACCTTCTTCCCCCTTTGGTTTAACAGCATTAGGATTCAGAGAACTGACACAGGAGCAACTCGGTGTGGTTCTGTAAATACTGCATTGACTGAATTGGTGAGATGTCAGTCTGATCCCTGGAAAGGCAGCATTTGTCTAAAAAGAGAGTAGAAGCTGCATTTGCTCTTGGGTGGGTTCATCTGTTTTGTCTTGAAGGTGGCTTGCATGGCAACCATAAAAAATCAGCCTTCCCCACGTGTTCAACCTATAGTAGGCCAAACTTTCTGTTAATGCTGTTGAAAAAAAATATTTAGTGTATAGTGTTCACCAATACAATGTATGTGTGTGTGCGTGTGCATTTTATTTTACTCCTTTAAAACAATGTTACACAAACTGATTTTATACAAGTAAAGACAGAAGAATCTACACAGTAAGGGCATGGAGGTGAAATGTGTGAAGCTGTGCTCAGTCCAAAGTTCTTTCAAATGCAAGCGCCTACGTTCTCACGGTAGTGTATTGGCCTGGAAAATGCTAAGGAGAATGAACAAATTAAATAAACAAGACAGAATGAGCAGATGCCATTTTAGATGGCTCTTAAATTTAGGAGAGGGAATCCCCTGCCTCCCAAGCCCTGTAGGCAGTTTCAGAAAAGCTTAGATTCACATAGATGGAAGGTAGCTCTCAAACCTGGCTGGTTAGAAAATGTGCTTTTAAAGAAGGACAAGGGAAGAAAACTTTTCTTCTGAAAGAATGTCTAAGAAAAAAACACTGAGAAAAAAACAATTTGCTGTCTGTGTTTTTAATTGGCTCTTTTTTTTTTTTTGTGGAATAATATTTCTTATTTTCCTTTGAAGACTTCTGTAAGTGAAATATTGTTAGATCAGCTTTCTCCAGTGCTGTGCTGGTGATCAAGTTAACCTCTAAGAAAACTGGACTCATTTAAAACGTACTCATTTAAAACGGCTGCATGACTTCTCAATGTTTTAATGCATTAGAAGAGGAAGGAAGAATATCAGAGTGTCAGTGTCAAGAAGACACTGCGCAGTCCAATACTGATGCTGAGACCTTTCCTAGACCTTTTCTTTGCTCCTGTGTTTTTTTTGTTTTGTTTTGTTTTTTGTTGTTGTGTTTTTTTTTTTAAAGTTTAAACAAGCAGATGACAAAGCTGTTTCAAAGTGCGTATTACAGTTGTTAAAATAAGCCGGACTGACCCTCCAAGACTCTGTGAAGTCCCGCAAAGGTACTTTAAACTTTACTTGAATACTGATGCAGCTGGCAAGCAGGTCAGGCTATTATTATTTTTTTAGTGGCTTCCCACCTTTGACCCCATGATCTTTTTTTTTTTGCCTTGAAGGGATTTTTAACAGTGAGGTTGCCTCCTGCTGTAAAGGGACAGGATCACTCTTGGAAATAATCTTCCTATATCTGTTAGGAGCTGGCTTTTGTCAAAGAAGCACGGAATGCTGACACACACTACTGAAAATCCCACCTTTTCTGATCTGCTTTGATTACTTGTATGACAACAGGAAAAAAAAAATAGGGCAAATGTGGATTTTATTTTTATTTTTTAATTTTAGTTCAGAGAGAAGGGTCAGATTTTGATGAAAAAGTATATTGTTGTAAATGCAAGAAGTGTTGGAGTTCCTCCCGCTTTCATCTTGGAAGAAGACCTGTGTTAGTTATTTACAGCAATATAACAAGTGTCAAAATCTGTCCTGTATTACCCCTTCCTCCCCCCACCTTTTTTTTTTTTTTTTTAATAAACTTGCAGGAAATTGTATTGTACATCACTGTTAAAAACCCCAATAGTATTAGGAGTGATTGCTCACAATACAGAAGGACTGGACTCCACGCATTATAGTATGGTGAGCCATTGCTTTAGAATACTGCCCTGTTAGATTGCTTTTCTTTTTTTTTTCACCATGGTTGTCTTTATTATTACTTTTTCTTTCCAAAATATCTATTTTTATGCGTTTGTGACTCCCATTACTCCTTTAAAGAATATTCATAGAAAAATATGCATTTAAATATACATAGAAATATATATATATTAAAAAGCGGGTTGAATCCAATGAACATAATGCTGTCAGCTTAAAATGTTTATTTTTATGCAAAACCTGTGGATTATTGTTTTTTAAAAAAAGACAAGATTCTAAGTACCAGAGCTGTGATTTTTTGTCTTGCAAGTAATTGTTCTAGAACATTTAGAAAGCTGTGCTGATACCTAATTTATTGTTTTTTTTTTTTCTTTTTTTTTTTTCTGTTGTTGATGTTGTCTTCTGCTGTGTTTAAACCAGATGACTGTCCCAACAGAAATCCTTGCAAGGCCTTTTCATTTAACTGAGCTTGCAAAGCAACTATCCAGTACTGTATTATCCCTGCAGAAGTGGTAACGCTCTGCAAAAAAGGGATGTTGTTTTCAGGTCACATAGTTGATGCTCAAATATTGCTAGTGGGGTTGATGTTGCATCTTTCCCCGTTTGCTTCCCCCCAACCCCAACATCTCAGCCCCCAAAAGCCCTTGCTTAGAGCAGGTAGCTTGGGTTACCTAGATTTTGCATTGCTCACAAATTGGTGCACGTCACATCACAGATTGTAAAAATGCAGGATCAGGCCCGCACTGTGTAAATTGCCTTACGTGAGAGTAGGATGGCATGGCAGGAAGCTTGTAGATGGCAGTGTTCTTTGGAGCCAGGATGTCTCTTATCTCCTGGATTATGTTCAGCCCATCACAGGCACAACTCCTCTGATTTTCAGTATTTTTTCATCTACTAAATACCTCGATTCTGGTTGGTATTACCTGGTGAAATAAAATTCCCATTTTCTTTGGCTTAGGACTGATTCAAATAGAAAGAGGGGCAGTAAAGTCCCAGGTAGGCTGTGCCCACTGTTTTTTCAGTTTGCAGGCTGAACTGAAAAACCTGGGGAAAAAAAAGTTGTAAGGGTAACCTTGAGACATTTTTTTTTTTTTTCATTTTGTCAGTGAAATTAAAAAGGGAAAAATCAAAACATAAAACAATACTTTAAAAGAAAAACAAAACATTTCATTTTTAGGGTTGCTTTTTCACTTTTTTAAAACCATTAGGACTTGGGCTATAAAAAGTTGCTTTGAAGCGCAAATGTGAAACCTGTTCTGCAAATGCTGAAAGAAAATGTTTTATGGTTAATAGTCTTTTTGCCTTTGCCTTTTTTTCTTAGTACGATGAATAGTTTCAGTTAACCCCAAACTGCATTTTTTGGTGAATCCATTATCCACTGAAGAGAACCCAAAGAAGCCTGTTGCCCGGTTCTGCTCCACTGACAGGTACACTGGATGCATTTCAAGGATTACCTGGTATCTAAAGCCAGCAAAGCTGCTGTTTCCCCATATTCTACTGGATTGTTTTACTGGGTGAACAATAAAAGCATCTCAGCCCTTGCTATTGACTGGTTTTTAGCCTGACTTAGACATTCATTATCAATCTCAGTTTGGTCATGGATTTATGGCTGTAGATATGACACTTCTCCTATTTGAGCCTAATCCCATTGTGCAGCAGGAATTATCATTTGCCCAAGTGATGAGAGAAATAAGGCGTTGTTCTTTCTCCCTTTTTATCTCTGTCTTAGCAATGTCAGTAATGTATCTTTACTAGGTGGAGTCAGGGAAAGAGGTCCCAGGGTGAAGATGAATGCGCTGTTCCAGACTCCCTCATGCTCTGTGTTGCTTTCCATGGGCAGTACTCAGCTGTCTGCTTTTACCACCTTTGCACTTCTTGGCTGTGGAGGTCATGGAGCAAAAGGGATTGTGCAGGCTTCATTCCAGGTACTCAGAGTAGTCCAGCTTTGTGGTCTGTTTGCCACACTTCATGGAACCACTGGCTCCATGTTCCCTGGTCGCAGCAGCAGGACCCTGTCCTATTGCGCTATCCAAAGACAGCCCCAAGTCAGAGGGGTCTTTTATAGCCTGGAGCAGGTTGTAAGAGCAGGTTGTAATATTCTGCCTGGAATCAGGGTGTCAGCTCAGTTTTGCATCAGCCTTTTGAAAGGAAAGGGCCCAAGGCATTTTTTTTCTGTTCCCTTAGCGTGGCTGTTGGCTCCACTCAGAGTCTGACCTTGAGGTGCAGTTACCAGAGATACTACAAAATAGGTGAGAGCAAAAATTCCACAAATAGTGGGGTGCCTAAGGTCCTCTTGACTTCAGGAGCCTCTGTGTCTTTCAGACTGCTTCCCAACCTCTTCCATGCTCTTTGAGGTTGAAGTTAACATAGGGCACCCTCCACCAGCCTGAAGCTGGAAGATGCACAGACTTGTGTCTATCAGCAAATCCTGCATAGTGCAGCTTGATAATGCTGATAGCAGGAAAACAAGCAAAAGCTTTTCTCTGGGCTGCCAAAGGAAGCTGTTTCATGCCACATAGGTACTATCACAGCTGGTGCTGGTGCAGGCACCTCTGAGTAGCAAACTCCTGACAGAGAAGGGTGCTGTGCCACCAGCCTTTGTAAGCTGGCACAGGTGCTGGCACATAGAGGCTGAGAATTAGAAGGCCATTTCAGAAATTATTTATGAAACTAAGCGGAGAAACTACAGCTGTTAAGACTGATCTGTATGAGTTTGTATTTTGATGTGTCTTCTGGCTATAATTCCTTCACTTGTTTTTTACAGTGTATTCTGCTGTTCCTGTCTCTAGTCTGCATTTCACCTAGATGGTCCGTCCGTACATGAAACTTGCCAGATGCAGTTCTGGGCTTATTGCTTCTCTTTAACTGAATCAAATTGCAACGACTTTGGCAATGTGCTGGCAATCTCTTTTCCTTCTGTTAATTCAGTGTCTGGGTTTAACCACCATGATGTGAGAAATGTTTGGATTTTGGGTGTTGTATTTTTTTTTTTTTAATTATTTTAATTCTTGTTTTGTTTAAACAACGCTGAACAATTCCCATTGTATTCAGAGCTGTGATGCCCAGTTCCAGTGACAAGTACTAGATGGATTTGTCCCATTTTGTTTCTTGGCAATGTTCAGAAATACAATTTGTGTCATCCTAAGTCCTGTGTCGGCTTCTCTCTATTTTCCTCACCTGAAAAAAATCAGAACAATTCAAGACTTCTTTGTCCTGAAAGAGGTGAGTAACCTTAAAGAGCTGGGTTTGTCCGGGTGCTATTGATGCTGGGAGATGTACAAACATGTGGGATGGAAAGGGTGCTGCTGGTCCTCCCCTGAAGGAGTTCAACAGCAGAAGAAACTACTCCAGCAGTAATCTGTTTGTCTGTTGGAAGGACAGGCACCAAATGAATTCAACTTAGGGAAGGATAGGAGATGTTTGCTTTTTATAGTTACTAACCCCGGCATGATGTGATTTTCATCCTCGATAGGAGTGTGACGCCAAGTGGGTGTCCTACCCCATATGGCCAAGTATGTCCCAGCTCCCTTCTGCCCGTTGGCACTCTTGGGGTAGCTCTTAGTTTCCAGGCTTGCTTTAGGGCCTGCTCTTTATTGGGGTGATTTCTTCATATGTAGAAAGGGGGTGATTCCGTCCTTCAACCTGGGGGCTTTGGGATCCTCTGAGGGAAGGGATTAGAGGGATTTACTCTTAGAGCTGACTGTTTTGGGGCCGTTCTCTCAGGTACTTGGTTCCAGACAGGCTCAGTGCAGCAGCATGCAGGGCATGGCGTGTAAACAGCCAGCGCTGGCCAAAGGTTGGAATATGATCTGATGCACACCGGTGCCAATTAGCGCTTTGATGAATGAACTGCCAGGCTCTGCTTTAGCATGCAGGCGCACAAACCTCGGAGCCAGCACGGGGAGTGGGCCAGACTGTGTTTGTGTGGTTCCTTCGTTTCCAGACAGCATGGAGGGTTTTAGTGCCTTTAACCTCACCTCTGTGGCACTCAGATGGACCCGAATTGAACCCTGCAGCAGGCGCAAGGGAAGAGGCAGGCTGTGCCCCTGAAACTGCTGCTGCGGCTGGTGGCCGCGTGCAGGCTGCAGCTGTATGAGCCTTGGCAGCGTGCTGGGGCAGGAACCGGCTTGTGAGCCCCTGGTCAGCCCTGAGAGCCCTCACCACACTGCAGGAGAGCTGGGCTTCACCCCAGGAGCCTCTACAGATGGAGGAGGCAGGAGGTGTGGCTGGGTGCCTGGGTGCTGCCAGGCCTGGTGGGAATGCATGGAAAAGGGTTGGGGTGCCAGTGCCCAAACCCACAGCATGCAGCTGCTCCATGGTGTCTCCGTGTGAAGGGAGAAGTTGCCACCAGGGCCATCCTTCAGCCTTGTGATGTCCCA
Organism: Oxyura jamaicensis; assembly: GCF_011077185.1. Taxonomy (NCBI): domain Eukaryota; kingdom Metazoa; phylum Chordata; class Aves; order Anseriformes; family Anatidae; genus Oxyura; species Oxyura jamaicensis. The sequence goes on along the minus strand of NC_048899.1, from coordinate 28,320,609 downwards.
CACTGCCCACGGGGACTTTGTGGCAGGGAGTTTGAGCCCAGGTGCTCCGGAGAGGAGCTGGGAGCCCCTCCCTGACCCAAGGGGGAGATGTGCGTTTGGGGCCACTCTCCACAATGTCTCCTCTTTGCTGGCTGGGTGCAGCGGTGCCCTTCGCAGAGCAGGACTGCTGCTTCAGCAGGTGGGGGACCCTCTGCTGCCTGCCCCAATCCACAGGGCCATTAATAACGGTGCAGGAGCAGGAATTCAGCAAGTGCTCGTGATTAATTAGCTCATCACGGGCAGCTAATGGCCGGCCTGCTCCCCTTGGCCCTGTGGTGCAGGTAATGGAGTTGGCATCGCTCATCGCTGGGCTGGGAGGCAGCCAGCTGCCAGGAGCAGTGGGGAGGATCTGCAAGCTGTTTCAGTGTGTGGCTGATGGGCATTTTATGAGTTTTTTTTTTTTTTTTTTTCTCCATATCCGGGGGATAGATCTGTTGGGGGGTTGCTAGTTATTGAAGCCAGGTACCCAACTCTCTCCACTGTTTGTTTTTGGAAATTCCTATCTGTCGCTTGACTACAGGTGCATCTAAGCTGGAGGTCTGATGTCTGAGCAGGGGAGAGGAGGGTGGTCAGCATGAAGGCCCCCAGCAGTTGGTAAACAACATGGTGCCATGGAAAACAGCGAAAAACTGAAGGTCACAATCACAGGGGCACAGAAATCAGTCAGAGGTGATTTTTTTCCAAGCCTAACTACTGCACCGCTCTCTGGCCAGGGCATGGTCATGTACCAGCTTCTCTTTCCCTGGCAGTGGCTTTATCCCATGTCCTGCCTGCGTTTGTGAGCACACACACTTCCCAAGGCTGAGCAGTTTCTTTGCGTGCACTCTGCTTGCCTGGGCTCTTCCTCATGAATTCACACAGCAAAGCAGGTGCCAGGTACCTGGGGGGGTAAAGCCATGCAGTAACGAGCATATGTGAGTGAGACTGGTTTTGGATATCCAAGTGGGGTGAATCAATCCCCTCCACGGGTGACCATTTCAGGCAGGGGCTGAGCTCCACCACGTACAGATGATCTCCTCCCAGCTGCATGCAGTGTGGTGGCAGAAAGAAGAGCTCTAGCAGGAGTGCAAGGTATTAAACTGCACACACTCACATCGTTTGCTCCATGTGACACAGTCTGGGGTGTGAAATGAATGTGATGGGACCAGTGTTGCCTGTGTGCCAGTGAGAGCAGCAGTGCAAGCCTGTTGCCTTGCATCCTATGCTAGCCTTTTTTTCCTATCTCCAATTCAGAGATATGTGTGAGCCTCTGAGATCAAAGATGACTGTTTATTTGCTGGCCTGCTGGTGTGACTCCCCCTCTCTTACATCCACAGTTCAATTCTATTAGAGGCTGCCAGAAAAGTCCTGACTATTGATTTTGCAGAATATGGTGTGTTTGCCACTGAAGGTGATGCTGTCGCTAGCTATGCAGCAATCCTACTGCACAAAGGCACTCAATAAATCTGAGTCCCCCACCTCAATAGAAAACATCCTGGACACCTGATGAACACTGTAAGCATACAAAATATCTGTCCCCTCTTAAGAAATCTGAGGAAATCTCATGCTGAAAGCATCCATGATGGGAGCAGGCAGGGCGTTTTATCCACTGGGCCACAGCTTCTCTCTCACTGGTCACATGAAGGCTCACACTAATCAGAGATGCCTTCAGCCCTGTAAGAGCTTTCCCCATAACCCACACCAGAGGCTGGTTTTGCCTCTCTGTGACAAATGGTCGCCTTCCTAAAGCCTCAGCAAGTTGCTCCTGGAGCCATCTTGTGAAGTGTGGAAGCGCTCATCTTCTGCCTCCCAAGCCCTCCTTCCCATGGGCAGGCATGTGGGGAAGGCTGCATGTCCTGCCCACAGAGGCAGTGATGTTCCAGGGCAGGAGGACAGCTATTTTATTTTATTATTTTTTTTTTTTCCCTCCCTTATCTGGCAGCTTCCAGTATTGCTAGCTGTGTCTCAGGCTTTCTGCAAAGCAGATGCTGTTGCTCTTTCCCATGTGATACAGACATTGTCTTTTTGCAGGGCTGTGAATTGTTCCTATCCAGTAATCTTATATGAAACACTATTCTGCACAGTAAAGAAAAATGCAACTGAAGTTGGCAATTAAATGTTTATTCTTAAGTACTTTATATATTATATATTATAGATCATTCCATCCATTGAACAAACCATTTAACTCCCTTTAACAGCATTATTGTCTATTATTAGGTTAATCAGCATTCACATCCTGTAACTCTGCATTTCTATCTAATTAGCCTTTCTTTCTTACTTCATATTTCTATTTAATTAAGCTCAGCATCAGACTGAATTCTCTGTATTCAGCACTAGGAGAGGAATTGACCCTTCCAATGTTTGGGGCAGGGGGGAGCGGGAGGGCAATCTCCCTTCTCATAGATGCCCGTTGGAAACTTTTCTGCCCCATCACTAACCAAACTCTCCTACTGTTAATGTACTATTGAAATCATTTAATTTAAGGTTAACTTAACTGTTAGTCACTGTTCCCTACTGTCAATGCTTGCATTTGGGTGAAATCTGGGCATCTAAAGCAAGAGGAAAGCCCTGGCAGTGCTGACAATTGACCTGGTGTCCCCTCAGAAGATGACCCTGCTCTGAACCAGTTTGTGTTATTGCTGAAAGTATTGCTGTGACAGAGGGTTTTGGCACTTCTTTTCCCCCAACTAAGTTTTGTTCACCAGAAAAGAAGAAATACTGGAAACAAGTGAAAGGTTCACAGATTTTAAAGTCTGGATCATGACATCTCACCGGGTATTTCATTCAAGCATGTGTTGGGTAAGGAGTTAATTTTCTTTCTGGCTATAACGGCAGGGAGTTTGTGCTGTGAGGGGCTCACGCTCTGTATTTCAGGGTACGGACCAGACACTGGGTGCAGCTCACTCTGTCCCACCCAACCAGGGCCACAAAGTGGATGCTGGTGTTTCCGCTTTCCTGGCCTCTGCGTGTGGGTTTCTGTCAGTGAGCACTGGTTGTATGCGTAACTCTATGGGCCCCATTTGACAAATTGTTGTAGAGTTGCTTGGGCATCGATCTCTAACTGGTGTACTAGTTATCTGAGGGGCACGCTGCCAGCTGGGGTGCTAGTTATCTGACTGAAACGGAAGCGTGTGAGGAGGCCACGATGCTGTGCACCAAGCTGCGTGAGGCTAGGCTGGGACTTTAGTGCTGCTGTGAAACTGCAGCTTCTCTCATGCCTGCTGATAGTGTTTTGGCACACCTGTGTGCTCTGCTCTCTTACTCCTCAAGCCCTGGGGTCTGTTGCAGGAGACTGCCAATTGTGATCTCTCCCCTACAGACATTTGTGGGGATACCCATGGCACCCAGTGTGTCAGTGTCCCTGGAAAGCAGATTAAGGAGCAGCAGGGAACACCTTGCTTGTCACCACTTAGCATCCAGGCTGCAATGGCTTTGAGGAATTGTCTGGGTCCTTCCAGAGTCCCTGAGTACTCTTTTTGCTAGTACTGAGTCCAGAACAATCAGCAAATTGAGTTCTTTTTATTAACTTTAAAAGAAGACATTAGACTCAGCCAGGAGAATAAAACCAATTTATGAGGCAATTAGCTCTGCAAAAACATTTCAGTCTCCCCAGAGCAGCCATCTGAGGAGCATCTTATTCCATCTGCACAGCCTCTTCTGGCCATAGGTTTACAGCACACTTCATTTATCATAAATAATAATAATGCATAAACAAATGGCTTCCTGATGGCTGTGCGGGACAGCCGGGAAGTCTTCTCTGCCTGAAACTAGACCAAGTTGCTGGCTTCCTCCCTTCAGGTGTGATTCCTGTGCTGTTACTTGATTGTATTCACATTGGTGCTGAAGCTTTTCACAAACATCATCTTATTTGGGCTTTGCATGAGATCTGCATAAGGGCACGTTGCAAGCCAAAGGATGTAAATTATGTGAAGAAGCCTCAGGAGCAGACTCAGAAAGCTGTGTGTGTATTTTCCAAGTCCCTTTGCAGGAACTGCAACTTTCTCAATCCATAAGAATTGTCTGTTAACGCTGGAAGCTTGGGGAAAAGCCAAAACTGGGGTCTTTCCCTGCCATTATTGTCTGGATTGGAAGAATTCTGAGTGATGAAGGTGTTGCAGGAGTGGATATGGTTTGGAGACAACAGAAAGCAGTTTTCTACTTGTGGGCTAGCCTGATCCTTCCAAATTTGTGTTAAACGCAAACTGAGATGAAAAGTTAAAATTCAGTTTCAATGAACTGATACAAAATATCATTCTGCCAAACACTAAACTCCTATTTTCTTTATTTTCCTGTTTTATCTCTTCCATTTTATTATGTCTGTTACCTTACTTTAGTTACATGATGCTATTGTGGAAGTGAAACTTGTACTGTACCCCAAACGCTACAGACCATAACATCTTTACTACAAAAATTCTCAGCAAAGTTGGTAAAGTTATACAAAAATTTAAAATTCTGTTGAATCAACATGTTTTGACATAAGGTGATGCAGTTGGAGGAGTGCTGAGCAGCTTTCCTTGGCTTGTGAGAGGAGCACTCCTCAGGAGAAGGCCTCCAGGCCTGCACCATTTTTACCTCCATCAGCAGGAGGGAACCCTGCAGGGCCTAGCAAGAGTACAGAAATCCAAAGGGAAAGAAAGTGCAATTGTCTGCTCAGTTAAATGTGATCATATTAAAATAGCCAGAAAAAGAAATGACCAAACCTTGACGTTTTAATAAGGATTAGGATGCCCCAAAGACAAAGTTTCCTATGGAGACTTTTCAGGTGGCAAAACTGGGGCTGTTTGTACCTCTGCTTCTCTTTGAGGCTTGTTTCTTAATTTCACAAAGGATATACCCAGACCTGAAATGCAGTAATACTTATGTTTACTAGGCTAAATAACAAGAAAGGACAGGGAAAAATTAATGTAAACCAGTGTTCAGAGCCACAACTACAACCAGGCAGGCCTTCTCAGCCTCCAGTGTCCACAGCTGCCTTTGGCCCTTGGATTAAAGAAGTGATCCAAACCAAATAGGATAATAGGATCTGTTTGATTCCAGCTGCGTTTGGGTTAAGCCCATAGATGGTTTTAAATGCTGCACAAATTTGTTCATGATTTTATTGTTAATAGCTGGAGCATGAAAATAAAGTATATTATTTTTAATCCTCTGTTTTTCTGATGTGCAGAAATTAGCAAGAATGTGGAAATCTCCAGTTTACAGGGGGATGGTCAGAGCAGTGTTTTTCCTATAAGAAAAGTTTATTTTTTTATGAAAGGTAGGAGCCAAAGTTTGGAGCCCAAACCACAGGTGGCTTTGCATACAAACACCAACAAGATACATGAGGACTGTGAGTAGGCACAGAGTACCTGGAGAAATGGAATAAGAGACGTTGAAGAAGAAAGGAATGGGCATTTGGTGGGAGGAAAATGTGTGATTATCTTAATAATAAGATAAGCTGCTTGGAAGGGGACTGTGTGGTGGTCCAAGTGACTTCCTGTGTAATTTCCAGTTGTACATTTCCCTCATACTCCACACTGCACATTAAGTGTGGGATTTACAGCCATTCAGAAATACTGTTAGCAGTAACTGGACTAGCCCAAGTCTATCAGTGGCTTTGAAGGGATTTTTCTCTTTTATTTATTTATTTTTTTAAAATCCCCTCCTGCCCCACTTCTTTCTCCATTATTGAGTTAAAGGTCTGGGTAACATCTCCTCAGCGATATTTCTGCCTTTAAATTTTGATGATTCAGTGAGTCTTGCCAAAGCTTTTTAAAAGCTTTTAATTCTAAGCTTTGGGGGTTTTACACAGCCAGTTAAATCTGTAATGACTTTTCTTCATTCCCACTTGAACTTTCTGCTGTTTTGTTGCTCTTTTAACTCCTGGAAGGCCTTATCTGGGACCAGTGAAAGCACTGGTACAAGCAGAGGAATGGTTTCTTCCCATAGCCCTCATTTTATTAATGTGTGTGTGTGTAAGTGATGCTGTCACTGAAGGAATAAAGTGAGTCCTAAACTATTAGCTTTAGTGGGTGCAGTGTTCTGTACAGAAGCTGTAGTGATTCCAGTGCTTCCTCTCTGTGTATGCATGATGCACCATGCACAGATGGCATTGAGACATTCCTGCTTCTGCTCTCCATACACCTGTGAATGCTGCTATTTTATATCTAAGAAACTTTTACATGGGACCAGAGACATGGTGTGACCAGGAACTCGAATATTTCAAAAACCCAGCAGAGCAGAGGATGTAGACTCAGTCTAATTTTTAAAACTGAGGAGCTATTTTTATGGTCAGGACTAGTGAAAACCATCCTACTTGCTCAGCAGAAAGATCTTAAACTGTAGATGTCAAAGTTATGCTCTCTGTGGCTAAAGGTGAGGCTCTCTGTGGCTAAAGGCACAATGGTAGCAATTTTTCAGCAGCCTTTCTCTACAGGAAAGGCAGCGATGGTAAGTCTTTGAGATACCACTGCTTCTCACAGCATGCAGGGTCCCACAGCAACAGCAGTCCTAAAGCACTTCTGCTTTGCCTGCTTTCAGGTATGAGATTGTCTCTAAGCAATTGTTCAAGTGGAAAAAAAATGGAAAAGAAAAAAAAAGCCAAAGAAAATAGGGGAAAAAAGGGTGAAGGAATCCATTGCATCATACTTGGAAACCACCTTCTTTTATCTGTGTTGTGACATGCATCAGCTTTCATAGGCTGCCTAGTCGTCTTTTGGCCAAATATTCCTGTACTGATGCACAAAAGCTGTCCCACTTTGATACTCAGTCATGCAAATGTTAGCACTGCTGTAGTGGAAGCAGCTGTCAGCTGGATAATTGCATGGAGGCTGCCGGTTTTTCATGCCGATTATGAAACAATTCAGACATCCTAGTGAGAGGCTGCAGTGTGGTGTTTGGATTGGATTTTCAAAGGTGCTTACGTGCTGGAAGATTCAGATAAGTGCCTAAGGGGACTGACAATGCCTGAGAAGCCTCCATATCTAAATCTTACTGAAATCAATGGGCATTTTGGTATGCTGCTGAGATGTTTCTGGAAAGCCTCATTTGTAAGAAGAAACATTGGTAATATACCTGGTCTCTCATGGAGAGCTGGCAACTACAAAAATATTTCATGCTAAGGCAGAGTAAAAAAATAAATGTATAACCTGATGAGCGCCATGCCATTGAAAAGGGATTTGGATCAGATGCCTCTGAAGTCTTAGAGATCATCTACAAGCAAGGGTAGATGGATCAGGAAGGAAAGTTCAGCTGAAGCAATCTTGAGGACAGCTGACTTTGGTCTTCACCGTCCCCCAGACTGGCTGTGTGGTGACAGGAAATTTTGGAGGCCCAGGCCCTTGAGGGGGCCTGGTGCTGGCTGATGCTGGCTTAAAGCTTTCTGACCTGAAGTGCTCTTTAGTCCCTAGAAAGGTTTTGACTGCCACTGCGTCTGTTTTCCATCAAGAGTTAGTAACACAGCGGTCTCCTTTAGATGCTTGGATAAAATGTGGTTTTTCTGTTATGGAAGATTTTACACCTGTCCCGTTCCTCATGTCTGCAGGGGAAAGCCCAGCCCCTTGTCAGGACTCGGCTTGACTAGGCACGTGAAAAACCTGCCCTCGATGGTCACGTACCTCCACAATGGCCCCATGTGGCATTAATTTTTTTTTATTATTATTATTTTTTTTAATTCAGGTGGATGTGGTGTAACTGGCCTCTTCTGCTGTGGGTGCCAGTTGCAGGGCGATGATTACCCTGCTTTCTTGATGGCTGTCATTGTGCGGTAGCCAAGGGCCTCTGGTGGGGTGAGATGGGTTTCTTTTACTTTCCAGAAGTGATACTGTCCATGTTTTCTCAGCAGAAAACCTGTCACAAGGCCCACTGTCATGCTAGGCTAATGGAAATCTCCTAGGGGTTCATCTTCCTTTCAGGCCAGGCTGGAAGAACCATGCATCTCTAGTAAATGACATTGCAGAAAGGATAAAATGTCTTTTAGCATTACCAGAGACAGCATTATCTGACCTCACTTCTTATGCTATGACGTTACAGGGTCTTCAGCTGTCAGACACAGAGAACTAGCGGCATCCTCCTCTTCTGGCATCTTTCAGACTTGATTCTTGCTTCCAACATTTAGATCTCGCTCTTCTCTTCCTACAGCCATGGACATAGCTGAATTGAGAGCTGGGCTTTGACAAAGATGAGTCCTCATTTACAGGCAGTTCTTTTGCAGCTCGTGTAGGACTTAAAACTACTGCCTTTGGGGGTTTTGCTATGATCCTGGAGCTGCTGCCATGTCATGGCTGTCTTTCTTCAATACAAGTGTCCCATGCAGCTTTCAGCTTTCAGTGTCTCAGCCCAGCTCTGGGCTTCGGGGAAAAAAACCACCAGAGTAGGAGGGAGGATGCAGAGCCCCAGTAAAAGGCACAGTCCTCACATTCAGCCTCATGCTGTGGCTGGAAATTGTCTTGCAGGTGTTACTGGTCTATGTGCTGGGATGGAAGAAAGCTAACAGGCCTCATCTCAGCCAGGGAAATGAGCTCTGCAATTAGGATAAAGCCCTACAGCTGCCAGTTTTGTGTTTTCACTCCTGCTTTCATACTTCAAGGAAGCAAGTTGTGATGCCTGCACCTCAGAGGATAAAAGTTTTGCTATTTGAGGCTGGGTCAGCCCCAGGAGTGTGGCCTGGCCGTCAGATGACGGAGGGCAGGAGATAATGATAGCTGGGCTGGTTTTACAGAAAAAGATAGAAGACAAGGTTACTTTTTTCCAATGAAAAGGAGGGAGATGAGGAGCTGGGAAGAGTATGTTGCAGTCATTAACACAGAGTTTAAAAGAACCAGCAGTGGCCTGTGTTTTAAAGTCCAGTCGGTAGCACTTAATAGCCTTGGCTTCCTGCAGAAGTCCCTTAGCCTGTTTGCAGTCGTTCCCGGCAGTGAGATTGGTGGATTTATATGATTTTACAGGGGTACAAAAGAGTTGCTTTGCAGCGCAGCACCATTTCCTCTTAATGGACTCTGTGACAAAACAAATTTCAGTGGTGTAAAAGTGCCTGGGCTGCTGGTCCAATGTAGTCCATTTGCAAAACCCTGTGGTGAGTGAAAGCCACAAGACTGGTTATAGCCATGCTGTGAAAGATAGCAAAGGCGCTGATCAAATCAGGCATGTATAAAAGGACAAATTTATGGCAGTGACCTGTGCATTTTAAAGAATATCGTTCTTTTTGCTCCTGAATTCCTAAATGTCCAGTGTACTGGGTATTGCACAAATCTCTGCCAAATTTCCAATTCCTCTTCACTTTCTGCCTGTGCAGAGCAACCAGGGAATCTGGACTGATGGACTGGTGTTACAGCTGACACCTGACAGCTCTGTTCAGACAGCGCAGATATGGGTGCAATGTCTGGTTGACATATGACTTGGATGTTAGGAATGACGTACATCTAATTCACCTTAGAAACTTATTTTAGAAGACGTCTACAGCTAAACCTAGCAGTCCAGTGCACGGGGGGGGGGGGGGGGGGGGGTAGGAACCTGTATGTTAAAATACCTTTTGTCTGGTGGTAGATGTCTGGTGTAGACCTGATAACATTGTCCTCACTGACAGAAGAAAAAGTGAGCCAGTTAGCACAGATAAAGCAAGGTGGGCTGGGTTAAGTGTGGGGTGCAAAATTGTACCATATCTCGACACAAATTGTTTGAGTTGTTCCACGATCTTAAAGGAGATTTGAAGTCTCCCATGTTCAGATGACACCTCCATGCCCTCTTAAGTCCATGTATTTGCACAAAACAGGAGAGCAGTCACACTACATTTGTGGGCACAGGACCAAAGCAGAAGTTAGATTTGTCAGATCCATCCAGTTCTAAACAGATTTAGACCTGTTCCCCTTCAGCTCTCTTTGATATCAGTGGAGAAAAGTGACCTCTAATCACGCAGTTTGCATTCCTGTTCAGCCACATGATCTATTCAACTGAAATATCGCGTACGTACACATGCTTGAGCATGTCATACACATGTACCCTCAGAGGGAAGGAGACCAGCCACATCAGTATTAGATGCATGGTATTGGGATGACTTTGAATGAGAGGGATATACAAAGAGGGGCACAATCCCTGCTCAGGACTCTGAAACAACCCAACCTACAGACATAGATGCGTAAGAGTCTGCAATTTGTGAGTAGCCAGGCCATTGAGTACATCCACATTGCTGAAAGTACATGGGGACTGAGGCATCATTCCTGGGGTCTCACACCATCTGCGGTGTAATCCAAAGGTGATGTGGAGAGGAAAGCCAGAAGGAGTTTGACAGCTTTCTTTATGGCTACAGGAGCTGCTGCCAAAGCCAGGAAACACAAAGATCCTGTTGCCTTATGCTGATAAATTTCTTGCTGTCAGCCAAACAGCTCCACCTTTCAGGTCTGCAGATCTGCAGGAACAGCTCAGGGTGGCAGTGCTGCCTTGTGGTTTGAACCATTCCCTGGGTTGATATCTGTTTCTTGCTGATGCACAGAGTTGTATCCCTAGAGTGAGCATCAGGGGTTTCACGTGAAAAAGACACAGATGCAAACTGCAGAAAGCTGTGCCCTGCCATGCTGGGTTTAATTAAGGGCACACTGATAAAGTCCCTGTTGGGTAACACCTCTCTGCAGTCACAGTGTGTTGGAATTCAAGTGGCTTTATGGCAAGGCTGAGTTTGGGCGCACATCTGGCAATATAAAATCACTGCCCTGTAGGAAGAGATGGCTGTTTCTGTTTTCTGTGTTTGGAGTGCCTGCACATGCCAAACACACGTTTCCGCTACAACTGATAGAGAGGAAAAATTTATTACAGCTGTAGGAAGCATCAGAAAGGAGCAGGATAAAAAGCCAAGCCACCAGTCGTTAGCTTTCTCAAAGGAAAGAACAGCCTTTGAGGGACACTCTGCATCACCTGGCTGGGAGATGGCGGTGGCACAAGTGTCTGTATGGACCCAGCTGTTTGGTGCACTGGTTGCTGGTTCACCTGTGCTCTCAGTATTGTCCTGTCTCCCAGGGATGACAGCCAGTGCTTCATGCATTTAAGAAACTTCAAACAGATGAGGTACAGATGCAAAATCTGCCTGCTAAATATGTTCAATTTATTTTCCTGTGCAATTTATTATCTATGCGATTTATTTATCTATCTAATATTATCTACCTTCCTAGCTAGTTAGATACAGTTGTATAGACAGGGAAGAAGGCCATGGGACACCACGTTTTTTTTTTTTTTTTTTTTCCTAGGCTTGTCCACTTCTGTCCAGAAATCATCATCCAGGTTGATTTTCAGAATTTGCCGTATTTTTCCTCGATTTTCAGTGTGGTCTGACCTACAGTGCCTGTGTTATACAGTTCCATTTCCCATGAACAGCAGATTTGTTGTGTGCATGCTCTGTGCAGTTTATGTGGAACCTGTGGCCCGTGCACTTAAAAGCATGTGTATTTGTCCTGGGGCTCCCAGATGGAAATAATGCAGCCCTCAGGATATATAAAGAGATATAGAAATAAATTTATATGTCTATATATGAATCATAAATCCAAACACATCCCCATTTACAGTGGCTGTCAGTTTTGTAGCAGGGAACTTCAGGAAGGTGTCCTGTTGCAGGCATCCTGCTGTGTGGTATGGTGTGTGAGTGAGTATGTATATAGAGCTGCCTGCTTCCCCTCTGTAATGCATCACTCAGGATTATTCCAGTCTCAAAGGCAATATCCTATTCTGGTGCAATGACAGATTTAAGGCCTGAAATATCCATGAATCTCTGTTGATTTGGGAAGAAAAACATCTCCACTAGGCAACATGGGGCTTTCCCCAGGCCTTCACAATGCCCGAGACAGCTAGTTGGTTTTTGAATCACGACTTTTACTCTTCAGCCAGCCAGAGGCTTCCCCTGCCACCTGCTTTCCCCTTGCATTTCCTCTTTGAACTGTGGGGTAACAACCGTGAGCCATAAGGGGGTGAAGCAGTGTGCTTATAAAGCAGAATGTCAGCAGTGCCCAGGCAGAGCTGGTCATGGTGGTGGACGACCATCTTCACCTGTTCCCAGACCTGTTTTCTACAACCCTGTGGCTATGAGGAGCCAAACCTGGTGTTGCCCAAGGGGAAAAGACACCATCAGAGAGAAGACTCACTTTCTGTTTCTGTATTCACCTCACCTAAGCATAAACCAGCAGGGATATTTTGTCTAGGCACTGGAGACTCTCTGGTTTGAAATTAAAAAAAAGGCAGAGCACAAAGAATGAGGAGAACTAGCAATGTGTAAAATGGAGCCAAGCAGTTTTGTAGGATTTGCAATCCTGCAAAATCCATGCAGGGCATTTTATCCTTCAGCGTAGAGATAAGATTTGCTTTTTTTTTTTTTTTGAGGATGAGGGATTCTGCAGACTTTCTGCAGAACAGCTCTGCTGCTGTGTTGCTTCTGCTGCTGCTGGAGAGGGAGCACAAAGGCTCCTGTTTAGTAGACATGGCCAAGAATTTCTCTGAAGCATCAGATGTCAAATCAACATTTTCAATCTCTCCTCTCTGTCTGAGCTGCATTTCCTTCATGTTCCTTTTGCTGCTTTTCTCCTTCTAAATCCTCCCCCCTCCTTTTCCCTGATCAAACCCTTTCTCTCATGGCAAACATCATTACTGCAGCAGGCAAGAGGAAATAAGCCTCCGTCTACCTCAATCCCAGAGCAGACAGAAACCCAAGAGGAAAGGGCAAAGAACAACAAATAAGGAGATTTGCAGAATGCCAACACAGCAATGGCAGTGAGAAATACAAGACGGAGCTGTTAACCACACAAGGAAATAAATGTTCCTGTGGGAAAAATCATACACTAATGCCTATTAGCTTAATAGCGCTGTGGTTTAGGTAGAAGGCTGAGTGACGGGGGCCCTGTGCTTGGCGTGCTGCCTTGCTGCAGCTCAGCTGTCGCTTGGGAAGCTGGGTGCTTGAGTTGCCCTTGGTTGTCTTTGCTTTCAGCTTTGCCACTTTCCAGCATGGAACAGGAGCCAGGGAGGAGCCCACGGTGCTGTTGGATGAAGGAGTTCACCAGATGTGTGTGCATGCACTCACGCGAGGGGCAGGGCTCTCCCAAAAGCTGTGGATGGTTTCTCCTCTTCCAGCTTATTCTCTGCCTGGTATTGGAGCTGAACAAAGATCTCCAGCACTTTTCTTCAGAAAGGAACTGCACACACAGGTATTTGTTGGTTGTAAGAAGTTTTGGGGCTGAACCTCAGAGCACAAAGGCCATGGCAAAAATAATAATTACACGAAGAAAATGATAAAGAGAGCAGGAAGTCATCGGCAGTACAAGTTTACCAGGAAAGTTTCTGAAGGAAAGAGAGGAAAGCTTCCCTTGGTGAAAAGATCAAGAGACACATTATGACATACTTTACCTAACAGTGTTTCTTGAAAAAGAGCTGCGGGTGTTGCTTTCTGTTTTACTATCTTGTATTAAACATTAAAGGGATGAAGGCAAAAAGGTTGACTAGCTATGAGTTAAACCTAAAACCAGATATTTTAGGCTGGGGAGAAGAACTTTATTGGTTATGGTTAGACTTGTCAGCTCATAATGGACATTGATATTTTCTTTATTTGACTGCAGCTGTTTCTTCCTTGCATTGCTAAATCCCCTCTCCAGCTAGAAATGCCCTTTGTTGGTCAGAGTCTGCTCACACTTGGCAAATGGCTTAAAGATGCCAAGCGCTGGGTCACTGGGTCCGTGGCAGGTAAGTCAGTCCATCCAAGTACTGCGGAGGTTAAATTTGGGGGTGGTGCAGGATTAGTAAGAGATAAACACTGATGTAGCTGTCAGCACCAAGCTTTTGGGGTGAGAACATATCAGCTCCCAGCATCATTTTTCTGTGGGAAGGATGAGACATTAGGGAGGAGAAACAGCGGGGTGAAATTATGTTACAGATTATGAATGGTGTTGGCAAGGAAATTTTGAGTAAGAGTGTTTGAACAGGGAACCTGCTGGTAACCCCAGGTATGAGATCTTTCTCCACTTCAGATTTAGCCTTCTAAAGCAGTCAGAGCTTAGCACAAAAGTTCTAAGGAGGTGGGTAGGTGGTGATGTGATGAACAGGCTTAAGTGCCCTAGAGGAAAGAGGGGTCTCTAATGATGTGAGTGTTGCCAAACACTGCAAAGGCTTCATCAGGCCAAATATTGCAATTAGCTGTTGTTCACTAGTGCTCCTTGCATCGCTTAAAAAGGATGGGCAAGATTCTCCACACTAGGAAACTTCCAAGAGCATGGGGGTGAATTCTGAGCAGACATTAAAAAAAAAAAAGGTGAAATTTAATATATATGTATTTTTTTTTTCTTATGACCATGTCATGTCAGATTTACTGCCTTGCAGTGGCTGGCAAGAAACTTATTGGGAAATAATACTGCTACCTTGGAGCTGGAGTATTAATTTTTAATCGATTACTTCTTTGTGACGATGATGGAAGTGGAATATCAAAGATGGGTGAGCAGTGTACCACGTGCCCTCATTGTTGTGGAAGCACACACTGAGCCTGAAGCTGTTCTCAAGGCTTTTGTTTCCCAGCCTGTCAAAATTAGCTTTTGCCAGCCTTCTGCATCCAGCAAGAGTGTGAACTTCTCCCAGCCTCTAATGCGTTCATTATCACAGTGCCACTGCAGGCTGATAAATGAGGAAGCGAGGGCCGAAGGGAAACTTAAACCCTTTGATTCTAGTGGGAATGAATCACCAAAATATGGCTCATGGAGTTGATGAAAATTAATAGAAATCTCTTGGCAGAGGAAGGGAGCTGAATCTGCATCACTCTGTGACCCGAAAGGGACAACTGAAGCACACCACAGGACATCCAGGGTATATTGAGATGTGTTGGGGAAAGGCTGCAATATGCAACAACAACCAGAGCAGCACAAGCATGTGTCCCTAGCTTCTGCCAATGTCTTGCCATCACTGCTGTGCTGACAGCCCCTGTTACAGCCCAATGCATTCACTTGTGTGAATTCACCTAGACCCATCTCTGCCATTTGAGCCTCTCTGGGCTTTTCCATAAGGTGGGTACCCAGGCTCCAGCTGGCCCCAAATGCTCCCCGAGAGCTCTGTTTGGAAGAGACGCTGATCTTTCCTCCAAGGCTGCCCTCTCTACCTGGCCAAACATATTCTTCATAACAAAGAGAAACATCTGTTACCTACACATGGTATGACTGACAAGCCAGCATCTGAAGATAAAACAATATGGGAAAAATATTGCTTCAGCTGCAGCTGCAGGCCAGGAACAGCAAGTAATCAGGGAGGCTGAGAGCCCTCAGGCCCTCAAAAATAAAGTCCCCGGCAAGCCACAAATAGTCAAATATCTTGCTTTTCACTATCCCATGAGGAAATGGCCCCTCTGTGCCCCCAGCCCCTCAAGCTGAAGCAATTTTGCCACTGATATGAATCATGAATGCCATTTTCCTGCAGTGAGCTGTGTTTATCCTTGGAAACTTCTCTTGACAAACTTTGTTTTCAAAGAGCAGATACAATCAGAGTGTCTGGTGGTGGGAAGATACTCAAGTGCATATGTGTGTGTACAGATATTCCTTAGATATGTACCACTACTGAGCACTCCAGGAGCACTGTTCATTTTACGTTTGTAATGAGACTTGGGTCCTGTGAAGAGAAGACCTTTATGCAGTCCCAGAATTAGAAAGTGCGTCCTTATTCTCAATATGATGGCAAATTAGGATTTAAGAAGGACATAATGCCTTATTTTGGCGTGTTTGGCTTTTTAAATTTTCCATTCTCTTAACACTGTTTTCTAATGTGATAAATTCCTAAACAAGTTTTCAGTCCCCCTTAGGCTGAATATGTTATCTCAGCTACATCACTGCTTACTTCTCCGGAGGCTGGAGAACACAGTCCCCAGCCATCTCCAAAGAACACAGGAGAAAAAAGCCCACTGCAGCTGAGAGATGCAGTGGACTCAAACTTTGTATGTGTGTCTATGTCCACCTCATACTTTGAAAACACAGGTTTGCAGCCTACTTGATGAAAGAATTTTGCAGTTCAAATAGCAAAGCAAGCAAGAAACAAGGGGAAGTGAAAAAAAAAAAACCTATTAATAATAAAATATATATATATATTTTCTCTTGTCAGTCTTTCTGATTTAAGATTCTCTGGTAAAGGCCAGTGCGTCTGTATAAACCTAAGCTGGCAAGGAAAACACAAGTTAAAAGCCAGCAGCGAGTTGCTGTCTGAAGCTGTTTTTTCATAACGATTATTGGTAATATCCCAGATTATAAGGACACAGGGTGTTTCACACAGGGTAGTGCCGCAGTCTCTGTCCCTTGAAGGCAAGTCTTGGAGCTTGAAGAACTCACAAAGCCAACTTTTGCCCTTCTGCTTTGAAAACTTCCAGCAGACCTTGTGACTTTGCACAGGTCCAAGGCCAGAGGTGGGGAACACAGGGGGCGGTCCTATAGGAAAACGCCATGAGATCTGATCCTACCTGAGGAGGGACTTTCTGAGAGGAAGGGTGCCTTGTGGCATTCTGTTTTCAAGAAGTTTGGATGGAAAGATGGAAAAGGCTTCCCAGTTCTACATCTGTGATAACTTGGTGCTCGCTGCAGGACTAACATCAGTGAGCAGAGCACCAAGGGAGCTAGATCTGACCGCTCGGCTTTCCTTGAGTTAGAATTTGTCTCTTAGAAACTGGATAAGGGCAACATCCATTGCTGTCACATTCAGGTTGGGGTGGATGAACGTCATCTCCAGCCACAGGGACAAAGCTGTCACAGGCTATTCTGGCCTGGAAGAAAAGGCAGAAGCCTTCTGCAGTTTCCGAGGGAGAAAAGTCTGCCGGCTGGACAGTAAGTGTGCGAGGCTCTTCAGGATGTAACCTCCTTTTACCAATTCTTCTTTCTCTGACAGATCAAAAGAGATTCAAGAACAAAGAAAAGAAAGAAAATAGGTTTGGGAGTTATAAGCAAAGAGCCTCTATTGCATATAAAGTGCATATGAATGATCCCATCCCTTGGTTTACATTTCACTGCTTGTCTTGGGAGAAAATCAGTCCCGAGGTTTGCACTGAATGCAACAATTATGTTCATCCTGTTTAGATTCTAGGCTCTATTGTATTGTATTTATTTTATTTTATTTTAATTATTTTGTTTTATTTTATTTTAAAATTCAGTTTAATTTAATTTATTTTTTATTTTATTTTATTTTATTTTATTTTACTTTATTTTATTTTTATTACTTTGTTTTATTTTATTTTTTATTTTATTTTATTTAGGGCCTGTGCTGTTATTTTCCATCCAGCCAATCTTAAAAGAGATACATTTGAGAGGCCAACTTGATTTGCTCTTTCCCATGGGGAACAATAGGTGTGAAGGTGTTTAGAAAAATGAAAGCTAAAAGAACCCTTTCATTATGCCAAAGGGTTGGGGGGGGATATAAAACATGCAAAAATCCACATCCTAAATACTGTAGCCAGAACCAGGCATGAAAACTCACAGACTGACTTTCTTCTTCTGGCTCAACTTTCCTTTAGACAATACAAAAATTGCTCATGACTGCTGCCTCTCCAGAAAGTTTGACCAGCATTGTCTCAAGCTGTGTGCTCTCACCATTATTAATATGTACCATTCATGGAAGTTTTGACCTCTTTTTTGAATAATCGAAAAAAAAAAAGGAAAAGAAAAAAAGACTTTCCAAACAGTCACAGCACATCTTTATTTCAAGCCGGCGTGCTACATCCGTGTAGGTCTCCGTGAAAGGCAAGTAAGCGTATGTGGAGTATAAAGAGGAGCTCAGGCAATTTTACGCAGCTCTTTCGCCGCCACTGCCTGCCTCAGTAATCTGACAATAAAATTGGATTTTTGGTATCTCTTTAACACTCCAAAAAGTAAACCCCTTTCATAACATGTATCATTTTCCAAGGTAATTTAAAGAGAATACCTTTCACTTTTAAATTGCCCTTTGGCAGATTTGAAACTGCTGTTGTTTTGTGAAAGCTCTTGGCATTTAAAACTGTTTTGTATGAAGGAGGAATAAAAAAAAAACAAAACAACAACCTTGCAACCCTGGCTACTTCACGTTCCTTCTGATCTGTCCAGAGCTTTTCAAGTGAGTAGGAACACGCAGACAAATGCATTCTGAAGAAAATCTCATTTCGACCCTAAATGGTGCTTCACAATTTCCAATTCATGCTGTTGCCATTTTTACAGGAATTGATGGCTGCCATTGTTATCAAAGCTGACAGGCCTCTAGTAGGTTGCACAATCAGCGCAACCTGCTCGAGCCTTTCATTATTCCCAAGTGGCAGATTCTCATGATATCTCTCTTTTATAGGCATTGCTCATTTTTATTTCACATTTGACATGGCTCCTCCACTTGCTCACTGCTGGGGTGCTGAGATAAAACAGCTCCTCTAAAGTTAAAGGAATGACTGCTCTGGTACATGCTGAATGTGGCTGGCGACTCCCATGCTTTCAGTGCATTTCAAATGAAACGCTGGTCTTTTTATCAAAATTAACAGTTGGGTAATTGCCCAACATGTGGATTTATTCTACTCCACCCTGCCATTCAAGCAGCATTTTACAGACATGCAAATGTCCTCTGAAAGCAAACCCAAATCAAAGGTTTTGGGGGCTTCTGGTTTTGTGCCTGAAAAAATACAGAGGACAGTATTTCCACTAAACTGTTTTTGTCTAAAATCCTCTCTTATATCAGGTGGCAGGACCAGAAAGGGCACTGAAAAATAATTGAATGGCCAAGCTGGCCATTGGGCTGAAAACCAGGACGAGTGGAGGAGGAACAAGCAGGGAGAGCCAGCTGCTGGGGACTCAATGGAGTGAACGGATGATAAAACTCACTGCAGTTGAGAGGTATGTACTTGCCTCAAGAACAATTTAGGTAACCTGAAAGAATTGTTTTCCCCTCCCTCCTGTGTTTTCTGTTTCCAGACAGAGGCCCTGCCCTGGCCTGTGAAAGCCCCATGAGTTCCTTGTGTGGCACAGATATCACTGAGGTGTGAAGGTGGAGGAAGATCTTTTGACTAATCCTTTGTAAAGCTTATTTTTCAGTATCTTACTGCATAAGATTTGCATAATGTCTTGAGATTCCTAGCAGCTCTGGGAAAAGACCTACCCAGAACCTCCAATGTCATCCCAAAGGCCTTGAGTCTGCCCCCATTCTTCATAAGGGAAGATCTGTTGCTTTACAGAAATAGAGATGGAGGAAAATCAGCCTTGCAGGTAAATTAAGAAAAATATTACAAACAAATAAATTAGTGAGTAGATATTGACAAATAAGTAACTCTACAGCACCTAGTAGCATAATCATCATAAATAGTCCAGACAA
This sequence comes from Oxyura jamaicensis, assembly GCF_011077185.1. Classification (NCBI taxonomy): domain Eukaryota; kingdom Metazoa; phylum Chordata; class Aves; order Anseriformes; family Anatidae; genus Oxyura; species Oxyura jamaicensis. Next base: position 28,301,313 of record NC_048899.1, on the reverse strand, counting down.
GATTGGCAGAGAGGGATAATATTTTCTTATTATTAAATCAAGATCCACATTGAGCAAATATGTATATATATATATATATACATATAATCAAAGAAGCTTGTAGGCATAACAGCCTTTCTTTGGGCCTGAAATAGAAGCTGCAAAGTTTCAGGTAAATAAACATTAGACACAATTGTCCTACTTTGATTTAATTACAGGAATCAGTTAAACAATTAGAGAGGAAAGGGTTGTTAAAATCTCAGAAGCAGGTGGGAACACTGAGGTTTGATTTCCCAAGACAATCTTTCATGATGATTCTGCGTCAGGTATTCAATCCCCTCCATTCCCTTTGCTGTTTTTTCCTGCCCTTATCTTTGCTGCACAGCCACCACTGCTTGTGCAAAAGTGCTGTGACCAGGGTCAGGGAACTAAATGAGTTCAAAAACAAACTGTGAAAAAAAAATCTTCTAAGCTTTTCCTTTGGGTCACAAGACTACAGTAGGGTTAGGAGGACGTGGCAGTAACTGCTAAAAACATCAACTCGTGGCCCCACTGCACCCAGAACTCTGAAAAGTTGATACCATTTTTGCTCAGCTGGACCTGGCATCACTAGAAATTAGCAGAGAATGGTAAAAAGCTGCTTGGCCATTGTCATGCCACATAGGATAAGCAGTGTTGTATCAAGGGCATGCTGTCTGAAGATTGTTTGTGTCACGTAAGGCGGAGCCAAAGTTGTTACATAGAAAGATTCTGAAGACAGGGAGGACATTTCACAGTGGATAATAGAGAAATAGATAATTCTGGTATTGATGGGCAGGGTTTAAGATGAACTGTTTTTATTTGCTTTGTTATATGTGAGCATTACAGTGACAAAGAGTGAACAGATCCCACTTCTGTTCTCAGTGCTGCTAGAGATTTCCTGTATCGAAAAAAAAAAACCTTAAGTCCTGTGCATTTGATTCTCCCACAAAATGAGACTAACAGGGTCATCCACATAATGGAGAGTCTTGATTTCCAGAGATATCCTCTGATATGCTCTTCAAAGAGAAGATGTTCTTGCCCTTATGGTGCCTTGCAACAGCTTTGATGAACAAGATCTTGCTCTCCTGATAAAACAGAAGAAAACACATTCCTGACCAAGTAAGACTTGTTCCAATATGTTCCCTTCCTAAGCACAGCTGAAAGACCCAGCATATGAGAGGTTTGTCATATTACTTCTACCTGGCAGAAAGGCACATAGGTGCCAGCAAAAAACACAGACTAAGAACCTACAAACAAACCAAGCGAACAGACAACCCTAAGCATGCATCCCCTGACTGTATCTTATATATAGAAATTCTTGCTGGGAAATCTCTAAAGGAGGTGCTGGAGCCTCATAGCCTGACAGAAAACTGGTGGATGATGCTGTTTTGCAGACTTTTGCTACCCAGGGCACTCTTCTCACATCCATATTCCCTACAGTTCCTGCTGCGAGGTATCACAAGAGATGAATTTCACACCATTCAACATCACAGAACAAAGTGGCAGCTTATTATTTGATGTATAAATTATCCTCTTTCATTATGTTGGATGCTTAAACACACTATCTAAAGACGCATTCTTCTTTGTAATAAGATACAAGAGGTTTGACTATTTTTAATGTGACAGAGGAGCTTGCTTAGAGGATAAATCCCCAGCAACATAGACTTGCCTGGAAACAAGACAGAAAATGTTTTTTCGTATTAAGTTATCCAAAAGCAAGCCCCCAAAGGCTATGGATGCACATTCAACGGTGGTTCCAGTTGATGCATTGTGAGCAAAACACTGGGCAGAAATCTGTTGATTTCATGGACATCTCACAACAGCTGCACCAGCCCCATGGCTGTTGTTTACTTTGCACATTTTTGGGGGAGGACAACCTCTGTGCTTTGTCCTGCCCTGATGAAAAGCCCTGACCCAAATTCTATCCTCAATCTGTTCTGCTGCTGAAATTAAGGCAGGCTTTAATGTCAGAGCTTAGCTTTTCCTGTCTGCTGAAGCCTCCTCCTTCATGGGAAGTGCTATTCAGAAGAGTGACCCAAAGCTGACTCAATGGTGGGAATTTATCAGGTGTTTGCACTAAGATTCAAACAAGTTGGTACTGTGTAGGTCTCCTCTTGTGCTGCCAGTCCTTGCCTTGTTCCTGGGGATTTGCTGTCATTACTCCTTGCCTTTTCTGCCTAACCTCTCACTTGTTCACGAGTGATGGGCTGTATATGGAGCCTGTTATCTCTTCTTGGAGACCTTGTGGTTTAAGCAACATAATGTCTAGGTAAATCACGATAAGGTTTTTTTTGAAGGAGCTCAATTCATTTTGGGCTGGAGGCAGATCATACATGTCATTAACAGAAAAAAGCCAAACAGTAAGTAAAACATAAGACATCCATACAACCATACATGCATCCATCCATTCCCTCAGCACTCTTAAACACCCAGCTGATGCATACTGTCCCATAAACCTCCGTCAGTTTGCAGAAAGTACATTTAAAATATTTTGGCCTTGGACACAACTTTTAAAGCCACTTGCATTTGACTGTGCAGCCAGTCATGGTGACAAAGAGGCTTTACTTTACTTTGTGTGAAGTACAAGATGGGGGGTTTTAAGCTGTGTGAATCTGCGCCACATCTTGCTTGTTTCATCGTTTTGGGGTCTAAATGGGAAAGAGTTTTTAACTTTGCTTCAGATACTGTTAGACAAACCCAGGAGATGTTTTTGGAAGGTGCTAAATAACGTGTGTTAGTACTGTGTCTGCAGATTACAAATATTAGCCCTTTGTAGTTGCTGACTTCAATGTGACAATAAAAGAGTCAGATTGGCGCATCTATAAGTCATTTGCATTTTGTGTTATTTTCATACAATTATGTGTTTGAAGAAAGAATGCTTTTTTCTTCTTTTCTTTTTCTTTTTCCCCTCCAAAGCTCCCTTAATTACTTTCAGTTCAGGTTGACTTACCATCTTATTCTAGGTAATGAAAGTCAGATGGGAAATAGTGAAACTTAGTCTAAAGTCAATCAGCCTGTTAAGTTGAATACAAAACGCACTTGTGGTTCATTCACTCCTGGTAGGGGAACAGAGATGCAGATGATTCCCAATGAACACTCAGTGAAAAAATGAAAAAAAAGATCATTAAAGCAAATATCAATGCTGCAGATAGGAGAGGGAGCAAACACAATGTGCACTTCTGTCTCTGAAGTGCTGCTGTGTTACAAAAGCACAGGCAGTAGTTCATATGAATTTCAGTTTTTCTCTCATCTTTTTTTTTCCTTCTTCCTTCCCCAAAAGCTCCATGAACCCAGGTTATGGATGATGGAGTGACACAAAGCAAAGGTGGTTTTATAGCAGTTTGCATATTCATTGTGGGTGAGAATAATGCGAAGTCCCAAGGAGCTAACATGTCCAGAGCTGGCTTGGGAGATCCTTGGGAAGGAAAATGGTTGTGTGGAGAGTATTCAGCTCTACCCCTCTAGTTCAGAGGCTGGTGCAGTGCTGGGAGAGGCTGCTGTGTTGTGGGCAAATAATCTGTGTACTCTCATGCTTTCAGCTATAGTTGATAAATAGACGTCTCAAGCAGAGGTTGGGAGCTGCAACTGGACCTCAGCAGCTTGTTGGGCTGTTCTCACCACCAGCACTGCCTGCTATCAGCATCCTGGTTTTTAGGTTATTCCTATTTCTCAACTCTCTGCTAAAGCAGCGTAGGCTACTGTGACTGCAGACTCTGCCTGCTTGCTCCAACCCTAATCAGGCAAATAATTGTGTGCACACTCTTCTCAAGGTGGGACTCAGATACAACAGCAACTGCAAGCAAGCTTTTCCTTCTCTGCTTCACTTTCCTTGGCTGTAGGATAAGAGGTTTTCCAAAGTCGCCTGGTCAGGTGCTTCAGGACCATGCCATGCAGTGTGCTACAGCAAGGTTAACTGGGCATCGGCTCCTCTAATCTCACTGCTTCCTTAGGTGGGAAGATCTCTCTGAGCAGAGAAATCCTTATTTTCAGTGCACAATCTGCACATTAAAGCTCCTGAAGAGTTTCCACTGTGGGGCAGCATATGTAAACTACTGTAACTGCTGATTCTTCCATGGCTTGCAGGTGTTGGGCTTGTTTTCAGCTCATTGCCATTAATTGGAATGAATTTTAATGACTTCATGTAGCTTAGATTGAAGGCAGTTATAATTAATTCCATGTGTGCATGCAAGATATATGCGTATGAGAAATCCCTTGATCAATGAATTGTTTCCTTGCAGTAACAAAAGCTAACTGCAGCTACCCAGCACCAGCCTGAATGATATAGTCTGAATTACTCTGTGGCTGTAAAATCAGCTCCAGCTATTCCTAATCCCTGAAACCATCAGCAAGATACCATACCATGATATGTCTCAGTTTCTCTTCTTTTCTCTGAAAGAAAGTTACTGGTACGTTTCACCTTTGTAAGAGGTTTTGAGGTCACTTAACAAAACAGAATTTGACCAAAACCAGACATGTAGCCAAAGTAATTGGAAGTCACCCCAGGAAAAGGATGGCAGCTTACCTCTCCATTACTATCATTTAGTGGCATCTGTGAGAGATGGAGCATAGGGAAGAATAGCTCATTTAGACATCTCTCTCAAAGGGGGGCTCCTTTTACAGTCTAAATCACAGTATCCTTTTCTCTTATGTTAAGAAAGGGGTAGGAAGATGGCCGTGTTCATTTTGTCAGGCTTTCCTTGTCTTTTTCCAGTGTTTGATTTTCCCTTTCAGATGCAGAGCTCTGTGCTAATGAAGATTAAGGACAATATGTCTGTCTGTACCGACTTGGTGCAGGTACAGAAGAAGTCAGTCAGTGTCTATGTGTCTCTGGCTTTCCTCAGTGCCTTGCCTTCAACAGGCAGCCTGTACTCTCACAAAGATGAAGGTGGGTGGCCAGTGGAAGTGATTCATTTGTCTCAGCACATAGGAAATATGTGAAGGTCTTCTGGTGGCTACAGCATGTGCATATTCTTCTTTGAGGACCTCAGAGTTAAATGTCCCTTTTAATAAGAATAAGAAACTTACACTAATGTAAGTGTCAGTAGTAATGAGACTTTGAAATGTATAAACCAGCATAGGGATCACTTCTGTGCAATTGGAGAGTCTGGGAATGGCCTGAGAGGAGCAGTGCATGTCTTCCAGGCATGGAGAGTAATGCCAGGCACTGTGATCCTCCCCCGTACCTGCAAAGGGTGCTCTCAGGAAACATAGTACACTGTGCTCCACTAAAGACCGCAAAAGAGCCCTAAACTACAGAGCCTAACATCAGAAACAGCCTCCAGTGTATATATTAAAAACAGATACTGTGAAATACGGGGCTTGGACGTTTTCCAAATTAAAGCAGCTCAGCCTGTGACTGGGAGGCAGACAGGCACTAGTGACTGCCCCTCTGCTCATGTTTTTTAAGCCTGTGAACGGTGTGGCATGATGTAACTTTTTTTAAATTATTTTTTTTTATATTTTTTCCCCTTGGTGACAATCTATGCTCTATTATCTGGGATGTTAGTGCAGGCTAAGGAGGAGCATGCGGACAGTTACCATAGCACAGCTGCTTTGTAATAACGCACTGATCAGCAGCTTGATCACAGAATCACAGAATTGATGTTCTGCTCCAACCTGATGTTGAGCCTGAGCTTTGAGTGTGATTAGGATTGAGTGTTCCTTGGGTAGGTTCACAGCTCACTGTATTTTAGTTAAGCTTGTGGAGGACTTTCCATGAAGTATCTATTTCCTTGCTGTCCTGACTCAGTACTTTTTCACATGGAAGGGTATGAGAGCCTGGGTAACTGGGACATAATGAACAAAAATAGTCTCTGCAGGAACACTGTAGCAGAACACAAAGCTGGTCCTTTAGAAATCCAATGTAGGTGTTTCTTTGAGAGGATGAGAAAATGAGAATCCACTGCTGGACAAAAGGAAGGGATCTTAATTTAGCTAAAAAACCTCATTGTAACTGTTTGCTTCCAATTGCAACTGGCAGCATCCTTGCACAGAAGCTCAGTCAGCCTCAGAGGCAGGACATCATTACCTGGCCTATTTTAGGAAGAGGATCCCACAGAGCTGTGATAATCCTCTAACTGGACATTGACAGAAACCTGCCATTTTCTTCCCATGGCTACTGCTGCCCTGACCTACTCCAACCTTTGTTTTGGGATCTCAGGAGGGCTTGGTACTTCTGGGCACCACTGTGCTAAAGCAGAGATGCAGTTTCTAAAGGCCTCTGTTAAATACAGAGGGTGGTCAGGGTGTTTGGATCCAATCCAGCTGTCAGTGTAGACACAGCGAATAATATATTGACCAAACTTGTCTATGTCCCCTTGCAGGGATCTGATTCTGGTTCCTGCTTCACAGCAACTGAGGCTGCTCTGACAGGAATGACTGATGCCATTAGATCCAGGAGTCACAGTTCAGTTCACATGCATGACCCAGCCAATGGACTGTGGCATGGTTTTTCAGAAAACTATTTCTTTGCAGTCTAGATTTGGTTTTGGACTGCTACATGGGAATGCTAGTGCCTCAGAAAGGTTATTTTGTAGTTACCTTTATATCTGTAACAGCAGTCCTATTATTATTATTATTATTATTATTTTTAAATTGGAGCTGCTCTGTAAGAGCTACAATTATAAATCATTTTTGATATAACTTTCCAGTGCTTTAAAATTCCACTCATCTGCCCCTTCCTTTAGAAAAGGCTGATCAAGTAACACCCCTTATCCCTTTTCTTGATGTCAGCAGCATCCCCATTAGAACTGGAATCTGAAGGTTTGATTAACAAAATCAGAATTAGAATTTCATCTCCCTGGTGCAATCTCGGGAAATCCCATGCTATTGATGAGAAGTGAGTCCTCAGAAAATAAAGCTGGATATCAGCAAGATTGCTCGTCAACCTGGTAGCCCCATGGAACCAGACAGATTCCTAGTTCTGTACTTTCTGTACAAGATTTGTGGTTCTGTATCCTGCTCAGGTGCCACAGTTGAATCCAGTTCTCTCCAAGATCCAGTGTCCTGCACAGGGCTTGGTCTTGCAAACAACCTCATTTCTTCTGCAAAACAGTGAGGAACATCCCTAGTGGGAGAGTGAGTCTCAGGCTGGTGTGTCCTTGAACCAGCAGGACTGATCTGAATGAGAATATCCTGAAACAGGACCGCCTGCTTCAGATTCCTTATTCATAGCAGAATTCCTTATTCATAGCAATTGCTTGTATCAATATTTCTAACATGAACTGAGACCAAACAGGAAATCCAGTAGGGTCAGGATAGGTGCAACACCTACAGCATCTGAGAAGGTGACCTCAGGCAGGACGTGGCTGGACTGCCCGTACTGGGAGTGCAGCAGTCACGGCGCTCACTTGACCCTAGGTGTTTCTCTGGAGTATTTTTGCAGGAGCACATGTAGTCCTGGTGTAATTAGGACGTATGGATTAGGAGCCCAACCACCCTGCCTTTTCAGATAGTTTACTGAAGGGTCAGTAGCATCCAGCCTGACCCATGATACGTTTGAGCTCTTGACCTTGATGTGAAAGTGCCCTCATAATCTCTTTTTCTGCAGGGACAAAGAGTAATGTGGCATGATGCTATACTGCGATTTGACCTGAGCTAGTGCAGAGAGAAGCAGAGGTAACATCATCAGCGCTTGCAGCCTTTCCCCATGCACTAGTGAGAGGCTTTGAGGCTGCTGGAGGTGGGGGAGATGCTGCCTTTGTGATTTTTAAAATTTTTTTTTTTTTTTTTTTTTTTTTTTTTAAAGAAGGGAAAAACACATGTCACAGCCCAGTGGGGTACATTTGAAATGCTTTTGAAAAGCACTGTGAGGAGCTGGACTTCTTCTCTCTAACCATTTTCTGCAGCTAAATAAGAAAAAGTAACAAAACCTGAAACAACAGTGAGTTGTTGGAAGTATAGCTGGCTCTCACAAAGCATGCTTCTAAGAGACAAACTTTCCTTATGACTTAGAGAATAGCTGCTGGCCAGGACAGCCTTATGAGCATCTGAGCAAAGAGAGGTGTGCATATACATGTATGTTTGTATGTGCAAATCCTTTGGATATTTATGAGTGAGGAAAAAAGCCTCACTGAAAGCAGAAGGAAGTGTAGGAGTTAGCATCTTCAGATGCTCACCTCTGCTTTCTTTGAAAAATCAAACCTGGCTATTTCCTTCCCAGATTAGAATGAAAACAATGACATTCCTAATGAATCCTAAAGGTGGCGAGGGGAACTTTTTATATACAGACATACAAACATTTTTACAAAAGTATACAGTGACTTTACATATAAAAAACCTTTGGCATCGTTTTAACAGTTTTTCTTTAATCTTACCTTTCTCTCTGCTTCTTAAAGCTCTTTTATTTTTTTATTGCCCACTGACACAGTTTCCATCTTTCCCCCAAATCAGAAGCTGTGTGGCCAGGACCTGTATTTCTGCAACCAGCCCACTCATAGCCAGGGGAGAAGAAATACAGGGCTTTGTGTGTGTGACAGATTTTCTCTTTTCCCTGGATAATTGAAAATAAATGGTGGCTAGATTAAAACAAGCAACCATGTGCTCCTACACCCTGCTACCAAGACTGGACTGAGAAATGAAAGAGATTGCTGGTGTGGGGCTGTAGTAATCATAGCTCGGAGTGATGGAGCACCCTTCAGGCAGAGGAAATAGACCCCCAGCTTGCTTCGTGTTTTATTGGTCTGATCCTGTGGAGCTGTGTTGATTTACCGCAGCAGAGAAGCAGTGTTTGTAGATGTGTGTTAGTGAAATCAATTCACCCACTCCAAAGCACAGGCTCGAGGAGCCTGGGCCAGCTGGGACTCCATGCCCACAGCAGCGGGTGAGCACCAGGACAGCCAGCAAAGGCTGGAGAAGCCAAATGACCTGTGGGCAGCAGGGCTCAGGAGGTAACCAGGTGCATTGGAAACCACTGTGGTGCTTCACCACAACAGCCCTTCCCCAGGCCCTGAAACCACCAGATCCATCCAGGCACCACGGGGGGAATTTTCCATGTCCAGTGCAGAGTGGGCTCCCTGCTGAAGGGAGGGTTTGGCTCCCTTCCTCTCAGGCAATGGGACAGTTTTAAACATTAACCCAGATGTGGCAGGGGGCCTCATGGACATAACCTCTTGTTTGTACTGTAAGGACTGTTCCTCACAAGCTAACTCATTCAGAGACATTTGATTTGAAGGGTCCCCAGCTCCCGTCTCACAGAGGAGCGGTAGGAAAAGCTTCAGAAAGCAAGGTGATCAGTGGAAGCCAGGAGTGGAAAATCTGAATAAATAAGCAATTTTGTGAGCAATGGAGTGACTGAAATGTTCTTGATCATCTCTTCCCCCCTTTCTTGTATCATCGGCAGTCTGGGCAGACTTTCAAATATCTCCTTTGACAATGGTGTGATGGGGCAAGGAAAAATTCAGCATATTACTGGAAGCGTTAATGGATGTGGAAAGAAGAGTTTCCTGAGATGGGGCCAGAGGAGTTTGCAAGTTAGCTGAAATCACAATGAAAATGTACCACTTAGTGAATGTATAAATAATTCCATACATTATTCTATAGCAGATCAAAACACAGAGCCAGCCTCACACGCTTCAGCAATCTTTGCTTCTGAGTGTTTTAAATGAGCTCAAAACCCTCTCAGATGCTTTTCTTCATAGGTGAATGGCTATCCAATGTACCAAAAGCAAAAATGTAATTAAACTTTAAACTCTTAAAATGGCAAGTACCGCTGGGATAACACATGGGTAAAACACAGTAATTGTTTGTATTTACTCTCCATCTAGTTAGCATTTCTTTTCAGGTGCCTGCCACAAATGCTAGCTCAAAAAGGCAAAAACTGTAAGAATTAGTTTGTCTTTGTGAATTCGGAGCTTCAAAGTGTTAATTGACTTTCGATGTGGTGTGATCTCATTACTTGCACACTGGGGAAAATGCTCTACTGGATGCTTGTAATGCAGCAGGGCTTCTCTGTCATATATTTCAGAACCTTCCTGCAAACATACAGCCTTCATCTCAAGCTCTGGCAGCAGTACATCCCATATCAGATGAGCTGAGCACCTTTAAATAGGGAGAATGTATCTCTGCTCTTTTCCTCAGGTCTTTTCCCCGTATTTCCCTGGGGCCATGGTCATTTCAGGGGCGTTGGAAACCCCCGTGTCCTGGGAATCAAACTAACTGTGTGCTGTGTTGTCTTCTTGCTAGGAAATAAGGAATTAAGTCCTTATAAGAAGTACAGTGGAAAGGGCATCCAAATTGCCATACTGAAACTATGTAGAGGAAGTTTTTTTGCTGCCAGATCAAATAGCAAATTGTGTTAGACCTGTTATATTCATGTATGAGGCCCTGTGTCTCAAGCATGCTGAAACATTTGCAGATGCAACACCTAAATAATCCTACTAAAAGTTAAAGGGATTTATTGAATATATTAACAGAATTTGACGATATGGTCAGATCTCTGCTCTGACAGTGAGAAAACGTTTGGTTACATTTCCACTTCCTCCTGACCTTAACGTGATAGCAGTATAAAAAGGTGTAGGAAGGAAAAGCAAATATGAACTCAACCCCACCCTTTCTTGAGTATTTCAGATAATTCATAAGAGAAGACAAGAACTTGTTCTTCAATATTTGAAGGGGTTCTGGTGTGTGTGTAACTGGCAGGGACTCTGCAGTAAACACCGTAGGGAATTTTTCTTTTTATAGTTCCTGCCTTTTGCAATTGGGCTTTCCACAAAATATTTTGCAATACACGTAAACTCTGGTTTCCAAGAAGAGGTGTTATGCACAGGATGCCTTTGCAAGCTGGCCCCAGCTTGCTTCAGAGCAGATGTGACTGAGTCCAATTTTCATACTAATGGTGCATTGAGCTTTAAACATTCAGAAGAAAACTTTGATAAAGCATCTTAGTAGCGCTTGTGATTTTTTTCCCCCCAGACTGCTCCAGTTTATGGGTGGTTCAGGTGGTTTCAAGAGTTGCCAAAATGATCTGCATTTGCAAAGCAACTTATTCTGTTAGTGCTCAGAGACTTTATACCGAGTATTTTGCAAACCGTTACAAGATTGTATCTTTCATTAGGGCCACTGAAAAGGTTGTACACCAAATCACTCTGAAGATCAGACTTCCAGTATATTGCTGTAAATAAGATCTCTGGAGAGATTAAAAAAAAATTGAAAATGTTTTTGGAAAGTTTCTGAACTTCTGTGGAGGTTTGATCAATTCTCAAAGCAGGAGATTCCCTTCTGTATCTAGATACTCCTTCCCCTTGACATCTACACTATTTCATCTCAGACAGCTGATCACTAGGTAAGGCAATTAAAACATCAAGAAAAATTGGTCCTTTTAATCCCTCCCCCTCTTTAAATCCGCTTGTGATAAAGTCTTGCTGTAAAGACCAGTGGAATCAGCACTGATAAGGAAGGATTAGCCCTCATTAGCTTCATTTGTTTATTTATTTTGCAGTCCCTGGTGTTCATCCGACCAGTGTAGCCACCTGCAATGCAAAGCAGACACCTGCATCTGAGCTGGCTGTTTGGACACCCTTAGGGGAGACAGACAGGTGCTTCTAAGGGGTCATTCATGCTTGGGGACTGCCATCTCCCCAGGAGGGATTAAACCAGCCCTGTTTCCTCAACAGCTTCTGTAGGAAATGTCAATGATAAGGTATTTCCTGGTGTGATCCAGAGGCTTCAGTTTCAGCTACTTTAAAACATTATTTGGTAGCTGCTTGATCATGAAGCAATTTAGATCAAGATTAAATCTACACATACTGCAGATCCTGGAGAATGTGATGCAGTAGGGGAAATGACTTTACTTGACCATAACTAACTTGTGGCAATTATTCTTTTCTGGTGTGATGATCAAGGATATGCGTGGGGAATGGGAAGACAATCCCTTTAGAAACTTTAGTTGGATGTTGTGGCCCACTCTTTTATTTGCAGCCTGCCTAGATAACTGATGAAAAGCTCACATGCAGGAACAGACTTGCCATCTCCTTAACACTGTGGTCTAGGGTAGCAGAAAAGTCAAGTGAAAACCAACCTGCAGAAATGAGGTCAGACAAGCCAGAGGGAACTAACTTTCCTTTTAGCACCAGGGAGTCTGCAGGCTTCCCATCTACTGCCCGTTATTAACAGCCAAGAGGCAAGGCAGAGGCAGTCTCTGCCCTCTCTCCAGGCTGGGAGGTGTTAATGGATGGGTGTGAGAGGATGCCATTGGGGTGGAGGTGAAAGATGAGTGATCTGAACACAGCCATCTGGCTTATTCCTGCCAGCTGCTCTGAGCCAAGTGAAGTGATATAATCACAGAGCATGCAAGCCCAGGAGATCTGAGCTGGGTGGAGGGGGGGGGGGGGGGGGAGAGAGTCAGTCTAGTAGTCAGCTGTATGCTTCCCTTATCTGTTGTCAGGACTGTGGGGTTTGATCTTTTCAGATGGAGAAGGTATCTCTCCAAGTCAGAGGTTGGCACCAGCTCCAGCGTCTCCCTTGAAACATGCTTCCTCCTGCTCTGTCCCGCACAAAGTTCAGGAAGTGTGTCACATTTTTAGTAAGCGTTTTGACTTTAGGGTCATGGATAAGGCAAAAGAGGAACCTTTTGCCAAAAGTCAGAACTAACACTGGGCTAGGTTTTGAATACCTCAACATATGTCAATCCCGCAGCATTCCCAAAGGATCACATCTTCTCAGTCTTAATTCATTTCTTTTTCTTTGCACGCATTTCTTTTGGCTCTTCTCTGCCTTTCTCCTGGGCTTTCCTTTCCCTGTTTCTTTTCAGCTCAATTTTCTCAATCTGGTTTCTTGTCTTTCACACCCCGTATTCACTGTTTTGGGCTTCCTCCACCGAGACTCTCCATTGCAACTACTTCTGTCCCTTTCTTTGAGCGCTTGCCTGCTCCTCCTCCCCCCCAACCTCCCCCATTCTCCATATCTTTGTTCTTCTCTATCTTCAGTTTTTAATTTCTTTGAAATTCTCCCTCAGTTTCCCTGTGTCCTGGTTTCTCTTATGTCCTCCTGTATTGCTTTTTCTACCTTGCAGATGACTCCTCCTCCTCACCTGTCTCCAATTCTAGGATTTCTCTCATGTGCTAATTTAGTTTCTGTCACACGCTGAATTCACCTCTCTCATGTTGCTTCATTGCAGGGAGGTTTTGTAGACTCTGTTTGCTGGTTATCGTCTTTAGCACGGGGGTTGAAGATATTCTATATGTAACATGAGCTGGGCTTACTCTTCCAATGCCACTAAACCATCAGAAGATCCATAAAGGTATGCACTTTCATGCTGTATTATGGCTTTACAGCATAATTGTGTTACCCAGCAGAAATGCTGGAAAAATCGAAGATTTTGCTTCTTCCTACTAGGTGGTGAATTGCAATTAGAAAACCCAATGGAAAAATTGGGTTGCTTCATTTAGTTCTGCTCTCAATTCATCAGTCTGAGAGTTAATCTCTTGCCTGCAGACACAGAAAATAGCCACTGAAATAGCACCATTTGTTCTAGCAAGTGGGCAGAGAGGACATGGCTAACCTGCTGAGCTTCCCTCTGTCAGCTGGCTGCTATTTGGAGATCAGGGCTGAAGTTAAGATGTGCTTGTCTGTGGTTTGAAGCTAACTAGGTTTGTTGACCCTCTGATGTTTTCTGTTGTGTATCAGATCTAAAACTGGAAGCCACAGGTTATTTTTGTCCTCAGGCGAAAAAGGTTGCTTAGGACCCGCCTTTCTGTGTCCAGGAGTATTGTTGAGTGCTTTATTTTCCTAAGTTCACAAAATGAGTCTGATGGGGACTCTGAAAACTTAAAAAAAGATATCTTATTGTAAATAGTAAGGTATTTAGCAATTTAATTACTTTAAGTCGTTGTGAAGTATTCATAATGCCAGGCAGTATGAATGGAAGTTACAGCATTGTTATCATTATAGCTCCTTTCATGAGGTGAAAAGGAGAGCATCCCATGTTCACTGTTTCTCCAGCAGCTTTAGATTTAATAAAAATTAGTTTGGCTTCATTCAGTGCTGTATAGTTTCTTACAGAAAAAAATAGTAGGGACACTTATCTGGCTTTTAAGAATCATCTTGAGTACATCAGCATCTTATCGAGCAACAAATGCTAGAAAATGGTATCTGGCTATGCAAAGTCGCAAGAGCTTTTGTGCTCTTTTTCACACTCTAAAGGCTTTTAATTATTTCATTTACTTAATGTGTAAGATTCTGATGCCCTGGGTTGCACCTCTATATATCTCTAGCTTGCTTACTATTAGGTTTGAGTGGTGACATTATAATAGTGTTGTGGCACGCTGTTAAAAATTCAGTGTAATCCTTTAAATGTAATATGTAACTTCTGTTGGTCTAAACTCAAATGTGGAACAATTCAAGACTTTGAATCCTTATTCCTTCTCTCTATCTATCCTGAACCTTATGTCTTTGTTCTGCTTTCCACTAATGGGGACCACACCACTCTCATTCCATATTTTTAAAACCATTATTAGTAAGAGTCTGTGTTATGATGCATTCTGTTGTGGTGAACTATGTTTGAGGGATGGATAGAGAGCTCACAACCACCAATTGAAGAGGTACTAGTGTACAAATGTGAATAAATGCAAATGTGTAAGTACACATACCCAGGCACATATATACAAAATCATAATTCCCATCTTCTATTCCTAATGGTGCTGCTATAAAAGGACACTTTCTGACACATAGTTGAAAGCAGAATGGTTGTTTCTGCACTTTTACCCCCATATCCTTGAATGTTTTTTCTTGTTTTGTAATTGGTCTTCACAGTTCAAGGTCATTTCTTGTTAACAGTTTCATTTTCCACTTCCACAACCCCTCCAATCTTTCCAACAGTGCAGCATGAGATAATAAAAGTATAACTATTCTCACCTGGGATTTAATTTCTTGCAATGCTGTGGACAGAATGGTAATTATACACCACTTGCTGGTTCAGGAAACTGAGCACAAAGTACTGACATTTGCATAACCTGTTAGACAATTGGTCCATGCAGTATCTGAACGCTTCATAACGTTAAGATATTTATCTTCAAGACAACTTCCCTCAGGAGGTGAGAATAATATCAATTTTTGCTGATGATGAACTGATGCACAAAACTATTAATTGCCTTCCTAATGACATGTAAGGAAGAGTCACAACTCACACCTAGATTTCTTGACTGGTGAACCTTTAAGCATCAGACCAAATTCCTATCAGTATCTCATATATGGTATATTTGGATTTAACAGTTAATTCATCTTTCTGTTTGCATATCCATCTGATATTGCTGCCTGTAATTTCGGATTCATATTCTTTGGTAACATTAAGTAGGAGGAAACTCAATTTCTAAAGGTTCTGCCTAGTTGGGACCTTTTGGTGTTTTGTGTTATGGAAATAGGAATCGGTTACTTTTAGCCAATTACTTTTCCAAACAAATTAAAATGATTTCTTCCATATCAAAGGCATTTGATTTCATCCATATCAAAGGCATAATATATTCTGTTAATTTGTTCAAATGGAATATGTTTAGAGAATAGCAAGACTACATTCTTCTCAGGTGATGAGTAAATTTTGATAACAAGGTTGGGAGGCTAAATGTTCAGACAGGTGCGTTTTGATAAAATGTGAAGAGACTGTATGGCCATAAAAGATTTGGTAGAACATTTTAAAATATATTACTTTAAAAATATGGAAATACTGTTAATATAGATTAATTCTTAATGAGTGCATGAAGGACCTTCATATATATATATATACATTACTAAACTAGAACTATATAGAAACTAGTCTTGGTTCTAAAAGAGCACGTGTGGAAAGTGGTTCTTTGGGGTTTTCTCTAGTATGATTTTTTATTTAATAGCTTGCCTTTTTACCCTGCTAGACTAAGAAATCTGCGAACACGAAGAGACTAGCAAACTGCTTGCAAGCTTTTTGCTTAATAAGGTATTTTTTTTCTTTAATAGCAGACTAAGATGTCTCTGATCAGTTAAAGTATTTCTGGGACTTTATACAATGAGGTGGTGGAATCAAACCTTGCCAAGTAAAAAGTGTTAATTAAGTTCTGCCTAACGACAGTGTATTATGTATTGAAGATGCAACAGGGGAGGTTCAGGCTGGATATCAGGAAAAGGTTTTTCACTGTGAGTGTGGTCAGGCACTGGAACAGGCTCTCCAGGGAAGTGGTCACAGCACTGAGCCTGCTGGAGTTAAGGAATTGTTTGGACAACACTCTGATTTTTTTTTTTTTTTTTTTTTTTTTTTTTTTTGTAGGTGGTCCTTTGGGGACCCATGAGTTAGACTCAATGATCCTTGTGGGTCCCTTCTAACTCAGATATTCTATGATTGTTAATACTGTTTTACTCTCACCTTATCCATCCATTCATCCAACCAGGTATGGTATTTCTCCATGTTGGACACTTCTTCCTCACAAGTCCCACATATAGTCAAGCAATGAGATTGTGATTTTTTTATGGGAGAAATTTAGGCACAAAGAAACTAAACGAGGTCAAAAAGAGCGAAAAAGTAAACAACTCTGTCTCAAATCTCAGTCCTCAAGTGGGACACAAAACATGGATATTTTGTCCACGATATATTTCATGTTTTGATATTTTGTCTTTACTGCCTTAAATTTTGAGCTATTGCAGTCACTGAACAGCAAAAGTTTTCAGGTCTGCAGTCTCCCAGAGATCTCTTTCCCTTCATTAGTCTAAGCTGCAATTCATCATTGTCTTACCAAAAACCAGGCAAACCCAAACTCTGTGGTGAACTGACAGTGTGGAGCACTTCCTTCCTGTTTTGCTTGAACTGTCTTTTGTATTACAGATCGGTAGCCCTCACAGCCGTCATAGCTGATGCTGAGCTTTCCAGCATCAGTATTCTGTAAGGACATCTCTACTTTCTCCCACTGGCTTTTTAAGAATGTGGCAGTGCATGAGCAAGGTGAATTTTATCTGCAGCTGAGAAGATCGTGCCCAGGTGACAGCAGTGCCAGACCTACTGCTGCTCAGCAAGTTGCCCCTGACTGACTGATCTGCAGTAAAGTGTTGTGAGTCCCAAGAGCAGTACAATTACAAGCCTGGTGGTGGGCTATTAATGCTTAGCTGTGCCAGTGCAAGAAGCTTTCAAATGGGTCTGTGATGAGGGATGGTGACCTGAAGGAGAGATAGTAATGCATGGAGGGGTTGTAACACGATGTCAGGCAATGAGCTTGTGAGGGGAGGCTTTCTTTGCAAAATTAGATGTTTGAGGTTGAGTACATTTGCTCACCACTCCGCCTGGAGGACAGCATGCCCATGTTGTGCAATTTTGTGCCTTACAGGAAAGGGTTAGAGGAGATGTTTGGATCAGCCCTTGTCAAAGTCAGGGCAAAGCTCCAAGCTGCAGTTCACCTTGTCAGACTCCCAGGAACCAGCCATGTCCTGATTAACAAAAAGACTTAAAGTTGATCAAGAAATGCTGTGTAAACTTCCTCAGAGCTTGAAGAGTGAATTCCTTCCCAATCCTCTAAGACCACAACGCAGTTGTGCTAATATACCTTGCTAATCCAGCCATGAGATTTATACTAATGTACTGCAACCTTCCCAAGGAACTCACTGCATTTACTAGCTAGCTATGTAAAGCTGGAATAAGGTTTTGTTACCAATGTCATGTAATTCTGCTCATTGCAAAACCAAACAGGGCAAGTTGGCACAACCGTATGGGTATGGTATTGCCCTATGATATGACCTCATCTCTGTTTCCTTCCTGAAATATTTACTACTGTGCGTCAGCAGAGCTATCTAAAAATGCCACAGGTCTGCAGAAATCTGGTGCCACGTTGCACTGAGACTTGTGTCTGAATAGTCTGCCATTTTGTACCAAAATAACAATGTGACTCCATGCTGTTCTGTCCTGCTGTGTCTCTGGTAAGGACACCATGCTTCTGTGCAAACTGTCACCCAGGTGTACTCATTAGTTCAGCTGCTGTGAGTTAAAGCTGGTGGTCAGGAAAGGGATGAGTAGCTGTGAAGAAGATACCAGGAAAACAGGCAAACGAGCTCTGGTAGCTGTTGTGTGTGTGGAGCGCTTTTGTATTCATGACAACCTGTTCATTTGCAAAGAGCACAGAAAATCAATCAAAATCAAATGCAAACAAAGAAATGAGAAATTAATCAGGAAAGCCATGGGCTAATCACATGGCATCCTCCTCAATTACTCTAACAGAAAAAAACACAATTGCTGGTAATGGCTCCTGGTCTATAATGGCAGTCTTTCCAATCAAGCACTTATTCAGATGCTAGTTAATTAAGTGAGCTGTATGGAACAGTATTCCACTTTTTTTTTTTTTTTTTTTGGTTTAATGAGATAAATGGATTCAATTTCCCGATTTCATACACCTTCCTCAAAGGCTGTAAAATGAGAACCATGTACGTAGGTTTATATTTGTGTATAGCTTCCTAAATGTAAAAGCAGGAACACAGGTCTCAGAAGAGCTCTGCATCCACCACAGAAAATTCTGCCTTTATGTAATCCCTGTCATATAAATCAAGCTTCAATTTCAAAACTACTGATCTCTACTTTTCTTGTTCTAGGAACCCTTTCCTTCATTTACTGGAAATCATTTCCTAGTCTAGACTGGAAAACCAGCAGCAGAATTTTACAGAAGATATCTGCTGCCCAACTTGTGCAGAAACTTTGCTCCTTAAAAGTTTTTTTTTTTTTTTTTTTAAATGTGAGAGTGAACCTTGTGTCAAAATAACGAGCTTCATGCATTCAAATCAGAGCTTGAGTGTTAATTAGGTCACTCTTACTAAAATGATTTATTGAATTATATTTGGTATTAGCAGCCCTAAGTTTTCCTCCACAGAGAGTCAGTGAAAATCACCTTCATCAATCTTCAAGACTTTGATAAACTTATTTTTTTCCTCTTTTTTTTTTTTTTATTAAATAATCTACTCTGAGAGACTGAGTAGTTCTTCAAGACATTGAGAAGCCTCATAAGAAAAAACAAATCTTGATTTTTAGGTTTTTAAGGCAGATTAATAAAGATCTTCTTTAGGAGCCTAATTAACTATTTTGAGCTGAACTGGAGGGCTTTCATTGCTTCCAATAGCCATTGGATGGTATTTAATATAGCAGACATGCAGAAGGTGGTTGGGATACTTACATAGTTTAAAAAAGTTCCAAAGCCAGAATCAAATATCTGATGTTTCAGACTGTGCTGGATAGCAAAAAAAGGAGGGAGTTCAGAGTGAGAACTTCTATTCCTTTACTCTTCTACTTTTGGGTCTCAGAGGCTTTTCAAAGCTCTTGACATGGTGGATGGGTAAACCAAGGTCTAGTAACTTTCAGATTTGTAGGTATTTGAACACCTGACGTGCCCTATAAATCCTCTTATGTTGGTCTCCAGAGTACCCTGGGGTCAAGATACTTTCTTGTACTGACTATGATGGTGAAGATTACTTCAGAGAGTTGTTTTCTTTATCTAAGATATTGCCCTATGCCCTTTAAATATGGGGGCATGAAGCTGTCATGATGTAGTCTTAGAGCAAACAAAAGGAAATCACCTTCACAAAATGCGGTTTGGCTGTGGAGTTCCTTGCAGCAGGATGGTGTAGATGCTGGAAGCTTACATGAGTGCAAAACATTAGTGGACAAATTCACAGGAAAAAAGCTTTGATGGGTATCATGTACAAGGGCATCCTGCCTGGTTAAGAAAAACTTTAAACTGGATTTCCTGAAGGTTGGAAAAATATTTGAAGTATCATTGAATGCTTGCCCTGTTCTAAGATGTTTCCTAAAGAAGGTGGCATTGATCTGCATTGGAGTAAAGATGCTGGATCAGGTAACCCTATTGTAGACCTGTTGTTCATAGGCTGTCAGGCTGATTGATCTAGGAAGGCTGCTCTGAATCCAGTAGAAATTGCTTGCTTCCTTGACTCCTACTGATCAAATAACATTTGCCTACCACAGTTCTGACTACAGAGCCTGACACTTTAAAAGAGTATAAAAGGTTAATTTTTTAAAGGCAGGTTCCATTCCCATGAGATTGTGTCTGCCACGCCATCACTCACATCTCAGGAGTTCTGCAGGAAGAGGGAAGATTTTCCAGGGAAATAGGTTTAAGAAAGGTGTTCAAAAAGCCAAGGTCTGGAGCACAGCAGAGTGCCTCCTCTGCAAGTTAACATGTTCTCATTTTAATAGACAGTTTTTTTCTGTTACTCTGTGTGTGTGTGTATATATATACATACATATATATATATATAAAACCATTAGCAAGCAGAATGCAGTTGTGAACTACATTCCCAGACTGTCTTGCTACTCCAAGTGACAACCGTCTTTCAAGGAGCATTGTTTTATTCACTACCCTTAGTGTTCCTTGGTTGTTTCTATCCTGCTCTCCTTGGCTTGTGTGACTATGTGTCCTGTGTGTGCTTAGGCGTCTGTGTCCATCTTCTGCCTGCATGATTTTTCGTGAGTTGAATTATCACCAAATTTTGCAGAGGGGTATAAATCTCAAATATAGCCTGTTCTTACAAATTTTGTGAAAAGAAGCAGCCTGAAAGAGGCCAGGGAGACTTTATCTGTATTCTCAGTGCACAATCATAGCTTTTACTAGACAGTTGTGAGTCTACACAAGTGTGCTGTTATTACAGTCCAAGCTTGGGAAAAAGCTTCAGAGCTCACACACTATTAGACATCAGAAAATCTAGCCAAAAACACAGCCAACCAAACACCTCATTTCAATTACCTTTCATCTCAGTGTTTTCTTTGCAGAATCAAATCTGCAGAAATTTTCCTGAAAGGAAATTGCCATATTTTTCTTTGGGCCTGAATCTATATAGTGAAAGTGGACTCATGGGATAAGTAATCCCCTCTCTTCTCCTTGTGAATTCAAGGATCATTAAGTGTTCGTAGCAATGATCCAAGATTGGTCTCCGCAGAGCCTCCATGCTACGATTTTTATGTAGTTCAGATCTTTATTTAGGCCTATAGGAAAGGCTTGCAGAGAATACTCAAGCCCTGAAGTCTTAGTATTAAAAAATCTGAATCAATAGAAACAAGCGAAAAAAAAAAAACAAAAAAACCCTTTTCCAGCCTGCAAATAGGAACAATACACATGTGCAAGGCCAGATTCAGCATTGTACCAGCTGATTAATGTAAGTTAACACTGAATTTGAGCTGTGTGGACTATATATGATTAGTTGTTATGCTCAACTGGGGGTTACTAAATAGAAGGAAAATCTGATGGCTTACACAGATCAAAGGAGTGCTCAGGCTGAAGTGTCATGTATGCTGTCTTGACCTCCAGTGGGGATTGCTTATGTACTGTGGATCAACTTTGGGCTAGACACTTGCTTAAACCCAGACTAGTTATTCTTAGATATTATATAGCATAATATCTGATAAATTTATTTGCGTAGAACATCTACTTTCCTTTCAATACATTTGTGTGGCAAACAATGGGGGAGAATGAGATAGATTGGAAAATGATTTTGTGCAAAAAAATAGCCGAAATGTAGAAGAGTTTTGTTTCTGTTCCTGAATTAGAATTTGAATTGTTTGATTTTTTTGATTTATTTCTAGCTTTCTGGCCTTTAAAAAAGTTTATAATAAAAATAAAATCCCAGAAAAAATCCCAGAAAGAGAGTGGCAGTGTCTCAGAGGTGGAAAATAACATCAAAGTAGAAATGATTTTTAAAGCTGACATTTCTGGGATGTTTAATGATAAGTCAAACTTGCCAGAGCAGAGAAAAGCTGAGCTAATGCATAAAGATCTGAGATTTTTCCCTTGACTACCACATCTAATACTATCAACAAGTATGCATATTCCCTACAAAGAGCAGATGGGAAAGTGTCGGCTAATGACTGTATGCAGAAGCCTGGGAATATCCTTTGCAAAAAGGCAGACACCTCAGATATAAAAGTTTTGGTTCATACACATATATACTTATGAACAACTGTTAAGTGAAGGTCAGTTTCATTGGGTAGAATCTTTGCAAAGCCTCTTCTATTTACTAGCTACAGTTACTTCACTGCTGTAGGAAGAAACCTTCTGTCCTTTCCACTTTGGTTGTAATTAAACATATGAGGCAAGACGGATGCAAAATCTGGTGGTGCGATGGGTCATTGAGAGGAAACCATTTGAATCAAGAGATGTATCACAGAATCACAGACTATCTCAGTCTGGAAGGGACCCACAAGCATCACTGCGTGCAACTCCAGGCTCCACACGGAGCTACCTACTTGAAGGATTATGTGGGAAAGATCTGGTTTGCTGATGGATAGCAAAGGAGGCTACACAGAGGAGGATCTGGAAGTGCTCATATTCTGCAGAACATCTGGGAGACCCACTGAATACTTGGGTGCATTACCAGATTAGAGAAAGATCTATGGTTAAAACCTGCTGAACTCTTTATTGCTGCACTCATACCTGTGTTCTTATAGGAGTGAGCAGCAAGAAGGATTTAGCCCCAGAATGAGTTTAAATGAGGTGCAGAATGAAAAGCAACACAGCAAGAATTGGAATTGCACACGTGAGCTGGAAGGGGTACAGAAGGACTGCTCTGAACACAGTATTATAACCCAGGATGTGAGCTGGTCTTGGCCTGAGAGAGGTGTCTCTGCAGGTTCACAGGCGTCTATAATCAAGGGGGAAGCCCTGTGTCCAGAGACAGGAAAACAGGAAACCTGTCTGCACTGCTCATAACTATGTTCTGCTTGCTAATAAAAAATAAATAAAAAGAATATTTTAACAGAGGAATCTGTCTATTAAAATAAGAATATGGAAAGATGAGTTATAAGTGTTAACTTTAAGCAGAGATTTGGAAGAGGCAGCCATTAGTTTTGCTCCTGCCATGAACAGTGGTTTTAAGATTTCTTGTCAGTATTGGGATATGGCATATATTAAATTAGAAAATGCTTCTGGTTTGTGTGGAGGACATACTGCTGGGTTAAGAAGCTCATTAGAGATATTTGCTGAATTCATATTTATTCCCAGAATCAATACTTGTAATATCCTAATTAAATCAGCTGTTTAGGACAGCCCCATGCTGTAGCAGAAGGAGTCTGTTCCCATCGTGACACATGCAATACAAGCATTTAGCTCCCATTATTATTAATGAGCACTGCAGGCTTAATTCCTGATGTGAGTCTCTGAACAGGCATGCACACAGTCTTATCCATCTGCTAAATGTTTTAAGTGGTGCCTTTTCCAGCATTTAGGATGTGTTAACCCTTCCAGGGCCTTTGCTTTGGGGCTGTGAGAGGACTTGAACAGCAGCTCCAAAAGGCTCTTTATTATCCACCAAAGGGCTCTTTATTGTCTCAGTGGACTTTGGAAGAGGGACCCATGGGGCATCACAAGGAAACCAAAGTGACCATTTGGATTTGATGTACCCGAGGAACTATGTAGAAACGTGAGAGCATCCAGATTTCCCCATGTTTCTGGAAGCTGTCATTTCAAGAGGGCAGTAACACTTTTGGCTATTACTTGTCTTGCCCTTAAGTCAAAATAATAATGATTTTAACGATTCCTCTTTATTGTATCATGAAATATTTTATGACTTTAATTTATTTAATTGTATTAGGGTGCAATTCCCTGCCCTGCAAATTGATTGTTGAGCTCAGGGGACTCTTACTGTTTGAAGAAGACACACTCTGGTGTCTGTGAGTCACAGCTTTGAGCTGCTGCTGCTTTCCCCCCTTAAGACATGGATTTCTGCAGCTCTTTTGCCAAGCTGTGACTAGTAGCCACAAATAACAGGTTCACTTTTTAGATGTTATTAATTCATCAGCTACAGTTGCCCCCTTGCTGAAATCCAGGAAAGAGCTACACTTGCCCCCTTGCTGAAATCCTTTACTGCAGTTAACAGGTTGAGTGTGCATGGTAAAAGTGGTTGAGGTGATGCTTCCTTCTCCCATTGCAATTCCTGCTCTCTTTTTGCCTTTGTCAGGATCCAGAGCCCTATCCCCAGACCTAGAGAACAACCCTGGGCAGGAAGGCCTGCACTTTCCTGTGGAAAGGCCTGCAAAAGGTTGCAGCTGGGCCTGCACTTTCCTTGAACCTGTCTTTCCATGCTACTGCTCATCTTATTCAATGGTTTTGGTCTGTAGTAAGAGTATCAAGACATAGGGGGTCACAAACAGTCTTTCTGTCCAAGGGAGGGGAGAATCTCCTTTTACAGAGTTTTGTGCTTCATAGCTGCAAATTATTGCAGCAGGGGTGAGTGGCCTCTCACTCCAGGACATGTGGCTGCTCCAGGCTTCCACTAGTTATTACAGCAATATAAATTCCTTTGCCGTGACTAGGTTTTATCCTACACTGGGGAGAAAATGCATGTGGTTGGCATTTTGCTCATTAGTTTCCCTTTTTGTTTCTTCTATATGCTGAGACAGCCTATTTGGGGCTTCCCTAACTCTGGGGCTTTCTGGAAATGGCTGTTTTTTCTCCATGAGCACTGCACGTCTGGTAGATCCTTTTCTTTGGGCTCACGAGACACCTGAGCTGCTGCGGGTGGCTTGGCCCAGGCAGCGAGTCTGAGCTGAGCTGATGTAGAGCTGGGTGGCCAGCCAGAGGACACTGCTGTCACAGCATGTCTAAGGAACAGCAGGGCTGCACTGAGCCCACGTGGTGGGACTGCCTGGAGGGGCAGATACGTGGCTTGCAGGGTCTGTGGGTTTCTAGGTGGATTCCATTTGCGGGTTTCCATTTCGACTAAGCACGACATGGGGGAGACATCTGCTTAGGCTTGCTGTTTCTTTTTCACAGCTGGCCCAATTTAAATCCAGAGGAACCTTAGGGGCCCTCCTATGGGCTGTCCTGATGTAGCAATAACAAAATTGATGACTTTTGAATGATGGGTCAACATGGAGAATTAAGGGTTAGGATTTCTCATTCTATCTTTGTGCATATTGCTAGAAAGACTGGAAAAAAAGGGCAATTCAGACACAAAGAATACAAATACTGTGTGTGTTTTTTTTGGATTGTGCTGTCTTTGGGGATGTGTGAGCATTTCTGTATACACGTACTGTGGTTGCTGTGTGTTCACTGCCAAACACAATCATCCACAAAACTCATTGCATGTTAAACTGAAAGTCTGGTATTCCATGAGGGATTTGATCACTGACTTTGATTAACCTGTTCAATCTTCTCTTATAAAGAGAGAGAGGGAGCTGTGGGCACCTGGCCACATTTTCTCCTGCTTCTCAGTCGAACTGGGGTTTCCATGAAGTTCATTCTGAAGATCCCAACTGACTTAGTATTATGGAAGCAATGGGTGTATTTTAGGCATTTCTATATCTTGTTTTCATTGGTTGCTTTTTCTCATTCCACCCTATTCTCCCTCCCCCTCTCCTTTCACATTGCCCTTAATATCATTAAACAAGAAACAAAACAACAACATGAACAAAACCCAAACCACACACACAAAAAAAAAAAAAAAAAAAAAAAATCCTGCCTGAGCAATTTGAGGCAAGACAGGCACATTTTATTAAGGACTGCAAAACACTTAGTGGCACGAGGGTTTTCATGTGTAATCAGATGCAGCAATTGGCTTGATTGCAATTGCTTCTGGGTCTGTTGCGCACTAGCACCTGATTAGATTTTAGCAGCACTGCCAATTCCAGAGGAGCTTTCAGCCTCACAACGTGAACGGGCCTCAGGGAAATCGTATGCCTCATTCTTAGTGCTGGCACCTGGAGAAGGGAGAGATGGGACAGGCAAGTGAGTTTGCAAGGACACACCCTCTAAAGAAACTGGTGGGAAAAACGGATGAATATCCAACTTCTCTGCTTGCCCAGTTTAACAATGGGAAGTGCTTTCTTATTTTTTCCTTCAGTACCCAAGTGCCCCACACCACTCTTCTCTAACGCAGGGCTCTACAGACTGCTGTGTAGTGGCTCTGCTGTCCCATGCATTTTTTGGGGAGGGAGATGAATACTGACAGAAAATGGAAGGACCCTTTTCCTGGCTCTTTCCCTTCATGTGGATGGGTAGCAGATAGCAGTACCCACCTCAGTGGAGGAGAAGGAAGCAGAGGTAGTGACATGATGGGGTCAGACAGCAGGCAAGGCTGGTAATGCTTAGTGCTCCCTAACATCATCTCTTAATCATTCTTGGTCCCTGGGCTGCAGTACTACCTACAGGTACTGTGCGTATGCATCTGTATAGCCCCATCACTAGTGCTATGCTACCTGCTTTTTTTTTCTATTTACAGTCCACTTTTGAAACACAAGGGATGTTGCACATCTCTTGCTCAAAGTGAACCTCTTGCCAGCCTCAGCAGATGTGGAGCTCCTCGGCTCATGAGAGAGATGTGTGGTGGTTGGGCTGGGTGCTACTGCAGCCGTGCTGTGCAAGTGTCCGTGGATGAGAGCCCACCCAGACCACTCTGAGGGCTCCCAAGACACACAACTGCTGGTGGCTGCAGTGATTTCAACACAGGATTGGCAGAGCTTTTCGTAAAGGACATCTTCATTTGTCGGAAAATGAAGGTTGTATTGAATGCTTTTGCTCTGTAAAATCCCTGTTCTGAATTATCAGATTGATGAATGGTGGCATCTTTGATCTAAACAAATGTTGATGTTCCTGGCATTTTTGAAATGTCAAAGAAAAGCTAAGATCCTCTTATTTGTCTCTCCACTTAAAAAAAAAAAAAAAAAAAAAAAAGTTGAAACAAAACTTTCCTGTGAATAAAATCACCTGTAATTAAAACAAAAACAAAACAAACAAACAAAAACCATCAAACCCCAACCAAACCCAAGTACAAACAAACAAAAATCTTCTCTTTCATTATGAAAGTACTTTGTAAACAAACAAAAAAACAAACAAAAAGAACAACAACAAAAAAGCAACAAACTCATTGTAGGTAAATTAATAACTGTGCTTCACATCAGCCCCCACGTCATGGGGTGTGCTCCCTCAAACCAGGCTTTTTGTTGTCCTGGTGGAGATCCTGTAAGACCAGATTTTCAGAGGTGAAATGCTCTGTAAATCACCCACCTTCTGGCCGTTTCAAGTTTGATGTTCAGAAATGCCCTGTGGCTCTGGAAACTCCTGATGTTTTCCAGCCACTCGGTCCCTGGGAACACATACATGCCCCCGCCAGTAAAGCTCAGGAGAATTTTGCGTGAAGAAAGTTGACAGAACTGGGCTCTGCTCCAATTTGTTTTTCATCATGTATAACAAAGTAGTTATTTACTTTTTCTTTTCTTTTCTTTTCTTTTCTTTTCTTTTCTTTTCTTTTCTTTTTTCTTTTTTTCTTTTTTTCAACTTTGCCCAGCTTGGACAATTAAACCCCTGAGTCATTCTGCTTTTATTTCAAATCAGTGGCATTCCCTGGTTCGCTGACTTGCCCGGAGTTTTATAATATTCAGATACCAGAGGGGAAAAATGGCATTAAACCCCCTGAATATGTTAAAATTCATACATCTGGTTTTACTGTGCTGCAGGGGCTATCCATTAATTTGATGAATTTCTTGATTTCTCTGTATGTGTGTAAGAGTGCATTCTTATTAAGGTTTTCAGCAGCAGTGAGATATGTTACTGGTAGTTCACCTCTTCAGAATAAAGCTGTAGAATATGGCAGAGGACAAAGCTGGTCTAAGCTTGGGGGACATTAGGGGAGACAACACCGCTGGGCAACACGGACAGCCCTGAGCCTGGATAGCAGATGAGCCATAGGACAGCCCTGGCTGAGGTGTGTTGGCAGAGCTGTGTGCAGGGAAGTAGTTGACCACATCTAGCACTGGAGGTCTGTGTCAGGCAGATGATGTACACGTCTCATTAACAGAAGTAAGTGAGTGAAGATTAAAGCTTTTCTTCCCTGGGAGCACTTGTGCTTGAATGGGATTTAGCACCTCGTGACAAGAAGCACAGCAAAGCTTTGTACCTTTCCCTGCTGATCTGGCTGTCTCAGGGAGAGCTGTAGCATTCGGTGAGGTTGCATTCCGTCTTTCTTTCCATGGCTGTGAGCACTTTCAGCACAGTTTGGGTTGCTATATTCAAACAGTAAGATCTGGGGACTTTTAACTTAAGGAGAATTTGCCAGAAACATCCACACGGATATCAGAATACAGAGGCTGATTAGGTGCTCACAGCTTTATAAATCCAAAGCATTTCCAAACAGTTGCAGTTTGTTGACTCCTAAACATTTCCCATAGAGATGTAAGAGACCTCTGAAATTCTGTGGGTTACTGTACAACACATCTGACTTTCTTTTGCTTAGCCTACTTTCACAGGTGCTCAAGGATTAGCTTAACTATGAACTTTGAAGTGAATGTGGACAGCTTTCAGCTTTCATAGGTGGAGATAAGATTTAAGAATAGACACTTCCTAATGAGAAGCAAAAGGCAAGAAGATATTCCTCAATCTTTATGTATTTATTTTCAAAAACCTGTCTGTGTTGTTTTTGCTTATTCTGTTTGCACAGATCTGTCAATGCCATTTTTAGTTTGGCCCCTTCAACCCTTCCTATACAAAGCAGAGACATCTGTGATAGGAATGACTGCCAGCTTTGCACTTCTGAAGAGATCAGGTGCTAACAGTAATGGTGTCACATATTAACCTCTGGAGCACCTCTCTCCTGGTGGTGCAGTATAGTGTTTTTTTTTTCTTTTCTTTTCTTTTTTCTTTTTTTTTTTTTTTAGTTTCATTAGTTATGTAATTAAAGGAATGTTCTGATCAAGGGGATGTGCATTGGGATCCCATTTGTAGTACAAGTTCTGAATTTGTGTAGAAGACAGTGGCAGATGGGCATGGATAGGCAGAGACATACAAAGACCCCATGAGCCAATACTGAGGGTGAAAATAGGCAGTTGTCATGGCATATCAGAAGTTGATTCATTCATACGGGATTATCCATTTTATCCTCTTAAGGTGACTTTCAGTGTTACAGAGATTAGTCCAAAGGCTTCCCATGCAATTCTGCTTTCTCATGGCTGAAACTAATGCTGCTGTAAAACATCCGTGGCCAGATGCTCCAGCACCGCTGGATTTTGAAGAGAGGCTGTGAGTAATTTTTTCCCTTTACATGCTGAGGCTCTCTTTGCTGGGCAATATCAGAGAAGGCCCCAACCATTTAGATTCAGGCATCAAGTCTAGCATGCTAATCCAATATAACCTGTTACTGGAAATGATAACCTTGAAAACCACACCAACCCTCCTGAGAAAAAATAAGCTTCCCACCCCAAACTACAGGACTTTCAGCTCTGGGATAGAAACAGTGCCCGTGGGATTTCATGCTGTGCTGGGATGCTCACCCTGTTTGCTGGGTGACACAAGTGTGTAGCTTCTTCACTAACACGAGTGTAGCTTCTTTTCAGGGCTGGAGCTGAAAGGCAGGTTTGCTCTCTGTGTAGTGCCACCCCCTCATGGCAAACTATTTCGCTCTTCCTCAGGAAGCACGTTTCCTCTGCTTGTGTAGAAGCCATGTTTTATCCAGAGATTGTTGTTGACCTCTTGACAAATACCCAAGAAATGAGTCTTGGATGAGGGACTTGCTGTGCTATATCAGGGACAAACCAAATAAACAGTCAGTGTCTTGGAGGAGACCCTAAACAAAGCACCCAAAGCCCTCTCAGTGCAGTCACCCCCAGTTAACTGGAGTCATTTGCAGCCCACTGCCTGCCTGCCTTGCAAAAGAGTGGCTAGTTCTTCATTCCTTTGAATTTTAGAGAGCTTTGGCTCAGATTCCTCTCTGTGAGCGCAGCATTGTAAGTATCTTTGTGAAAGCTGGGCTTACAAAGTACTTCTTCCTCAGTATGAGGCACTTCATTAACTGCAGGGGAAAGACAGGAATGGTTCGGTACATATGAAGGGCAGGTCTGTGTTTCAGTGATGGGATTGTAATTAGCAGCTTCAGCTGTCGGTAGGAAGAAAACTTGGCAAGTCAGGATGTTTTTTTGGGGCTTCGTATTAGGAAGAAAAAAGCTAAAGAGTGAGAGAGAAAAAAGGAAGAAAAAGGAGAAGTCCAGGTCACAAATAAAATAAAAGAGAACATGAAGTTGGCATTTCCCGTGTCGTTGTTACACAAGTCTTTTCTGTGTCTGACAGATAACTGCTTCACAGCAGAAGTGACCCATATTGCTTCTTTGTTTAAACAAAGAAAGTCTCCAATTAAAATGGCTCGAGTTTATTTCAGCACTTTGTGCTGTGAGAGCCTCATCGATTGGAAGGGAAGGCACAGGCTTGTCTGCTATGCTGTGAAGCAATACGATCCTTTCAAGTACATCCTCCTCACCCAGCTTTTGTCAGAAGATGTATCAAGTCACAGGTATCAGAGG
This sequence comes from Oxyura jamaicensis, assembly GCF_011077185.1. Taxonomy (NCBI): domain Eukaryota; kingdom Metazoa; phylum Chordata; class Aves; order Anseriformes; family Anatidae; genus Oxyura; species Oxyura jamaicensis. The sequence goes on along the minus strand of NC_048899.1, from coordinate 28,271,093 downwards.
TATGGCAGAGACTCAAGAGATCATCTAATCCATTCCTCTGCCCCAGAGGCTGTTCCAGGGAGATCTTTTTCTATGTAGTTCATAAAACTCCCCTGCAAGAGTCATCACATTTTCCTGAGCTACCTAGTTCCTAATTCTCCTGATATATAATTTAAATCTTTGCTGCAGTTTAACAGTTTGCATCCATTGTTTTTTCCCTGTCCTTAATGGACACGAGAGTGATTATCGCAGAATCAGGCAAATGCTGGGGGAACAGCCTCCTCTTCAAAGCAGGGCTAACATTAGAGTTGAAGGAAGGGTCTTTCCTTCTTTCAGTGATAAGAATTAGCTTATTTGAATACCATTACTTCTGCAAAAGCAATTTGGTATCACGTTTTGATTCTTTTTTTTTTTTCAGAGGTCTCTTGTGCTAGACTGTGTTTATTAGTCACTGCTGTGTGATTAGTCATAGCTGTATGTCTGAAGGATCCTCTTGTACATGCATGTGTGCACCCATACACAGAAACATGCATTCACAGCAAAGCTGGATGACTGGTGCAACAGGAGCAGAAACCCCTCCTGGGCAAAACAGTTCAGTAAAGCACACTTTTAATTCCACAAGTTGAGAGTAACAGACTGAATTGTGTGACATGATGTGTAATGAAATATTAAATGGCAATATGCTGTCTTCCCACTAGAAGCATTTACATTCTGTAGTATGAAGGATGTAATATGGTTATTAGCACAGCAACAGAGCATATGCTTCGCTTTAACCATTTCAGAAGTCCCTGCTGAATGTAAGGGTCTTTCAAATCTCTTTTCAGAGAGTATTTACCTATGTGACTGGCTGGCATTGATGTGGTTATGACCATCAGCATGATTTTAACCTGCTATCCCTGCCAGCATCCCTATGCTCACTAATAGTGTGATTTTGATAGAATGGACTGTAAACAGGGGCTGATGCTGTTTGCAGGATCACCAAAAAGTGTTGTGCTCTGGAACATGACTGTGAGCATCAGGGCTCATTTCTGTCTGTTGAGTGGTATGGCTGTGCAGGTAACTTGATGTCATGGACTGGAGAATCGGTTATAGTAATCTGACTGAACAGAGCTCTGATGGGAGCCACCTTATCTGTAAGAGCATCCTTGCCCTGTGTTGCCTGGGAGCTATGCTACAATACAATTACTTCTGAGAAATAATTTGTTATTTAATATTTGCATCTTTGTAGCGTGGAGGAGATCCACACTACAGAGGAATGATACAGAGGAACCGGACACAACAAGGATATCAGTTTTACAAAAGAATGAAAACTACATAATATTTGCATGATTTGGGGGACCTGCTGAGGCATAGGACTTCCATAAGAAGGACTCAAGGAAGGAAAATGAGATAGTATTCATAAATTAAGGCAATTCTTTAGGTAAGCACTTGTAGCTGCCCTGTAAGGAACATATTTTTCACAGATAAGCTTGGATTTTAAACAAGCTTAGACTGAACTGACTGTAGAATTACTATGCCAATAATGTGGGTTGGTGTTGTCATGCTTTTAATGGATGGGTATTTCTCCTTTTATATAACTTATGTTATTCTTAGAAAGTGTGGATTAGGACAGTGATATTCTACTTGTGGCCAGTCCTGGGTCTCTGGGTACTTGTAGGGCATTTCTGAAAAGGAAATTGAGAACAGAAAGTTTATTAATGTTTGTCACAGATCACTGCAAGGGGGTTCACATCCTGCCACTGGAATGCTCTTAGGCCCCTGCAAATTGAAAGAGGCTGAAAAATCAGTAGCACGGAATGAATAAGCAGGAAAGAGATGAACTTCTTGTTTTCACTTTTGCCAGCAGATGTTCAGTTGTTGAGGCACCAGAACCCCCGGATGGTAGGAGAGGTGTTTATGAATGACCTGCTATTCCTTATCGTTGCCTCTGGGGGTGCCACCAAGCTGGGCTGGAGGCAGCAGCAGCTGGTCCGTCTCAGTGGGATCCTTGGAGTAATGGCTGTCGTTTGCTGGACGGGTGGAAATCATGGTGGTCCTTTGTGCAGTCACCACCTGGTTCCTGTCACATGTCACAGAGATTGGTATAAATCAAACTCTCTCAGCAACGGGGGCCTTAAGAAAACAAAATGATGTTTTAAAGCACAAGAAGGGAAGTGCCAGAGATGAGCTGTAGCAGTCTGCCAGAAGAGCAAGAGGTTATCCCACTGCTTGGACTAAATGCTGAGAGGGGTGGTCAAAAAAATGGCATAATCTCTGGGACCGTAATAGGAGGGGTAAAGTTAAAATCAATGGCAATGGCAAAGCAGAGGACAAATCGTCCCTTGTTGTAAAAGGAGAGCACCAATACAAACAGTGGCAGTGAGCTCTGAGCTGAAATAACAGCCAGGGAAAGGGATGGACTCTTCCTCTGAAGACATGCAGGCCAGATGTCACCTAAGAAAGTAGCATGTAGTGAACATTTATAGGCTTCCAGGTGACAGGAGACCTTGAACTCAGAAATCCTGTGTATCACATCTCATTTTGAATTGGTAAACTTTGACAAGCAGGGGATCAAGTGATTTCTCCACTTTTTTTTACTGTGGCCTAGATCTGTTCCTTCTCTTTTTTACTGAATCTAGCCCCCATATGTGTCTGCATCTGTAAGGTTAGTCTCTTGCAGCTGGTCTCAGCAGTGGGAGAGCAGACGGCCAACAGAATATCGGCACTCGGATATTTACACCCCTTGGCCAAGTGAGGGCAGATATGGGTTTTTCTTGTGGTCAGTTTTAAGTAGGTCATCCAGAAACTTTGTATTTAAATTAGAAAAATAAAGCTATTAAGCACAATCTATAAAGCACATTTTGCAGAACTCTGTTTTTTTTTCTGAGTGATGCCTGCTACCTGAAAACAAGATCCAAAGATTGTTTCATCCCCTTCCAGGAATAAGATTAACCAAAGCAGTCGATGGCTCCTTTATGAACTTCTTCTACAAACGCTAATGGAAAGGACAGGTACATATGATTCTACAGTGACCACTTCTATGTTCATTTTTATCCCTTTTTAGAAAAACAAACAATAACAACCAAAAATCAGGAAAAAGAAATAATTTCCATCTTGATCAATCTGGATTATTAAAGTTTCCCCAGTGTTAACCATTTGATCATTTGTAAAGTATTAATTTTTATGCCAGTCAGGGAAAATTAAGTGGCCTAATCACATTCTGTGTTCACCATTACAGGATCTGCAGAGCTTTTCCTGTGTTTAGTTGGAGGCTATTCCATTCAGCTGGACTCCTTTGAAACTGCTTTGCCTGTGTGTGCAATTAAAAGACTTTTTTTTTTTTTTTTTTTTTTTTTTTTTTTTTATTAACCAGTTTTTACATTACACTCAGCGGCCCCGTCACACAACTAAATGACCCGTTTAACAAGCATGATAAAATCCTCATTAGGGCCTATTATAGGATTTAGTGGAATCTTCCTGCTTCACTACAGCACAAGCCTAATCTAATTAACTCCGCCACTTAATTCTCTCCCTCCCCCTTCTTGCTGTTTATTGGGCTTTTTGTGGAAAACAGATCCAAGGAATACAATTAACGTAATTTATCCTGGAAAATCCCCAAACATTAGCAAACTAAAAATGTAATTGGAAAAGGCCTCACAGAGTTCAAGCATAGTAGGCAATTACTCCAAAACTACAGTACTGCATATTATCATGTTACTTCTTATTATGCGTTCCCAAGATGAACAAGGAGGTAATTCCAACCAAGTGCATTTAAAGCCATAATTAAAGGTCATCTTTGTGTTTGAACAGCTTTCATATTTAATCGAGGAAAAATGTGTGCCTTCAAGAACAAAGTGGTTTACTAGGATATGCAATATGGAAAGCAGTTGAATGCTGTGTTCTTGGACTCATAAATGTAGAGCACCTTCCAGCTACAGTCTTGTGCAGTGCTTTGTAGTACTAGTACATCAGTGGTATGTTACACCAGTCATCAGAAAACAGTGTTCAACCACAAAAGGTAGCTAGTCTTAGCAGTTTTTTTCATGATGAGATGTAGAACGTTTATGAAACACAAGACGTGTGAAGGTCTTGATGTGGGAAAGGCACTGGGAACACAACACCATGCTATCCTGCTGTTCTCACAGACTGAAACCTTTAATTGGAGTGCTCTTAGTCCTTTTCCTAAGAATGGTGAAAGCCTACCAGATCCCAAGGCATCCCAGCCTAATTATGCTACACCTGAGACAGACAATCAGTGCCAGAGTTGCACTCTGGGATGAGGGGCTGATCTTGTTATTCAGAAATGAAAATCTAGCCAGTGGTTGGGACTCTCAGTTATATATCTGTTAGGTGAATATGCTCTCCGGATGAAAAACTTCTAACACTTCTTAGTATTACAGTCACCTAGTAACAGAGGTAGAAGGTGGCTAAATTCCTATAAGAAATGAGAGTAACCTCTACCCATTATAGGAACATGCTACAAGATGCATGTGGAAGCTCTGAAGAGGTGGGCGGTTGTGCACAGTGTTACAGGTCTTTTCTAGCTCTTCATTTTTGCAGTTGTGTGTGTTTGTGTTTGTATGTGAGAATGAGAAAGAAGCCTCATTAACTCCTCGGGAATGGATAAAAGTCAGGAAACAAAAATGAGACACGGGTCTAGAATGTGGAGAGAGGAAAGCAGAGGCTGAGTGAGCACTTCTGGGTCAAAAGTGTCTACAAGGAACCTAGAGATAGCCCAAGTCATCCCTTGCTCAGAGGAAGTTGATTCTATGCATATTTGAAAATAAATGATGTGATCTCTGTGGACCTTGATTTCTTTCTCCTGGGAGAAATTAGCCAAATGCATTGGCTAAACTGGATTGCAGCCAAGTGGAACAAGCGAATAATTGAAGCACAAGATGAAGAAAGGATAAGTTCAGATCTCCCACCTTTTTCTGAAATGACAGAGATGGGTTTTTGACCTTGTATGGATCCAGCTTCTTTAGAAGTTATAATCAAGGCTAGATGCCTTTTGGGCAATGTGCTTTCATGATACACAGAGTGCAAGATGGAACTATGTCACTTGAATTACTCAGGGGGTTGGACAAGATGATACGACATTTCCCTTGGGGTCTCCAGTGTTTGGTGCTATTAATCTTTCTTGTGCCTTTTATTTTTATTTTTTATTTTATTTTATTTTATTTTATTTTATTTTATTTTATTTTATTTTATTTTATTTTATTTTATTTTATTTTATTTT